>NW_026854977.1:0-364597 GCF_026571515.1 Ruditapes philippinarum | reverse complement strand
ATTACCTTGGGCTACCGCCTCAAATGATTGCTCGTCAAGGCTAGGATTAAAACTCTAAAATTAGAATACACAGACAAGTATAACAACAATGTTATAAAAGTCGTAAATAATGTCATAAATATGGTCAATATTCCTTTCTATCGTTTTTCTAATCAGTCATAAATCTTTAAAATATTTTTTTGGCAAACATTGTTGTTTCTTTCTTTATATCGTTTATAGTCAATGCTTTTGCGTTAGCATCATAGACAGTATCATAGACGACAACTCGCCATTGTTTGCGATGCATATTAAGTAAAATTTAATTATCGAAATAATGACATTTTTTCAATATATATTATTTAAAACATTTAAGACACAAAGTATGTTATAGAAAATGTCCGGAGCTGGCTTGGTTTATTCAGTTGCAGCAAAAAACCTCTTCTGACTTGTTAAGACATCAAAAGGGAGAAAGTAATATGCTGATCACAACATGTGAAGAAATACACCACGTGACAATGGCGTTAATGCATTTTGTCAACATTTTGTTTTCTAGTATTGTAATCAAATTTGATAAATAAATTTGGAAAATGAATATGGACTTGGATTCGTCTTTTAACAATACACAAAAAATGTATGAAATGCTATAATAATAACCTTTCCTCCGAGAATAGCACTCAAAGTGTATAGAATAGGGTTTAGGGCAGAGTTCACAGGAAGTATAAAAACGGCTGCCCATGCATATACTTCCCCTGATATAGGTTGATCGGCAATTGCTAGCAATGCTGAAATATAAAGAACAAATTTGTTTGCTTTCACTTATTTATCGAACACACAAAATGTTAAAATATAATAAAAAAATAAAGTGAATCAAGAAGTAAATTTTCAAGTGAAACATAGTCAATCTCCTTTGTGATATACCGGTATAATTTTAGAATAATTTCTATGTCATACATCGTGCATTTTAGCTTTGTCTCATTGCTTTTGTAAGAGGCAGTTCAGATAAGTAGCAGATAACGCTTCATTACGTCATAAAGTCTCTTTTCTGTCGTACATTGAATGTATACCTGTTAAACACCGAGATTCAGTATCTCACTAAATTTCAACCAGTATGACAATAAGTTCAATTATATCATTCAATATTCCTTTTTTATTCAAATATGTAAATGGCTTTAAACATTAAATTAAGACTTTAATTGGTGATGATATGTATTTTGATGTTTAGTTTTATAAAGGCATTTCATTTAAAATGTAAAATTATTTCAAACATTAAACTGTTTAAAGAGACATGCTTTACAGATATTGAACTAACAAAACTATCTTCTGAACACACTCAATAAAGCTGCATGCGTTCAAATGACCTAAAACATTTCCAGAAAATCAAACTTGAGAAAAAAAATGTACTCATATTTAAAGTAAAGTAAAAAGATTTAAGATTTAAGTACTATTACTAATTTTGCAGTATTAGTCACCATATTTTTACTGTGTGACTGACGCAGTATGGGCCTCTTATTATGCACAATTTGACCTCTTTCTAGTACCTTACATGGATTGTAAGTGGTGTTTGCAAGGTGTAAAATAATTTCTTTGAACACTTTACACTATTTCACTATTGAATATATTTTTCATTATATTACATAAAAATAGCACGAATCTGGAGACATGCTGCTTGAAACCAGGATTGTATACAGGGTACACTTAAATACTATTAATAAGAAATGAACCTTGTAGGAACACATATTTATAAACGATGATAATATACTTAACCCATAACTCCAATTGGAAACCAACACATAAAGTCAGTGGCAACTACAAGCAAAAGATTCCGTGCGACTTTTAGATCTCTCCTGCGGGAATGCTCCGCCGTAGTAGCTATACCGGACGATTTTCGAATTTCGATGAAGATAGAAAGCTGCCCGAACGCCACCATGACAAAGGTAACGAAGTTTAAGCAGACAAACACAATAAGGGAATACGCCCAACCAGGTGGACGATCTCTTGTTAACGGTAGAGCTATACAAACTCCAGATTTTGAATAGAACTCGTTTTTGAAATATTTCGCATATAGGATCGGAAAGATGGCAACACTTGAAGAAAACAACCACGTGCTAATGACACATAAAAACGCTCTGTTGTGAGACAGTTTTGCGCGTCCGAAAGGAAACTTGATAACAAGGAGCCTGTCCAATGTAATCAAACATAAAAATAGTACGCTGGCTTCCGATGATATCGTAGACAGTATCCCTGCAAGATTACACCATACACTGTGTCTCCAAATATCATCCATATAAATGTACCTAGGATGCAATAAAAGGTAAATAAATACGTACCAGTTAAGTGCACCATTCTGGTGGTTAATGCAGTGTTTAAAAGGTTAAATGTTATTGATTTTATACACAAAACATACTAACTTTGGGTTGTAATTTATAATTACTGACATTAATTTTATTGCTTTCAAGAGAAATACTTTTCAAAATATTATTGAATATAAAACTGAAAGTAAAGTAAAATTTAAAACATACTGAAACTATTATAAAAATATTCAGGATAAAAAACACTTTGTTTTAAACCAAAGCCTTATAATTTCCAAATACTTACGTCGTAATGCAAATCATACCTTTTTCTGAATACCGAATCTGCTACAGCTATGATAATAAGATAAATTGCCATCAAGAAATCAGCAATAGCCAGATTTGTGACAAATATACCAAAACCAAGTTTCAGTCTTTGTCTGTCGTATTTCAGTCTGTAAATGACCGTAAGAATATTGCCAAGGAAAGCTGTGATTCCGATCAGCCATATCAAAAACTGCAACAAGGTATGTCGCATCAAATCGTCACAGGATGAAAACTCATCCATCTGTGGAAAACAATCTTCCTCTCGAACATAATTCGGTCTGATGCAGCAAAACTTAAATTTCGGTGTGATAAGTTTCTTCAGACCAATCAATCCAGTAAATATTTCAGTATCAAACTTCTTGATATCATTTCCACTAAGTTTGATATACTGTATTGACGAATCTCGAAAGGCGAAGTTTTCTATTAAGTTCAGTTTATTATTTGACAGATCTAAATATGTAAGAGTAAGTCCATTAAATGTATCGACTGTAATTTTTTCTAGTTTTGCGTTTGAAAAGTCCAAACCTTCAATGGATGTTAGACCGAAAAATGCATGTACCTCAATTACTGATAGCTGATAATTTCCTCGAAGTTCAAGGCGTTTAAGGTGTTTTAAACTGCTGAAAGCATATGCTGGCAATTTTGTTATCCTATTAAAACTTATGTCCAGTGTACGCAAATTCTGTATTCTGTCAAACGAAAATGGAAACAATTGTTCTATGTCACAAAACGAAAGGTTCAACACCGATAAAATCTCTATATTGAGGTTTGAATCTTCCAAGACTGTTCGCAGTTTGACATTAAAGCTAAGATCAATGAAACGAGTGTTTTTGGGAACAGTTTTCAGGACTGTCATATCCAGATTTGCTTTACTGCAATTTGCAACGTACCCTTCACATATACATCCATGCGGACATTTAAAATCGCAAAGAGATTCGTCATCACCATGCAAACACTGCTTTACGCCATCGCAAACTTGATCAAGTGATATACAAGCTTTACTCCAAGAGCATTTATATTTATTTCGACAGACTGGTTTTGTTGTTTCTGAAATAAATTAGGAACTGATGATAACTTTTAATTCATCAAATGTTATTTTAATGAATATGTCAGCATTAACATGATAAAGTATATAGAATAAACTTATCATAATTATATTGTCGAGTACAATACTGTATATCAGTGGACAATTACACAGCTGTTAAATCTAAGACGACCCACTAACAGATTTCATATAGAGTTTGCAACTGTGTCAGAATCAAAAAGAAAGTTAAAGCTTCATTAACTCTTTATTTTATACCACTTAGTCTTACGATGGAAACGTTTAATTAAAGAAAATATTCAAAATTACAGTTTTTCGAGTACAATATGGATTGTAAATGAATTTATTTTGGACTTGAAAAAATGAAAGGAAGGCTTGAGGATTTTTTTATTGGAAAATGAAAACAATGCTCTCGTGAAATAAAAACGAGACTAAATCAATAAAAATGGATCCAATAATGAATTTTTTTGGAACATCACGTGGTGCAAACGCATGAAGATGATTCTATTTTATAAGTAGGGAAATAAACAAGTATGTCATATATAAAGAGAGATAAATAAAGACTGTTCTTTTAAGACAAAATGTAACGTTTCCAATTTTTGGAATGGCATATCAGTAAAAGAGATTATGATATATGCCAATAAATTATAATAATGTATTGGCTGATATCCTAAACTATCAACCGATATTTATAATGTTAGCAAATCTCATTTTGATTCGAAAAGCCAAAGGACAAAAGTCCTTATGAATGCAACCCGAAAAAAAATATTGTTAAATCTCTATCATACTGCACTATATTACTATAAACAAACATTCCGGAATAAGCAGTACAAGACTACTGAAATTTCAAGAACTTATTTTTGATTTTGAATAAACAATATAGTGTAAAGTTATACATGTATCAGTTAAATCGGTTGGCGAACAAAAATTCTGCTCGGCCCGATATATTTAAACCTCAAAATGTCACATTTTTTCAACCTTAACAATGTTGACATTGTAAAGACCGTTTGTAGAGCTAAATAAACACTATAAGCTTACAAACATTTATACAGGAAATTTTTTATCTGTTAAAATTCCTTACAGTTGACAGTTTTTATGATAAAAATAAAACATACGATTGCAAATTTCGCTGAAATACTCAGCTCCTATTCCGTTTAAAACTTTCCATCTTCTTACATGAACGTCTACAATATTTGTTTTTATTGTAGGTTTTTTTACTAGTCTAGCCGAGGCATTGACGTTCTCGGATACTCTGTATATCTTGAAACCTGACTCTAGAACAAACACATGCTTTAATATTTCCTTTGTTGCTTCTGTTGCTAGATCATTGTTCTGAAGAAGAATGACTCCTTTACTGCCATCAGTTGTAAAATGTACTGAGTCTAAAAGTTTCTTTGCTCTAATCTTGTAGCGACATTCAAATGAATGTTCAATATCTTGAACATTGCTAACTTCTCTGTCTCGAACATCCAGGATCATATCGGTGATACCATACTGTATTAATGGACTTGTAGCTTTAAAGCTTAATGTGCGTACAATATTCATCCGGGTAAGGAATTGTCTGGCAAATTTACCAATATCAGGTCCGTTTGTGTTTTCTTCTTCATATATAATTAATATCTCATTCTGTGAAGAAGGACAGCCTGAAAAAATATTGGGAGAATAAGTCTGTATGATACGGATATCCTGTAGTATTTAATTATTATGATTTTTATGAGTTGTATGCATGTTAAGTCGCACGGTGTTAATCGACATAGGGTTTATTTTTAAACCCTCGATAAACACGTCTGTATGGTTAAGATACAACCTTATTGTTCACTTAATAGTCTACAAATACCATAAATACATTTCTGTCAACCCTCATTTGCAAAAGATATCTTATCATAATGTCCTATGAAATTTGACGAACACAATTAAAAAAAAGAATAAGGAACAATGCGCGTCTCGTGATCACTAAACAACCATGTGTACACTGGCATTGCAGTAATGTGTTTTGATTGGGTAAACTGATCGATTGCAGATTGTGTTATGTAGTAGTCGTTATAACGTTTACATCTATTAATTAAGGCGCCCTTTAACTCGTTATGTTGGTATAAATTAAGTTTTTAACTTCTAGCATTAAATTACTATTTCTTTACGTGTTTAGTTTCTTAGCGTAGGTTAGACCGAAATACCGTATCCGCACGGTGTATTATTACTTTTTGTTCGAAGTTCTTATAAAGGGCCGAGAAGATGCGATTAAGAAATGGTGTGGCATATGCGGTTAAATTGGTAATAACAGGCTATTTATCGAGTCAAGCTTTTGACGTAGATCGACTGTCAATATATGAACAATTAAGGCAATAAATTCTGCGTTTAAACCAGAAAAAACAATCCAATGATTTTCATTTACAAACAAGACGTTACGAGCATATAATTAACATGACGAATTAACAAAATGTGTTGTGTGTCCTTTTGCATAATTAGCATTTCAAAAAATGATCAATATTACTTTAATTTGTTAAAATTATGAATAACGTTTCTTAACTGGTGAAAATAAACAAGAACAGTTATATTGAAAAAAAGTTATGTCTAACATAGTAAATGAAGAAACGCATAGAAAAAAAAGCACTAACAAAATGTTAGTCGGATGTATCTTACCACAATTATCTTCATCTTCCCCACCTTGACAATCAAAGATTCCATCACATAAAAATCGAAAGGGAATACAATAACTGTTTGGACATTTTACTTTGTCCTTAGGACATATGTAGTTTTCTGAAATAAATATAATACATTTAATCAAAGGTATGCTAAATGTTCTGCAGTTAATTATAAATGTGACGTGATTTATGAACGATGGGAACTACAATAAAACCCCCTGATTATTAACAAATATATGACATGTTAAAAGTCTGAATTTTTATAACAATATTATGGTACAGTATGATTTAATTTTATTTAAAAAACACAAGTTCACAAAAGCCTATATACACTTTCGGGCAATATTACTATTAAGGCTACAAACCACACTGAGTCAAATGGCTGCCATCCCTACAACCAACTGGATAGCCCGTCTCGTCTACGTCATAAACGCAGCGTAAATCGGCGGGAAAAAGTTTGCCATTTATATCACACGAGATCATGTTGTCGGTCGCTTTGTACACTAGAGTATCACAATGTTTCGAATATAAGAGATAAAATAATATCAAATATTCATTTACATAACATGTAATTAGTTCAATCAAAACTATTATAAATTCTAATACTATCGGAATTTTTTCTATATCAACAAAGAAGGCCAGAAGCGTGCATTATTCTACAACAATGCACTCGCCGTTCTTTTTATCTCCCTGTCTATTTTCACATTGAGGGCGCCAATTTGTTTGAAAAATCTGATAAATAAAAACATCTTTTTTGTCGAATTTTGTTGTGAAAACTATCTAGAATGAAAGAAAATGGTCAAACAACGTAAATGAATTCGAACACCAATATCTTTAAATCAGTCGTTTACGCTTTACAGCTTGTTTAAAGCGTTGTTTACGTGACGTCACAATGTAGCGCCAAACATCACGTGCAAAACAATCAAATCAAGTACGCTGTTTTAGTGTCGCAAACTAGTTAAGTTTTACATTTATTTCACGTTCAATAATTTGTATTTCGCTTGAAAATTTATAGAGTGAAATAAAATAAACAAACAAAGTTTCATCAACGTTTTCAAAATTCGTTATTCTAAAATGTTTCTACACACGGTAGATTTAAAAAAAAAATAACCCACTAGAACAGCCTTTAAAGAACGTTTCTATTGGAAACTCTGAGGCGAAAACAAATTTAACCACCATTATAAAGTCCAACTTTAAAATGATAATTATATTTTTTCTTGACGTGTTAGACTGGAAATAGATATTATTTATTCGTGCATTATTGTATAATAATGCATATTATTGTATAATAATGCACGTTTTTCGTTCAAATGCTTTGTAATTATTATATCAGGCCTATCGGCCTTCTTGATTATATTACTACGCATTTGAACTTAAACCGTGCATTATGCTACAATGCACTCGGAATTGATATCTTTTTCCTAAGTATATTTTAAAGACTTGACAAATTGTTCGTATCTTACGAGACATCCGTACATGTATATAGTCTCAAACAGAGACGTTCTGGAAAGAATCCAAAGTGCCAGACGGGAATCGAACCCACGACTGCGATGGCCAATAAGTTACAACGGACACACAATGGTAAATGGTGTTATATCTACTTACACTCAAATATATGAATGAATCACTAATAATTACTTCGGTTTAGTTTATATTTCTTACAGTACAATCACTTGCGTTTAGTAAGCTAGGCGGACATTAACTATGACGAAGAAACTGGAATGTAACGATATTAATAAATAATATTTAGAATTAAATCAATGTGATCCAAAACAAAACATTACTTGTTAAAAGTCGCTTAGTAAAACAAAACATACATTTAGATTGCGTTAGTGAAGATTTATGCACGATTCGAGTAAGATGCTTTTCGCGTAAAAGTTAGTAACGTTGAATGTGAACATTATGTCTGAATGAAAGTTAAACACACATAACACGGAACAACGGAAATTCGATGGTAAAAAAAAGTTGAAAAAAAACAACCCTCAATGGTGAGAAGTAGAAAGTACGATGAAGAAAAGTCGAAAGTACGTTGGTGAAAAGTCAAAATAACAAAACCAGGATCATGGTAAATACTCGGTTTTCACAATCGTACTTTGACCTTTCATCATGAGCGTGGTATCATTATTTTGAATTTTCATCAGCGTACTTTCGACCGTTCATTATCGTTTTTTCAACTTTTCACCATTCTTGTGTCGTTATTTCGATTGCTTTACTTTCTTCGGACTTTTGACTTATCATCATCGTAATTTCAAGTTTTTCATTATTGCCACTATCGTAGGTTCGAATTTTAATCATCGTAGTATCGCCATCCAGTCTAACATGCGCACATAGATCATAACAATGGATCATCAAAATGTCATCATGGCATTGGGGAAGTTTAAAAACAATTTCTCCTCATTTATTTAAATAAATACATACTAACCTTCGCTGCAAATAGCAGCTTTAGGTATTATTTGTAGATTGTATTCACGGAATATTTTGGCAGCTATCAAATAGCTTGATGATGGAACCACACTGGTATTTGGAGGTAAATTTGAGGTCCAATTTTGGTTATATTTAGTTCTGCAATTGTGGCCGCCAAGGTTTTCCATATCTCTATACATTGACAAAAATGTTTTTCATAACAGTAACTGCATATTGAAAATCAAACAAAGTTTAAAATAAAACATTGATGTATCTTAAACCGTTTATTCAACTAAACAGATCTAGTACTTACCCTTCGGATGTGATTTTGTAGTTATATAACCTACATCTACATTCTTCGATGGATTTGTTAAGATGAGCAACATTTTCATAAGATGGCAAACAAACTTCCTGAATCTGTAAATAAAAAGTTATTAAAATATGTTGTTTGGTTGTATCTTTGTATTGTTTTGCAAAGGGTATTAAGCGAGATCAAGAGGTTTAAAGTCAAAAACGTTATCCACTCCTTTACTTTATACCGTGGACAATTCTACCACGTTGACATTTATCAACTACAACAACACAATTTTGTCAAAGAAGAATTATGCTTATTAAGTATTTATTAAGTTATAATGTCTGTACATTGTTATGGTAACACTAATGATGACAGTTATGACAACAACCTAACTATTGACAACAAAGATGATGATGATGATGACCCTGATGACCATAATGGTCATTACAATCGTATTATCAGATTTGAAAATATTAAACTTACCTGCTGTATGCAGCTACTGTTTACTTCATATAATGCCATGGTTATAACACTGTTTAACCATACATTCGATATGCTGTTATAAAAATTAACAAAAGCAGCACCGAATAACAGTGTGAAGTAATAGAAATCCGAGTTGAACAACGTTCGAATCGAAACACTCTCATTCAGCTCATCGAAATTGCATTCGGCTGGAACACCTATCATGAAAAACGTGGTTTCCTTTGTTTCGATGTTACAATAACAGTGTTTGATACAAATCAGCAAAACGTGTGAGTTAAAAGAACTCCGATTAAATCTTATTATGTTTCCATTTAAATTTATTAAACTAGAAATAAGAGTAAAATTGGTGATTGAATTACCTGTATCCATCATTTGGTAATTATAAAATCGTTATCTGATTTATATATTTTAAGACACGAAATTCAGAAATCATATAGAAGATTAATTGCAAATGTAACAGTCTCAGTGTGATATAGCCTGTTTATTGATGGTAGTGGTAATCCATGCATTCTGCACCTACTGTAGCAGAATTCAACATTAACAATAAATGATACAATTGTAAAACAGGTGTGTTAATATCTAGCAGTTTTTATTGAACATTCAATATGAAGCCAAACTTATACATTCAAAACATATGCAGAAAACGGCCAGGGAAAAAAATTCAAAATAAAAAAGATATTAAATTAAATTGTTTATGGTGAATATACAATTATCAGGTATGTTATGCATATCAATGTTGGGGTTATTTTAGGCATTTATAATAAAAAGTAGGCAAAAGTTTACATTAAGAGATTGGTGTTTAAAAAAAACAATCATCAGCAATTTGTAAATAAATCTTGCAAACCCAGAATGTTATAGTATCCTGATTTTCGGTACCCTGCCTCCCATACATATTTGCACGAATCATAGCCTCTAACAGCACAATCAGTCTCATCTGTTCCATCCTGACAATGTTCAAACTCATCACAGACAAGTCGTAATGGTATGCATCTTCCAATATCACAATGAAAAGCAAGATCGTCTTGACAAGTATCTGAATATTGTTAAATGAATTCGATCTTGTATTAAAATTCTAAGGGAGAAAATGGTTAACAATTTCACAAGATCTTATGATAGACTCGGCCTCGAATACGAAGTGCACTACTACATCGCATTCGACAAAGTAATTAACCTAGGTACAACTGCAAAGATTAAACCGGCATAAATGCAATTGTAAATAATCTGTATTAACTTAAAGGCAATTGCATTAATTATCACACAAATCAAACACTGAATAAGGACTAGAAAATAAATGAAGATGGCTGACGTAGTATAATCGAGTTTGTTCACAATAGTTCAATAAAACTTGTGTTAACATGTATTTTAGGCATTAAATCATATTGCAGTTTGGAATCGGGGTTTCTCTTAACTTGAAACATTGTTCAGTGCGTATATAACGCGGCAATCATTTCTAAAACCATTAAGTACGTCACCGTCATTACCGAAAGTAAACGTTCATGTCACGATCATTACTTAGAGTTTATAAATAACCACCGATTCTGAGAAATTAAAAAGTATAAATAGCTTTAAGTACAGTACTGTCATAGTTAAGAGCATATACAATTCATCTTTGGAAAAGTGGTTTAAGCTGCCAACTTCAAATGAGCCGCGTCAAGACAAACCAACATAATGCTTTTGCGACCAGCATGGATCAAGACCAGCCTTCGCTTCCGCGCAGTCTGATCAGGACCCATACTGTTCGCTTACAAACCCTTTAACAAGTAGAGAAATTGATAACGAACAGCATGAATGCTGATCAGACTGCGCGGACGCGCAGTCTGGTCTGGATCCATGCTGGTCGCAAACCCATTATGTTGGTTTTGTCGTGACACGGCTCAAATACAAACCACAGGCTTCCTCATCAGACCCGTCAGAACAATGTCGAACAGAATCACACACTTGTTCTTTGGGAATACATGACCCATCTTTACATGAAAACTCATCAGAAAATGAACATTCTTTAAAGTCTGTAATTATGAAAAATATACAAATGTAACATGAATGTAATTTCATTTTTTAAAAGTTTTAAGCACAGTTGCATAGTTTTTAATGCGCTTATAGTTTCAGCGGAACTTCAATCATTTAATGGAGATAATTTTAAAGAAATTCAAATTCATTTCAAATTCTGACATTATTAGAAGGTATATCATTAATTGCTTATTTTGATATGTCTGTATTTTGCGGACATTCGACCAAAAGCGCTAATAATAAACAATATTGAACATAATTTGTATTTACCACTCTTGAAATAAATTTTAATTTCTCATAGAGTCCATCAGAAGCAGGCCAATGCATGAAAGTTACTCACTGTTTGCAATAAGATGCAACGTCAAAGTAAATAATAAGGTCGTTGTTTTTTTTTGTATTTCAGGGGCATTGATGCTATTAACAAAATTATAATTCTTATTTTACCACATGTAATTAAATAAAATAATTATGCAAGAAATCTGTATGTACCACAGTATTCATCAGATGCGTCAATACAATCGGCTTTAAAGTTACACACTAGACTTATGTGAATACAGTCTCCAGTATTACATTGGAATTGGTGATCTTCACAACCATTACGTCCTAAATAAAACATGAATACTTAATATTGTATATTAAAAATATATTTCAATTTAATGGTTATAAGAAAATTTATCATGGAAACCATTAAAACGACGATACCTTTTTTCCAGAAATTGTTTCATGCAATTAAAAACAGTAACATCACATACACGTAAAATTTGTATACAGCGGTGATACAAAGATAATAAAAGTGGGATATATTTCGAGTGCAACAGAGGTAAAAAAATCCTTTTATTTTTTAACATAATTTACTGAACAATAGCAAGGTTTATATTTGACAAAGTATGACTGACAACTATGATTACGACATTTAGCCTTCAGATTTATGATGCATTTCATTCTGGATGAAAGTTGAAAAGCTATCTCATTTGAAAGAATTCAAATTCCTTATCGGGATTTGAACTCACATGGTTAAGGGGTAAATAGATAAATAAATAAGATGTGGACAAGGATTTCCCGTTAAAGTACACATGTCTTTACATAAAATTTCTACAGAAACTAAGCAAATCGTTTTTTTTTCATTGAAGTAGTAGTGGTCGACTTTACAATGCTACACACTAAATATTGTAGCACTAGACCTGATAGAAAGGGTTTCCCTATGTGACTGTATGTTAAACAAATTTATCCTAGAGCAGGGCCATATGTAACCCCTGCTTATGATTTGAACGCTCTTGTGACAAATCATGAACCTACATAGTTGACTTCTTTGTACATATATCAATAACTAAGATCTAATCTTTACGCTTACGGAGAAGAGATGTTTAAAATTGATTTTTTATTTCTATTCTAAGCTTTATTGATTGGCCATTAACAATTGAAACCCTATGGAAAGACTTGATCTTGAAAAGTTCATTCAAAATAGTTTGTTGGTTTCTGACGAAATGTAATTTTGGAGTTTTATTGAAAAAACGGAGGAAAGATAACCAACGATTCTTTAAGCTTTCGCTCTTTCTTACTGCATAACAGATAAGCCAATAAAACGCCTTTACGTTTATGTAAATCGAGTGAGTTTCTTACCACCGCTGTAGCCTCCATTACAATGCAACTCATCTGAGATGTCAAAACAGTCCAGAATACCATCACATCTTGCAGTAATGGAAATCCATTCATTTGTGGTACACTTGAAAAAAGGTCTCATGTCATAAGCTGATTGGTTTGCAGCATCCGTATCGTCTAAATGCGAGCTTTTACTTATCATTGGATGTACTGTAAAAACACAGCTGAATTATTAGGACGACTGTGATTTGTATCATTTTACAAACCGAGCTTTTTAATGAATTTACCACGCGCATGCGCTGGATTCGCATTTTGCATAATTACATTGTACTAGTACTTTAATAGGTACAGCATATTGCTGCATTTAGATTTTTTTATTATGCCGAACTAAGTGAAATAAAGTGTTATAGGTAAATTGTATTGGTATGTATGCATAAAAAGTATGTTGCACAGTTATTGAAACTTTGATTAACATTGCTAATGTTTATACTTTTAAGGAGAAAACATCTTCAGGTTGAAACGGAGCAAAAATAATCTATTCACACCATTTGACGAATAATTGCATTACCCGAGTATACACAATAAAGTTCATCTGAATGATCAGCGCAGTCAAACTGTCCATTACACCTAAGATACCACTGAATCACTGACAAGTCGTCACAAACATAAACGTTTCCTGTAGCTTCAGCATTGGTAGTAAATTTGTTCTGCAGCACGGTTCGGTTTTCTTAGAATATATAATGTTTTATGATTCATACATGAGTATACAATGTCAAATAATATCTCATACGATTTCAGTTATAATTTTTGGATTTTTAAACCTTGATGTAAGTGTTAAAATCTTTAACTCTTTATGCAAAATAAATGTCAATTAAACCATTGAAAAACCAGTGTTTTTGATGTAAGGCTGCAAGCCGTCAAGACGATGAAAATCCTATACCATTTGTCTAGTGTCTCAGAAATATTAGTTTTTACCATACAAAATTGTCCAATGAAAAAACGTTTATATGGCAATTTCTGATTTTCTTCAAAACAATTAAACATCACATCTATCCTACCTAGACTCTAAAAGGAAAAATAAGCAAGCATTTTTTTATACAAAATTATTTTAGTTCGATTGTGTTGGAAGCTATATGCTTATTGAAGCACTCTCGAATGCGTTCCTGGAACCAACTAGTACAAAGCAATAATGGGAAGTTGCTTGCTCAAAGACAACAACGGCTTGCTCCTGACAGGGTTTGATACCACGCGATTAGCAATCCTTAGATTTCTAGTCCGACGCGTTAACCACTCGGCCACGCCGCTACTCAAAAAGCAAGTATTCAAATAGCGACATATGTCATTGTGTTCAGTCCTTCTACCTGTTAAAATCGTTATTTCATTCTTCATAGCGTTCATTACAGAACGTTTACACAGTTGAAAAGAACTACATGTGTACTTACATCTTTTAGAAGAATAGACTATTTACATTGTTAGTTAAAAAAATGATTTTAATCAAATTATGCGAAGTACTTAGATTTGTAAGTTAGTACGTTGTATAATTATTCTAAAGCTATCGGACACATTTTTCTATTAATGCAAAGGGCCAGAACACCACTGATATTTTCACAACAACGCACTCTCCTGTTGCTTCTTTTCCCCTCTGAAATACTGCTCTTCGTCTGCCTCGTAGTCGTAGCAAACAGTGTAAAAAGGTTATATATTTAAATTTTATGATAGTCACATTATCATTCCATTGACAGACTACTGTTTTAAAATAAAGTGGCTTAGGATTACTGACTTTTTATTAAAGTCAAGAGCAACATCGAACGGTACCTTGTATAAATTAATTTTGAGATAAAATGTGTAAATCGTTTCTCAAAGCGGTAGCCTAGTGGTTAAGATGTCTGTCACTCAACCAAGAAATCATGGGTTCGAGCCATACAAGGGTCACGACCACGTTACTTCGTATAACGCCAGTATTGGTTGGTTCCAGGAAGTTCCAGGAAAATTCATCGGTATTACAATCTGAAATCTTGAATTCTGGTTGGAAATTGTAAAATTAGTTAAGTAAGATAAAGTATTTATCTGACATGGTATACGCTTCTAATTTCAAATTGAGCTGAAGGAGTTCTGGAAACAATCTATCTACATTCATAAGTTCTTTTACTATCAAGTGAGATTCTGCATACTTGAGTTCTGTTGAAAAATCCCTTCTCCTACACATTATAAATTCTATATAGTGTCATTTATCCTCCTACAGATTATCTTAAGCAATAAGTTATAAATTTTGTCAAAATTTAAAAAAAAACCACCACTAACAATAACGTACACAATCCGGGTTTCACATGCGCATAAAAAAAGCGAAAACACACAATTAAAAAAAATTGTCCGGACATATCAGTTTGTTATGTCAAATGGATACAAAGTTTATAATTTTCATTTATAATTGTACTTTTTTAATGAAGTATTCATATAACCGCTATCGATTGACTGAATGGGTTGTTAATAATAAATGTTTGTCATTTATTTTTAGATAAGAAAGCTGTCTTTTGGTTCTGTTTTTTTTTTCAGATTTTAAGTTCCTTTGGTTATTATCACAGGCGTTGCAAATCTGTTGATTCGGGTATTTCTTATCAACAAAATGTTGTCATTTATAATCTTTCCTGTGTTTTTTCGATATGATTAAACTTTATTCAACAAATTTCACTATTATAGAAACAAAATAATAACATGAAGGTAAAGAAATGAATTGAGACGAAATTAATTATTTTCATTGTAGTTCTCATTTACTTCAGAATCTTCTTTTCATTAAATGGATTTACTTAAAACTTTTAAATTACATTTTGTTTCTATTCAAAACACTTCGTATAACATATGCATACGATTTTTTTATACTAGGAAAATTTAAACGACACATTCAATAATATTCTCAATTTGCAATCCTTGCAGTATATGATACTATTTGGACAATGTTTCCTTACACACTATAGGCTAATAAACCAGTTTTAGTTCGACCAAGTATCTTTTTTAAAGGAACGTCTTGTTAAAATTATTCATGAGAAGAACAACCTTTCTAAATTATTGAAGACGCATATATTACGTAATTGTTTTTCGATATTTGGTATACAAGAGATATTTGCCATACTACTCGAGTTATAAAATTCTGAAACAAAATCACCCTTCTTTCATAATAAAATTACCATCCTTTCATAGAAAGTGTCGTAGACTATAAATAAGGCGTGTCGACAAAGTTCGCATTTCCTCATTTGTTTTGAGAATAACACTTTTGTAATAGTTATTTATTATGTTGAATGCAATATAAAAAAAGATCTGAAATTTATTGCGGTTCGCAGATATATAAATATAAATTTAAAATATTATGATTAACAACTGAGCGACATTACGTGCAATATAAAACCACAAAACTCTAAAATTAAAATTAAAAATAGTTTTCCTTTTGTTTACACAATTTATATAATATTATATAAACATATATTTTTGGAAAGATATCCTGGTAAAACAGTTTTATTTAATACTTTTTGAAGTATGTAAAGAACAACACATTTTGAAAACCGTCGATGTGATTACAATCTGTATCATCAACTTAATATTTACCTTCGATTTGACACGGCTCCCGTATAGTATTTGCTATGTCTACATAACACCAATTATAACCGAGGTTTAAAGGATCACGACAGTAATTTGAGAATCCTGAGAGATAATGATCTTGAGAATAAGAATTCTCAAGAATTTCTAGGTCCCAGCTTTGGCAAGCCTTTCCGGTAACTGTGCTATTTATATTTGTCACGCTAGGTCTCTTCAGACATTGACGCGTTGATTTCAGTTCTGCAATGAGAAATTAGATGAATTTAAGTTCTTTTTTAACAGTCACCATTTTACCAACATTTTAAGGAATTTCTTTGTATCAAGCTTAGACTCGGTGCTGTCCGCCTTATCATTCACCTGCTGAATTTCTTTTATGGATACCTCTACTTTGAATTTGGAGCAACCCGTTTGAAGTTTATGTGATTTCTCTATAAAAATACAAATCAAATAAGCTGATTTTTTACTTGAGGCAAATATTTATCACTGTTGCTTCAAGGAGGTGAAATTAAATTTGATAAAATTATAGTTTTTTATTATTATTATTAAAATGTTTAAGCTTGATGATTGTCATTAAGGCAGAAAATTAGAAGTAAAATTTTATACGATATAAAACGGCAAATTCCAATTCAAAAACCATTCTGCACACTTTGTATTCTAATGATTTGATGAGGTTATTTTATATAGTATTCGTTATTGACCAAGACCATTTGCAATGGTGTAAACTCACAACAGATATTGGCTTTTTATGTTTTTAATATCATTACAATAACAAGAAAATCATTTTTGACGTTTACAAAAATACAGACATCATCCGTTGTTGCAGTATTGCAAAATGAGCAGATTTCAGTGTTTTTCACACCTTACCTAGCCAGCAGACAGGAGGAAACTTTCCCTGAGCCAAGGTTGACTTGGACACTGTTGATTACTATATTGGCCGATGCTATATTTGTCAATGAGATAACCTGATTCTCATTAATCCTTAATGGCTTAAGTTTTATGTCCAAAAAGAGACATGTTATTGTGTAATCTTTCATCAACGTTTTTTTTAAATGATACGGCGCCGATCGCCACTGTTGCCCCCCTCGACAGGATTTTTTTTGTTGCGTTATCTACTTGCTGGCAACGCGACATATCATTACATTACAGATACCTTACAAAATCATTTCTGCGCACAAGTCATTCTCTATTTAGATTAAAGACTAGTGTTCATTAGTCCGGATGTTTTGTAAATCATTTAAATTTGCATAATTATACTTATCGTGTGCACTGTCCATTAACAGAGGGCCAAATATTAAATTTAAAAAAACAATGCTTTCATTGATACCTACCTTGTAAGAAAAGTAATGCAAACAAGACTTAAAAGACTTGTTAATGTAATTTGACATAACAGTAGTGCAACATTGTTCTGTTTGAGTCACTACTGTAGTCAGTAATATTAGATGATAAAAAATATCAAAACATGTACATTTTCTTTTTCACCTATAATGCTACTCACTTTCTACAAATATCAACAACTAATCATTGTAGAAAATATTAAAATTCACATGTAATTAAGCCAAATTCACTTTTTCAAAATAACCGTTAGATGTTTCGCGCCAAATGGTATATCATGTTGAACAAGAAGGCATTGATGCAAAGCATCAATTGGCGTCCAAGCAAGAAATGCAGCAAGTGACGATGAACTAGTAGACATTTGATGACCAGATATTCTTTTAACTTGTTCAATGGTTAATTTGATTTTACCAGAAATGTGCATGTATATCATAGATGAATGAGCGGACGAAAGACATTGTTCATCATGAATTTTGGTCAGCTTGCTAAAAGTAAAAATACTAAATGTACTTTCCAAGGAACATAAAAAAAGGAGTCAAACTGAACAAAGTTCTTTTTTGTTATACTTTCAACAAATAAACAAACAACATATAAAAAAGTAACAAAAAAGACTAATATTATAATATAAAAGACAATTTTGCTCTCTAAAATTAAGAAAAAAATGGTTTCTTTTGATGCCTTTGGCTTAAGATACAGTAGTTATATTTGAAGTTTCAGATAAATACTGAAAGAAGAACACGCAATGGAATGAAAAATTTGGGATGAATTTCTAAAATACCAAATAAAGGATTTTGTTTTGTTTTAGTGTTATCAAAAATAATGGTACATTTTAAATCATGAATAAATATGCATGGCATGTTGATATGTTGAAACATTATTTATCAATGGAAGACTGTTACCTGTATTTTAGACAGGTATCATCGGGTATGAGGAAATTCACTAACATCATGTTCATGCGAGTCAAAGATATGAAAGATCTTGACAAAGAGCTATTTTTAATTGATTAATTGGGAGATGATTCTACTATTTTGTTGAATTGCTTCAAAATCCTTGTCTGACCCACTAGTGTGTTTACATTCCTATCAATAAACCCATAACGCCTAGACGGAAGTTTCTGTTGTTAAAATACATGTCGCAGTATTCGGCAAATCATCATTACACTCAAACCACCATCAAACCGATTGTCTTCAAACAAAATGGAACACCAGCGTCGATTTAAATAATCAGGGAGCAAAACACTCCAGCTCGTTCAATTACCTTAGCAGTTAATTAAACTACTTCTATAATTAGATTTTCGGACTTTCTCAAACTTATTGTACAAATTATTCGTTAAACACTCATACATATTGATAAATACTTAAATTCAGCTTCAGAATGTTTGAATAATAAATGTGATAATATAATGATTTAATGCATCGTTGAGTTCAATACTGAATGCTTTATTTGGCTAGTACACAGCTGTGAAATCTATTGTAGGTCAGACAAAAGCCGAGTCTGATATAAACTCTGCAGTTTTGTACGTGTCCAATAGATTCAATATTATTCTCAAAATGTATATAGTAACCTCATTTTTACATTTATTACATAAGGAGATAACATCGTATTTTCAAGTTCAGTAAGAAATTGGTATGTATTTGATAAAGACATTTTGAACTTATATAAAAATGAGGCAATATAGTGTGCGAAATACATATAGATAATTTGGATTCTGAAAAAGGAAACGAGGCTCTATGTGGTGTGATATCTATTTAATACAATTGATTTTTTGGACTTTTCGAATGGAAACAAGAATTAATTGATAGGATTCATGCAAAAAAGAAAGAAAGAAATGAAAGAAAGATATATAGAAAACAATTTTTCCAAAATGTTTATATTCCGTGATTAGAATTATTGATTGTCAATTAAAAGAACGTTGAATGAAATGTAGGAACCTATCATTTAAGAACCTTAAAGATATATTAAACGATAAACAATTTAAAAAGTTCCCTTTTAAGACAAAGGACCTCCGCTTGAGTATGGCATCTTTTAAAAGCATTATTACAATTATACACTAGTAACACAAATAACAAACTATCTACACTCTAGAATAATACCATTCAAACTGCAGGGCTCCCATCTAATGCTGGTATCCGTTGTGAAACACCATATGTGACCAGTATCTAAGGGATCTCTGCAGTAATTGGCGGCGTCACTAATGCTCTCACCCTGTTTGTAAAAGATTATGTCAATAATTTTATTTTATTTATAAAATTGCACTCCCGATTGTTCCAATTAAAATGGGAATGTTTTTAAACTAAGTTTACTTTATTCAGTAATATTAAAAGATGTAAGTAAGACCTACATCGGCGCTGTTTGTAATCCAGGTGTCAATGGTGTGAATTTCGGGCAAGCAGCAGAATATTTTTTCCGGGACAATGGTCATGTATATCTTATTGATGATTCAGACTTAATGTCGGATAAGTTGCCAGTCAATTGAACAAAAATATGTTATAACTGATACGTTATCCAAAGCCGGTATATACCGCCATTATATTGTATGATCAAAATGTGTTTTAATCGGTATATGACAATCGTTCAACAAATCTGTAAATCGATCTTTCAAACAAACCTTGAATAATTTTCCAGTGAAACCATGTTTGTGCGGGTATTGTTTGTCCCATCTTTGGCAAGCTGTACCGGAGAATGTAGTGCTCTGCGTCCCTATATATACATTATAAACAATGCTGAAATTATCTTTAGTTGGAACTGGAATTCATTGTTATATAAAAATATCCATGCAATGTGAACCCTCATTATTTCTATGTAATCATCTTATTGTTATAAAATGCGTCACACCAATTAGTCATGTATTGTCTGGACGTCAAAATATGTTTGTATTGCTATTCAATATGAAAAAGTGATTCATATTTGTGTATGTTTTTTGGATAATAGTGAAATTATGTTGAATTTAACGGTGAAGTTATCAAAATACAATTTCCTGCTCACAAAATATTAAAATGCAGATGCAATTGATATAGCAAAAGTTTAATTAATCAGCAACTGGAAAATATGGTTTTCTTTCTTTATTATCAATTGAACAATAACGCATATACATATAAAACCTATTTAAACTTAGTTTAACCGTGGTACTATATTAACAAATACGGTGATAACTGACATAAGAAGTGACGATGTCACATTTTATTCGTGTGTTTGTATCAATTATACTAAAATGCCACAAATGTTGTTGTTTTTAAGCTAGCATATTCTAGCAGACATTTATGTACCAAAGTATGTTTGCATAATATTGCCATTGAATAGAAAAACAAATAAGAAGCATTGAATACACATGAATTAAAAAAATTAAGATAATTTTCATAAATAACGTTTTTAAGTTTTAAGTTTGTTTTAAACTATGAAACATAATTCATATATAAAGAATCAAACAACATACGTTTAAGACTGCATAACACAAATCTATCATCATCCTTGCAATATAGATCTTTGCCAAACTCACCGTATTGACACGACTTGTTCGAGCACTTGACCCCTGATATAGTTACAGATGCGTTGCCAACATAATCTGCAGGTGCAATCTGCTCCGGTAATTGTATTAGTTGCCTGTCAATCGTTGTGAAAATGGATTGAAAAGGACCTTAAAAACATGTTTGAAATTTAAGATAAAAATTAGTAACTGCATCGGTTATAATCAACTTCAGGAAAAAATGTCCCCATGTGCATATCCTTTTGATATGTTTTCTATGATTGTCAACAACATTATATGGTTAACCACTTACATAAATCATATCGCACCTTTTAAAGCATGACAATGTAGCATATTGGCTTTCTCATTAAATCACACACACTCATCAAAGCTAACCCAATCAAACTTCCAAATATAACAGGACATAGTCTGCTTATAACATTTTAATAATTATTATTTGTACAAGATTAACATCAATTATTTACCTCTACTTTCTTCCTTGTCATATTCACACGTGATATACTCTGCCAAGGTGCGCGCGCAATCTTCATGCTCCCACGTAGAATCATCGTGATAAAGCTTAAAGTTCATTCTCGTACAATTCCCTGACGACAATATATTCCTGTTCCTGATTAAAATAATAAAAAACTATTAATTGTATAAAATTTACAAAAAGTATCACCAACTGCGGTATGGTTGATATACATTGTTTAATTTATTTAAGTTTATTAATTGTCGGGGCTTATCAAGTGTTGCTCCACAATTTTCCAACTTTCCTGACCATTACTCTCACACTTAAGAAAATTGAAAGCATTCGACAGTCAAATCATTATTGTGACGTAGTTGCTTTACAAAAAAATTCAAGAATATTTTGTTTAACGGCGCATCAACCCAGTATAGATCATACGTCTTTAACAAATGAAAGATGATATCTGGCTAACCCCAGTTGTCGGAAACTTCAAAGCAACATCAAGGGTCAAAACCACCTCACCTTATGTAGCTTAAGCAATCTTAAAACAAAGCGACCCCCTTGGAAGCATTAATCACAACACAATTACAAGAGATTAACATTCATAGACTCCAGATATTCGAACCCATTTATTCGCCTTTTACGACCACGCAGGGATAAATGGGGACTGCAGTTATTTTGCCCAAACCAATTAAAGACAACCCGCACAAGGGACAAATTTAGGAATCAATTTTCGTATATGTAATGCACTAAAACCAAATACACCGCCAGCACTAAGAAGATAGTTTGTTTTTTAAATTTTATCTTGAAAAGACGAGTTAAATAGTCAAAGGACTCTACACCTTTTAAGATGTTCAATTGACTGTGATGTAGTAGACATCTAACGCCTATTAGAGCAAACAATTTGGTTCATTAGACAAGTGCTGGAAAAATCTCCAAGTTTCCGATCCATACTCAAGTAATCATTGGCTTTTTCATTGTTATTGTGTTTCTATTCATTGTTTTCATGAGAGATTATCGGTTGGGTCGTAAAACATATACTTTGTAACATTTATCATGTTACAGACTCGAAAGCATAGTCACACTAAACTTTGACAAAAATAAATGATTTATAATCGAATTTAACACTTGTACAAGACCCATTCAAAACTAGATTGATTGGGTTATAAAAAGTTGCATAGGCCACGTTTTAATATATTTACCAGATTATTATTTTTTACCTACCATGCTGTGAAATATTTTACTCGAATACCATTTTCCCAGACAGGTTTTTCTTTGTTAGAAGCTGACCCGAAACTTAATCCTTAAAAAGTAAAAATATATGAAAATAGTGAAATGTGTTTATACAAAACGACATTATGCTCATATTTTTCTTGTCTAGTTGAGCTGAATTGATAAAATATTTTTAAAGAGCTGAATTAATAACATACTTCTAAAGATTGACTTGGTTATAACGCTGACTGACCAACAACTTAATGATTGTCCCAGTCTATTTTATAGATTGAACGTTTCACGCAAATACTAATGGATATTTATTGAAAATGCCTTGGGTGACGTGATATTTAAAGAATATTTCTTTAACCGCATTTGTTATAAAGAAGCTTCGCAAACAAATTTTTATAAAAATGAAACAAGAAGCAACAATAATAATAATAATAATAATAATAGTAATAATTATAATAATGATAATAATGATAATAATAATAATAATAATAATAATAATAATAATAATAATAATAATAATAATTATAATAATATAAAATAAAATAACAATAATAATAATAATAATAATAAAATAATAATAATAATAATAATTATAATAAGAATAGTAATACTTATAATAATAATTATAAAAAAACAACGTCATCATCATCATCCCTGTCACAACAGCACTACCACCATCATCAATAATAATAATTTTACTACTACTACTAATAAAAATAATGACAATAATAATAATAATAATAATAATAATAATAATATAATTATCATTATTATTATAATGATTACGATTATAACAAAGTAATATTAATGATGATAATTAAAACAATGATAATAATAATAATAATAAAAATTATAATAATATTTAATATAATAATAATAATAATAATAATAGGTAATTATAGTTAATACTTCTACTACTACTAATGACAATAATAATGATAATTATCACAGAGTAATCATATCAATAATAATAATTATAACTAAATATTAATAAGAATAATAATAATTATCACAATTATCATAATAGTGATAATGATTAAAAGTAATGACTATATAAACTATTATCACAACATGAAATTTTCTTCTTCTTGCTTATTATTGTTATTATTATTATTATTATTATTATTTTATTACTTTTATTAACAAAGTACTAATAATACTAATAATAATAATCACAAAGTAGTCATATCAATCATAATAATAATCATTATAATAGAAATAATAATAATAATACTTATAATAATAATAATAATGATAATAACTATCATAATAATAAAATAATAATAATAATCATCATAAAATAATAATAATTATAATAAAAAAATAATAATTAAATGATAAAAATCACAAAGTAATAGTATTATTAATAATAATAATAATGATGATGATAATAATAATTATAATAATAATAATGATAATAATCATAGTCATAATCGTCATCATCATCCTCATCCCTGTCACATCATCAATAATAATAATAATAATAATAATAATAGTAATAATAATAATAATGATTATATAAATTATAATCGCACCATGGAACTTTCTTCTTCTTCCTTATTATCATTATTATATTATTACTATTATTATCATTATTATTATTACTATTAAATTTTTTATCAGTTATGAATAATTCGTAATTTCATATCAAAGAAAATCAAATGGATAACTGTCATATTTGAAAATGAATCTATTGAGGAAAATCAAATAGGATTTTTATTCCAATAACTTTTATTGTTAAAATTCCAGTTGGAAATTTTTCTAACAAAAAAATGGAAATAAATCCAATTGGATTTTCATTTTTTCAAAACACCTCATTGGTTATTCAGCTTGTATAATTATGTTTATTTCTATCGAAAACTATCATTTGCCTTAAATTATTATCGTTTTTACACTTATTAAATTTTTCTGAAAAAAATCCAGTCGGAACTTTTTCTAGCTTTCAAAATGGGATTTTTTTCTATTTTGGCAAATTAGTTCTTCAAAACTAGCCAGAGAGTCATTATAGGATGTATTAATGGTGATTTTTATAATTTAAGGATTGCTGGAAAAATTGAACTTCCCGTAGGAATAAATAAAAATGTTGGAAAAAATGCCAATTGGAATATAAGTAAATTCCGCCCGGACAGCATAATTCCGGGCGGAATACATGAAATTCCACCCGGACAAATTTTCTAAAATACAATTGTTGATAAGACAATTTTTTTAAAATAGCTTTAAATGAAGTCAAGTATTTATAATTTGTCCTAAATCTATCGGATGAAATGATTTTTTAGTGTTTAGGGCAAGTATAAATGGTAGTGAAGTTTGCCACATTCCCGGTGGTGCAAAGATTTTCCGGTGGCTGCTTATTTATCATCTATATAAAGTACATTGTCAAATTTAAAGGAATAATGGCACCATGTAAACTTATTTTGACAATCACCTCTTCACTCACTAAATACCCTTGGATGTCAGAGGGAAAAGTCGCATTTTAACTTGTTAACACAGAAGATGTAAAAAGCATCGAATAAAAGTGTGCACTGCGTTTTATTCTAAATCATAGTAACGGTCATTTTTTGTCGCATTGAAAAAAAGAGGTTTACAATTTTTTTGTTTACAATGTTCAATCAAAAGCTAATGTTTTGAACATTGACATGCTTGAGTACAAACAATTAGGACCGTTTATAACAACGCTAGTGAAGCATACTTTCGGAAAACTTCGCCTTTGCAAACTGCCAGTAATTTCAAGGAAAGTGCCAAAAAGATAACGTTATGTTAATAAGTAGCGCAAATGACTTCATGTCAAAGTGTTATTACACTAATGCAATATCAATTTTATTAAATGGCTTTATTACACTCCTGCGCTGCGGTGTATGTGATGAATTTATATATTTCATAATTTTCACGTCTACAAACCTATGTGTACGTAAAATTCAGCGTCAAAGTATTCAGTCGGCGGTTGGTCTAAAATTCTCCTTTTTCGAAGTAAGTGTTTGATGAAGCGCATTTCCGGTAAAGTTATCATAGTAATAAGGGTCATGTTTCTTCTCCAACATTCCTGTCTCGCCTGATTCCAGTTTGTTGTCTTTAGTATAACATTATAGCACTTATTGAAGTGGCTTGAGCATACTAAAATTCAAAGAGATTTTAAAGCTTATTTAAGATTTGCGTTTCTTACTGTTTTTATAAATCATGAGTTATAAGCAGACATTTACATTTTTTTGGACAAAGTCCGTCTGTTATCTAGTTGAGTTCCTGTAACAGAGGTATACTGAATATAAGTGAGAATAATTTTCATTGGTCATTTTGAAATTCCAAACTTAACTACTTGTTTATGTTCAAAGTGTTTTTATATGTGTATAAAGGTTTTATAGCGCAGCTAATCGGAGCGTGAACAATTAAATGACTTGAGTTTGAGTAATTGTTTCTTCATGATGATTTCATTGTCGACAATACACTAGTTTAGATTCAGTGAACAAATAGGAAGAAACCAATAAAACTAAGCATAACTATACCAATTACGTATACTAAAATTAAAAACTTGTAATTTTCATTTATATTCAAATATTAGGAGTTTCCTATGTCTCATATTTCTTTCAATAGATAAAGGTATAACACTTATGATGATAATAATATTTAAGAATTATTATAAATATCTATATCAATATCTTTTATTTTTTTCCTATCTCCTAGTACATTTTTATGGTGACATGTTTCTGTTTTACATTAAACATTTGTTTGCAAGAAACTACTAACCAGTACAACTTTTATTGCCGGTACATTGTCGACTTTCAGTTTCATCTCGTTGGCAGCCCCTGTCATTTTCTTTGGTCTTGTCACATTTTCTCTTTCTTACTATTATCCCATTTCCACATGGAGAAGTGCATTCACTCCACTCCGACCATTGTTCTAAACCATCAGTTTCTATTTGATCAACAGATAGAACAGTTTTAATTTTACGTTTATGCATTTGCATAACGAACATGAAGTTTTTCTCAATTGTAAAACAAACACTGTTGTAGTAGCACACTAAAAACAAATTTGGTATATTCAACAAGGATGAACACCAATGTAAAAGGAAGAATAATATTTGTTGTTAATGTATTAGGCAAGGAAAACCGGAAAATAAATGCATAAATCAAATATAAAACGTAGCTGAATCGGGATAATTAGCCTGTTCGTGCTAATAAACATTTGAAAAAGTCATGCGCGTTACCAGATAACAAATATCGATCTTTTTGTTTGCTGGTCATTGTAAAGATATATCTATTCAGCAGTGTTCTTACAAAGCAATTACAAATGAAACTAACGCCAGACAACTTCACAGTGCAAAGATCGGCAACAAGTCTTGATTAGATGAAAACAGAGCATAAACTTATAAAATTCATGCAATAAGTAAAGTTACATCATATCATAATAACTAGTTTTGTTTGAGTAATGGACAAAAACACAGATAATAAAGTTAAGTCTTGAAGCGCCCGACAGAATGGACACTTTGCAAGTTCGGAATGACTGAGCTTGTGCATGATGTGGCAACTACATGCTACCGTCCTCACACCTAACACCGTGTTATGAAGCATTTCACACTTTTTTAACATTTTAAATATTTTTATAACACTTACCTGATTTTCCATCGTCATTACAGGTATACGGAATTTTAGGAGCAACATATACTGTGGATACAAGTGATATTTAAGACAGAAATATAAATATTTGATTACATTCACAAACAGTCATAATCAGATGTAAAATGCTCAAACAATTTGATTGTATATTTTTTTTTCCAATGTTATATCTATTTAGCTAAAATGAAATAAACTTTGCATCACATAAGCAATTCAATGTTGAAATAAAAATAAACTAGAACCATCACTTAATGTGAATAATACACCCGCAAGATTGCTTCGGAAATAAGGAAGTTACTTGTAACAGAATACAACAGAATACCTTGCAAAAGAATTGAGATAGAGTAATTGTTGTGGGTAATTAAATATTATTGTGGTTCTTGTATGTTGCATCTCCTTTTTATGTGGTTAACCATCGATGAAGTTTTATTAAATTACTCGGTAATAAATCCAGAAAGAGTTACGCTTCTTCAGCACTGCACTTACTCTCATTGCGCTTGACCATTATATGAAGTTGCATTGAATTCTAGACATTATTTTTTAAGTTATACATTGGATAAGGAAAAAACAAAAGGTAATAACTCTGCAATACTGAAGATGGAGTATTGGTTATTGTACATTGCACTTTCTCTCATTGCGCTTGACGTGGTATTGATTTCCAACTACTGGTTTTCAAGTTATGCACCGGACAAGAAAAAGGACCAAAGGGCAATAACTCTACAAATACTGAAGACGAAGTTATGGTTATTGTACACTGCACTTCCTCTCATTGCCCTTGACCACTGTATGAAGTTGCATTGAATTCCAACTACTAGTTTTCAAGTAATGCACTGGACAAAAAAGTAACAAAGGGCAATAACTGTAATTTGTCCAAACTGAATTATGTTTTTTTTGCACTGCACTTTATCTTACTGCCCTTGACCATTGTATGAAGTTTCATTGAATTCCAACCCTTAATTTTCAAGTTATGCACTAGGCAAAAAAAGTAACAAATGGCAAAAACTCTTTAATGAGTCAAGAAAGAGTTATGGTTTCAGTACACTGCGCTTCCACTCAATATACTTGACCATTGTATGAAATTGTATTGACTTCCAAAAAGAAGTTTTTAAGTTATGCTCTGGACAAGAAAAGAGCAATAATTATATAATAGCTCTGGACAAACTTATTGTTCTAGTGCACTGCACTTCCTCTTATTGTGCTTGACCATTGTATGAAGTTATTTTGAATTCCAATCAGTACTTTTCAAGTTATGTTCTGGACAAGGCAAAGTATCAAAGGGCAATAACTCTGTAATTAGTCTAGAAAGAGTTATGAATCTTGTGCACTGCACTTCCATTAAATGTTTTTGATGAATGTTTTAAGTTGTATTGAATTCCAACTTGTAGACTTCAAGTTATGCTCCAGATAAGGAAAAGTAACAAAAGGCAATAACTCTGTAATAAGTCAAGCTGGAGTTATGGTCATTGTGCACTGCACTTCCGCTCAATGTGCTTGATCATTGTATGAAGTTGTATTGAATTCCAAGTATTAGTCTTCGAGTTATGCTCGGGACAAGGAAAATGCAACGGATCGCTGGACCCACCGACCGACCAACGGACTGACCGACCGACCAACCACCGAGTGACTCTTATAAACCCCCCTTCCAAACTTCGTTTCGGGGGTATAATAATCACAAATGATGAAATGAATACATATAATTTTGAGATTGAATGTCTGAATATCATTACAAAATGTTTCATATTGAATTTGACATTTTGATATTTTAGAATAATTCTATTAAATAAATGAATTATATTCCTTTATATAACTTCAATGGATTACTAATAAGACTATGAACAATGAAACACACTAAGATAAATTTAAAAACAACCTCTGCAATCACTGCTGTCAACTGAACATGGCTGCTGAGCAACATTCTGTCCTGGACACGTTATCCCAGCAAACTGCATGTGAGGGCTGTCGCAATACCTGTGTCTATACCGATAACCATTGCAATAACAATCTTTTGTCCATGGTGACCAATGACCCCATTCTCCGTCAACTGTTGTAAAATTAATACAGACATGTCACTTATAATCTACATTTTTCATGATATTTGGCTTATTGACTATGGATTAGAATTGATGGTACCTTTTAAAAGCGTCGAGTCATATAATCTGTTCAATGAGCTGTGCTCTCAACCTTTCTCATATTTGTAAATTGAACTTCGCTTTAAAAAACAAATAAATAAATCAGACAATTTGAAGTATTGATCTCATAGATCTTAATTTTTTTATCCACTACATGTAGGTAAATCATGCAACACTCACAAAAGTGCATCAAAATGTCTATTAAGAAATAATTGACCATAAACAAAGAAAAACTTAATCCGAAATGTAAACATAGATCAATTTGACCATTTAGCTTTTGACCTAAAACGAGTATGGCAGGTGGTATTCATCAATGTGTTTTTACATATCTTAGACAGTGTTATTTAATTGGCTGGTTTATTTTCCCAAGATACCTTAACCTTTGACAAAATTATCTTTGCAAATACTGTGGCAGGTAAAGCCTCTTTTGTCAACTTTGTACCTATTGAGGTTTTGAAGTTACAGTCGTAAAACACTGTAATACAACATCAGAAAAAAGTTCATGTTATAGGCATTCCCATGCATCATTTAAATTAAAAAGAAAAGGTCCTTGCAATATAAAAGAATAAGTAAATAAATAAATAAATTAATAAAAAAATTAATGAAAAAATAAATAAATAAAAAGTCAACAAACAAACGATTTAATCTCTTAACGACGTGTATTAATAGCACTTATTTTATCTTTTTGTGCTTGTTAAAGACGGATTTTAAATAAAGTCATACGAACAAAAAATGGAACTAAAAAAATAGCGTAAGCCTTTACATGATATCAAGGCATGCTGTTCTTACCTTTCATGATATAATATTGGTCCAAACGGGAGTCGATCTTTTCATCTTGACATTAAAAAACACAATTTGATATAAGTTGATAGGACTTCTTACTAAACATACTAGTAATAAAAATATTGAAGAATAAACTGATTGTTTTTGTAATAAATAATTAATTAAGTTTTGACTTGTTGTCAGTGATAAGGATTACTTTGAAATAAAATTGAAGCATGCTTGCATCGCATTTTGTACCGTTCACGTTTGTAGCGTAACTTTGGTCAAACAACACATACCTTGTTTTATAACATCAAAGAATTTTTCATTCTATTGTTTTCATTTTGCATTATTGTTGAACATATTGGTAATAATGATTATAATAATAATTGAATATTAATTCATATCCCAATAAAAATGTTTAGCTGAAATTAAATATTCATCTGGCGGAATAAAACCCAGTATTTAAATTTAACATTAAGCAATTTCATGTTTTCACCTTTAAAAATATGTGTAATCAATTTTTTTACAGTATGTTATAGCGATTAAGTGTTAAAACCAAGTGGTAAATGTTGTAAGACTTCTATTTTCATTCATTTTCGAAGCAAAATACCTTCATTTTTATAATGGTTCACATGTTACCGTGGCAACAAGAAAATTCATAAAAGATCAGAAGTTTCTATTATAATGGTCATTATATTGTAAAAGCATTATAACTTATTAAAAGCTCATTATAATAAATAAATATGTTTAACAGCCATACATCTTTCTTTTGGGGTCGAACAGACCCATAAAATCCATAACAGTCAGATTTTAGAAGGACCGAATTAAGGCAACTAATCGTTATATCTTTATTCATAATAATAATGTGTTCAAACGTAATCATGATCATGTCATAAATATTTGCAATACACAAAACAGTGTGTGTTTTAATTTAGAACATGCTCATAATTGTTGATACGTTCGTTAATAACATTATTGTGATCAATTAATAAATACTTATGAGGTGTTAAAAAATAATAATGTGTTCAAGAATAAATATAACATTAATACATATACACTTTATGATCATAAGTATCGTGTTGTGCTCATAGTTATCACAATGTGTTAATAGTTTATCGTGGCCTTCTTTATGTTATATGTATTAATGAAAAGCGCCCTTTAAATGTGTATACAGATAATCATGTACAAAAATTAAAAAAAGCAAAATATACAGATAATTATAATCAAAACGAATTCAACAACAAACTGTACCTTGATCTCCATAAACCTGAATTTCGGTGATGATGATGACCCATTGACCTGTAGGGTGTAGTGATACATATCTAGCCTTTTTACGATCAAGGAAGACGGTTCTACTTTCTTGAGATTTACTGTTATAAGCACATGAGTGAAACCAAAGTTCCCAGACTGTCAACCCGGTTGAAATAGCATACGGTGAAGTGGAGTTCATATTGTCTCTGAAGTCAAAGCAAAGGGCAAAAACCCGTATATTTCTTTAAGAGAATATATTCCAACTGCAAATAAATAATTCTGACCTGAATATTAATATTTTAAAAGAAGGGCATATTTATAATAATTTTGCTTTGAATAAAATGCAATGAACTACAATTACATTAGGCGATTACAATTACATGACTGTAAGTTGCATACATTTAACTTCGCCATAACCACTGGTTATATGCAATATACTCAATATAAACAAGTAAAATTGGACGTAGTAGTTAAGTTTTTCAGTTATAAAGCATTGCTTATATCTAACATCCTCTGGGGCGATAGCAATTGTATTCAGAAATAAGAACTTATTTCTAAGAAGTGTTGCTTCTTTGGCGTACCTTTTTTAAAATATTAAAAACTGAAATTAAAATATAGTTAATTGAATTCTGGAGTGATGTTTAAAATAATATTCCTTTGTTTTATACCTTTGTAATTTTTTAAATTAAAGTAAATTATATTGAACAATGAAATCGACGATGGCATAAAGAGGACAGAGGAAATTTAATTTTCTACGTGCGCATGCGATTGCTAATAACGTGACCACGGAATAGAAATTACATGCTCACGTGATATAGCTAGTATGTGGCCACGTGATAGTATTATGTGAGCGCTAGAAAACCCTTGCACGGCTACACCATATCGTTACGTTCGCATTCGTACTTAAAATCTATCGCCAGGCCATATAATACCACTGTGTGCTCTCGTAAACATTCAACCGATTGGCGATATACTTGATATTGCGTGAACAAGTACTATCTATGCGCAGAATCTATGTATGCTATCACATTAAGATGCGTTGTCTAACTTGTCTTATCATTCTATTTGACATTGTGTGTATGTGCTATTGATGCTAGCAATCGCAACTTTCCAAACAAGTTTCTACATTGAGTCTCTAATTGAAATTTTATTTTTGATTACTCAAAACAATATTCATTCGGGCTTATTTTGCCCCGCCTTTGCGGTGCTCTTGTTAACTTTGTAACAACATTCTGTTTTAAAACCGAATGCCATTTTATACTAGGTATAAAGCGTTGTTATAATTTACAACTGTTTATTAAACAACAATAAATGTTCAGGTTGGGATTTCAATTACATTCACTCGATTAAGAAGAATTTTAGTGTTTACCTCCAGCCACGGTATATTACTATGTAAGATATTGTAAATATATTTTGTAAATCTAATAAGAGCCAATATAATAACAACGACTTTTGTTGAATTGAGTTCTGGATAAAAGTTTGACCGTCTGTGTTGTTGGGTGTCAACTCATAGACAAGCATCATATATTCATCGCCAAAAACTGTCATCTTCTCCATAGCAACGTTTTTGACTGAAAAAAATCAAAGTTATTGTATCAAGTAGAGAAAGACTCATACCTACAAAACGCCAAAAATGGCTCAATTGAAAATGTTCCGGAGTTAAATTTGATTTAGCCTTTTATGAATGATACATTAAAGTGCAAGCTACTGTCATCGGCTCATTAAAGTATAAATTTTGGTTTAAATTTGAATTCGCAAATGTGTTCATATGTCGGTTGTCATAAAACTTTTAATGTGTGATGTTACACATCATTCTGTAAGTGGCGTATGATATACCAAATAAAAGAATGTGTGTGTGTGTGTGTGTGTGTGTGTGTGTTGTGTGCGTGTGTGTGTTGTGTGTTGTGTGTGCGTGTGTGTGTGCGCGTGCGCGTGTGCGCACGCGTGTGTGTATGTGTGTTACACGAGAAAACAACGGGAAGAACTAAATAAATTGGTATTATTCAGGGAATCAGAGGTTATGAAGTCTGCATATCTCTGAAAAGGCGTCAAGCTACGAATTTTTTTAAACACGAGGATAGCCAAAACCATTTGTCCTGTTTCTGAGCCATATGATCTTAATTGCTCTTGTGGGACGTAACACCAAACAAAACATAAATATATTATCCAAAAGATACATTTACAAAAATTAAACACGACTGTAATTACATGGAAATATGAAGCAGGTGTACTTAGTAAGCCAAAGTATGTAATATTAAAACGTACGTGTAGGTTCTGAAGGTAGATTGTCCAGCATTTCCTCTTCCTTTTCATGTTTTATAACATTATAAATCAGTTTGAACCCTTCAACATTTCGTATTTCTGGCCATGGGACAACTCCCTTGTAAAAATGCACGCTTAACGTGTCAAATGATGACGTCAAACTGTTAGGAGGCGGTTCTATATTGCAGTATACGTTATCTTGTCCCATATCATGTATATAGAATTCGGATTTGTAATATTCTGAAAGACAGATATAATCGTTTGTGTTAACGTGGTTAAGGATATTAAATGTATTATTAGAGAAAACGTTCCTAAACTGTTTCTGACTTTTCTGTCACATGATTAGCCTACCAGTGATGAATAGTTGTCTTTTATGTATGCACTGTACATATATCAAGTTTACCTATTTTGCAAACTGTTAATAAAAATTATTTAATGTAATGATTGAAAGAATCGGATGATATATTTAGTATAAGTTTAATCATTTTATGTACACGTTCTTTTTTGGCTGATTGAAAGTTTTTCAAAGATTAGAAAGTATTAAGAAACAAAAGGTCTGTCTATTCATTTTTTCAAATACAATTTATTTCACACTCTTAAAGGTCAGCTTAAAAGGATTATTCAGCTCGAATAATCAATCAAAGGTGTGATAAATCGAAATCATCAGTATGATTATTTCACTAGTCTTTTTCAAACAAAATCATTGTTTTAAAGAAATAAAAGTTTATTTAAAAGCAAGTGCGTTTTATTATACATTTTCGAGGAATATATATCAATGACACGTGCCTACTTTTAGTAGAAAATGCTACCACTAACACGTTTCGCATATGCAAGAGTAATACGTTCCGCATTGTCCAGAAATATGGTATCATTGATACGTTACACTGTGCGAAGATCATGAAATAAGCGAAACGTTTCGCATTTGCGAAGAACATGTTATAACTGAAACGCTCCACATTTTTGAGCATCATAATATCACTGAAACATTTCACATTTGCAAAGAACATGATGCCAACTCTAGTACCTCTTTTTCAACTAGATATCAATGCTACACATACCCCCTCGCAAAACACTTGACATCAATGATACGTACGATTTTTGCAAGGAACATAAAACGCAAGTATCTCTAATTGTATCCGTTGTCCTGGAACAAATATCGTCCAATTTTCAAATGTGTGCACAATAGGAAAGCCAAGATACGACATGGAAGTAATAACCATTTGAGGGTTTTTGCAAGTCTCTTGTAACCCTTGTTGCAAAGAAGGTCTCAACTGTAGTGAGAAGCAGGTAGGAACATCTGCAAAATATTAAAGATTATTATTCCTTAATTTACTGAATTTGTCTAATGGAATTGCCCTGCTTACAATCTTGAATAGTTCACATGATGTTTCAGGCATTTCAGTATTAAAGTATAAAAAGTGAGATATCAACAGTGGTGTATAGACATGTCAGTGTGTGAGTATGCTTGTTTGGCTCTATCGGTGGCAAAGGCTAAACAATTTTAATTCCGGAATCTTACAGGGTTACATTATCTGCAAGGAAATAACCTATTACTGTGCAGATTTGACGTTTAAGTCATTTAATCTTATAATTTTACATCCATGGCAACCTCGTTTGGTTCTCAATAAGTGTAACCAAGTAGATAGTAGCTCCGCAAAATATCGCAACGAACACAGATGTTCCGGCGTGCTTCTGGCACATTCAAAATTTATCAAATATGCTAGTTTGAAATCTTATATAATGCAAATTGTGTGCGAACGTAACTGACGTGAAATTTCGACAAGATTTCCCTAAAACTAAAAGGCATTGTGTTGCACAGTTGCACAGTTATTTCATAGTAGCGTTCTATATTTACAGGTTTAATTGGCGTCTGAGGTAAAACAAAAAAAAAAACAAAAAAACATTAAGTTGCGTGCGCTTGTCAAAATTCGTAGGGACCTCAACGGTTACTGGCTACTTTTAAAGTCGGAAATCGCAAGTCACTGATGGAAACATTACATTTATTTAGTACGATGCGAGGTTTCACAGACCTCTTACCTCTCTCGTTACACAGTACATATCATTTTTGCAGACGACTTAAATATGGGTACAGATAGATCAAATATGAAAATACTATTATCATATTTAAGATTTGTATTAAGTTTCACCGTTACAAAATAAATGGCAACTGTCTAATGTTGCTTTCACAATCGCTTAAAACTATGAAAACAATAAAAATTAATATTTGATTTGTAATAAATGTCTTTTGCGTACCACTGTTCACTTCTAATGTGTTTATTGATGTTTTGAAAGACAACCCGCACAATTCTTCAATATTTAACATTCCTGAACAAACAATTACCATATTTATATTTATTATACTTATTTGTGTTAAAGAAATCAAATATGTGTTCGAAAAAAATAAAAAAGAGATAATATTGATAACCGATTGAGAAGATATAAGGTAATAATACCTTCATATGTGGCAAAGGCCTTAAAACCATTTCCCAATGTAGTTGTAGCCGAAAGTGAACAAGTAACAAATGATAGAACGATCTGTGTTTCTTTTGTTGCAATAGTCAATGAGTTATTAACGCTATTGAATCTATGGTCTATTTGCCTGTATCTACCTTCAATCTCCCTGTAGGAATCCTTATTCGAAATATCCGTAGAAATAATCAAAGAATCGTTACAAAGTGAATATTCCTATAAAATACGAAATATAGAAAACTTACTTATAGAAGTACAGCATTTTTAGATGAGAGAATGATAATCAAAGTCGTAAATAATGTCATCTTTTTAATTTGTTTGATTGATAATGATTAATAATAGCAAACAACATGCAAAATAAAATTGTAAATAAGTTTACAAAAAAAAGAAGAAAATACTCATGTACACACAAATAAAAACATACCTAAAATGAAATAATTGATCATAATTATATTTTCTTTTGTTTTTCCAACTAAATACGACAAATGTGTTATGTCTATTTACTATAATACATTTCGCCTACATCTTTCAGTTTTATTTGACATTTAAATTCCTTTCTTAATATACGCATATCAACATACTACAACGTATACCAAATCAGATGTATTCCAACAAACAGAAATGATAACAGAATTTGTAAAGAATATGTCAACACGAGGTGCCAGTAAATTATTCCATATTTTACTATTTACAGCCTTAATTAGGGTGGCGGTATGGTTGTTAACTAATCTGTATTATTTTGTTTGAAAAGAACTGGTATGTAAGTATTTGTCTGATAAAGGCATTCTTCATTATTTTGAATCCTTGCCTTAATATTCACTTTTCCTTTCATCCTTCATCTCGTAACAGTATGATCTTCCTACAATTAACGTAACTTAAAATATATAGACACAAACAAGCAATTAGTTAAAATGTAAAGCAAACCTGTCTTGTGTTTAATTCAATGACGGTAAAAACAAGTTTTACGTAATGTGATTCAGGGTACGTTATAATCCATTTGTAATCTTGTTTTGTCTGATAAATTTGAGGAAAACCGACACTTGATAGGACACTTTTGTCTGCAGATATCTCGCTAGTGTATCCTACTTCTTTGTGATAGTAATGGCTCATTGTTGCAAACGTTGTGAAAGATTCTGTACATAGATTATAGGTAATCAATTTTAAAACTAAAACGTCTTCCCTGTATGAATATAATACATTTAAGAACGTTTCCAATAAATATTGTTACAAAATAAGGTCGTTAAGGTAAGCAAGACAATGTAAATTTAAGGCACATTAAGAAATCAATAGTGTGCACTTATTTCACAAGATTTTCAGATATAAAAAGAAAAAACAAAAAAGAACGTCTTATTACAACTATGCAACATTTCATAATTAAGAAGACTGCATATATTTCAGGAAGTTTAACTTAAAGCAGCTGACCTCCAGAAGATAGCAGAAAAACTGCCGTCTTGCTAATATTTCATCCCCCCATCTCAAAACATTACATAGTTGAAAGAAATCGAAATGACACTTAAAAATATTCATATTTTAACATTATTGCTCAGAAAACATACAGCTTGCTTCCACCAACGGAACATACCTTCTTTTTTTATACCACGGAATTCTTTAATCCGGGTTTTTTTCTAGTATCATGTGGTCGTACAGGACATTATGGCGACCTGTGCTCCGGAACGCACGGAATCCGGGATTTTATCAAACATATAGGAATACGAATTACTGCTTTTGTTTTCATATTTGACGTAATTCATGGCACTAAAATTGTAATTGATTAATTATTTTATATATATATATGATGACCAATTTATCGATTTAATCTTTGGCTTGAAATGTGATAGGTGCCTTTTAAATGACGAAAATTGATAAACGATCCCGGGCATACTGGATACCGGGATTTTTCAGGGCAATTATTGTGACACGTCGCGTGTTAAATGGATTATCTTCTCTTCTATGTATTTGCTACTGCGTTAGTAACGTAGTAGATTATGGAAAAGAAAAAACCCGATATATTAACGCTTTTGTCAACATTCTTTCTTGATTCAAGGTGTCAGTAATGATGGATTTATATAACAAACCTAACTAGATCAGTATTAACTGTTTACTTGAAATTGTATTTCATTTTTTTTTCATTTTACCATCTGGAGGTCAGTGGCTTTATCAAACTTAACAATCTGTGTTGCATGGTTCCCATGGTACAACATAACCTGTTACCTGTTGATCTGCATCCTATAAGTTCAAACCTTAAACAAGTAATCCCAGATTGAACTCCCTTCTGTATAACGATGGTTATTTGTTTTGCTCTTACTGATTTCAAAAACCAGAATGTTTGAGGAGAGGTATCTGGCTTTGAAGTATCAAGGTCAAATGTCTGGTAAAATATAAATAAAATGTGTTTTTAAAAACACGTATGACTGTGACGCGGGTTTTAGAGAAAAAAACTCAGAAATACAAATTTGTATCAACTGATGAAAGTGTAATATCAAAAAAAAAAGTTTGGAACGCAAAAACAGTCTACATACTAGTTGGAAAAAACAATGTGCCAATTATCAAATATAATGGCATTTTCAATACGGATAATATGCAAACCTTTGTATACGCTGACGAATTGTGAACGTCCATTGTTTGCAGCTTATAGGTATTCTGTCCGGAGGATAAATATTTTTCCGGCGAATCTGCTAATGACAATTCTTTTTCTCGGCAATTATATGTTACTATTCCTTCAATGATTGTTGTATCTTTAAGCTCAATCTAAAAGGGAAGAAAAATGAAATTGATGCGTGTGTCTTTTTTACAAAATGGTCCTTTTATAAATCTGACTCTATCTTGTCCGGTCTTGTTTTTGGTACTTTCTTTTGTGTTTTGGTTTTGTCTTGTCGGTTCTATTCTGTGTGATTGTCCTGTCTAAACTCATTCTTGCCGTTAAATTGTTGTCATGTCGTACGCCGTCCTTTTATTTTCGTTCCTCCCTGTTTTTGCCTTTGTTCTAGTCTACTTTACCTGGCCGATACTTTATTGTAAAATGTTGTGAGCCTAAACAGATATCATATATTATATGTTACATTCCTTAGATAAACAATCAATGCTAAACGTAAGAAATTATTGAGTTCCTTTGGCGCCAGTGTCTTCAAACAAACCTTATATTTTGTTGTACAGTTGTGTTAATCATAAAATAAAAAGGTAATTTGCACAAACATCTTCTTCACTGAAATAGTATTATTACAGACATAAAGCGTAAACATTTACCATTATAAAAGGTTGGTCGTCGCTCAATTCTGGGCACCATCCAGTAAAGTAAGGTCTTACTTTATTAGCTGTGTTGTCCGACGAAGCAGATGATGCTGTGATTTGATCATCGTTTATGTCTGTGTTACTCAATCCAAGATCATTGTTACAAATCTCGCCATCTTTATAAAAAATAGAATGTTTATTGCTTAGAATAATCTGATAATCATTTTATCCAACCATTACAGCATTTTTTTCTAAACTGTTGTTGCTATTCTAAAATCTTGTTTTTGGTATTCTTCAGTACCGCTCGTAAAAATCAACTTAACTGAATTTGACGTGTAATTATATTTCTATGATGTCTTCTCAAATAACTATAATGTAAAAAAAATATCGTTAATCTAGTTTAGAGAATGTGAGAAATATTACTCAGGTAGTAGCCCGATCATATTTACTCAGTGCTGAATGGTAAACTTCGCATTGTTTCAATGAACATTGATTTTCTTACATTAATGTCTTGACATTACATGTACAAAGTATATAGATAGACCAACATTTTACTAAAATTTTGACTTAGAAGGCTATGACAATAATAGCTGCTTCACCGCTTCTTAATAATGAGGAAATAAAAGTGTAAACTATCTTACCATTGTCAATACTTTCAGAGTAAACATGCACATCCAGATAATCAATTTTATTAGCAGACTTTACCAATAACGTTACAAAACGGCCCATCATTATTCTGTGAATATCAATAGAAGCAAAATAAAGACTTTTCAAATCAGATTTTATTTCAATATGAGTTGTTATACTCATATATAAAACTAATTGATAAAACAGAAAAAAAAACTATTCCAGATAGAATGTCAAACAAACGGCAACGTCGTTGGAAATGGTGAAGCCTAGGTTTTATAGAGTATCTTCATGGACAGTATTGGAAAGTGTTAGTTACCGCGCACGCCTCCATGCGTGACATATATGAAGTATATTACACATGCATGATAAAATGTGACAAATGCTTTACATACAACTTCAATATATACTCAAGTGCATTAAGTATGTACAGTAAATACTGTTATGTAACAGATGTTAAACTTTAGCTAAACACATAGATTATTATATACTAAACATGTAGGAGGAGGTGTAGCACATGCTTTACACTATATGTTGATAATGTGTAGTATTTTATACTAATCTTAATTAATCTATAACTAACACATATGCAGTAAGAACAAATGTTAACACATTACGCACGCTTTAATTAATACATATGTAGTTTATTTCACATGAATGCTGCAAAACGTACGAAACGCTTCAACATAACCTGTATTAAATAAACATACATCATGCACTAGCAGACTTGAGGAGCACATACACCTAACAAAAATTGATTGACCTATATAGTATAAGCAGTAGTAATTATCTTAATAAGCAGTATGCTATACTACATCTAAAAACATGTGTGCGTATTACATGTAGAACACTTGCAGTGCGCATTAAATGTAGAACACTTGCAGTACGCATTACATGTAGAACTAATATGTAAGAACTGTTTCACATGACAATCAAACGTTTTCAGGTATACATGTAAAGTAGTTTACTATATTACAATATATTATTAAGACATGTACAAGGAATATGTATGTAAAACGTTACACAAAACTATGTACTTCCAGTAATTATATTTGTTTCATTCGAAATTGTTTCACGTGACAACTTTACGCACAAGTACGCTTCTACACATACAATAATGGTTATGTTGCATTATACTAACACAGTACACTTAATTATACAGTACACTTAGACCAAGCACACATGAACAATTATATACAAATGTTTATCAAGTAACGAATATGTTACTCTTTATCTGAGATTAGCCTAAATCATACTACCGGTTTCGGCGCCGTTTACGCAAACCAACAAACACACAAAACATTTTCCTTTACATCTCTACACATTCAGAGTACTTTACACGATTGGTTCTGATGTAGGAAAAATAACTTATTTGATCTTAGCAAACAATTCTTGAATACGTTCAAAAATGTAATTATGTTATTATTATTTTAAGCGTACATTTACCTTGAGAACAAAAGAGCTTGTGAGTACAAGCCGAAACGACACACTTTTACATGATGACACAACGCAGCCGACGGATACAAAAATTCGGATTTCTCTGTACTGATATAGCAGGTAGTATGAGTGACATCACATAATGAAAGTGCATGCGGGCCCATCACTGAAATAAGACGAGAAAGATACTTTGAGTGTTCAAAATTTCAGATATTTTACTCGAAGCATAATGTAAGTGGTAACAGTTGATGAAAGAAAATCACATATTTATATGAAACTACATTATTTTCATTTTTATTTCAAATTTGTTTTGAATATTAATGCATTGTTTTATCATTAATCCTTTGGTAGAATCCTGAGTCAAATAGTCCCTGCAACTCTTAAATTTAGCTAATAAAGAAAGGATAAAACAGGAGTTTATTTACAAGTGATTAGTTTTGTGGCCAATTTGAGGTAATGTTTATTCTGCTTATTAGTGTAATAATTAGCGCAGCAAACGTCCCCACGATCAAAACAATTTTTAAAATTCTTTGCAAGTTTTTCGATTCTTTTACCGACAATCGAGCATCATTTCCAGCCATATTTGTTGGGCGATGTTTACTTTTGTTGTGTACCAGATAAGAAATAGTCCCCGACCAACAATTTTCAATGTTTTAAACAATTAGCCCAACTTAAATTTGCGCACATTGAATTGGCTTGCGCTCCAAGTATACGATTTTGCGCACATTGAATTGGCTTGCGCTCCAAGTATACGATTTAATATAATTTGATATATTGTTTAATTTATATTATACATACAATCAATCAATCGATCGATCCATCCACCCATCCATCCATTCATCAATAATCAAAATAAATAACTTACAATAGCCTTCTAAAGAAATGATTTCCACAGCTGAAATTTCAGCCATCCGACCAAGATCAGCAACGAACCAATAATAATACATTTCCAATGTCGCAAACACCCAACCAAAGAACCGTACTAAACAAATGTAAATTAACAGATATTTCATAAAAAACGACTTAGAAGTGTAATCTGAATAATGAGTATGCTATAAGGTTGGGACAAATGTTTTTCTTTACATTCTATTTACATAACGATTGGTTAATAGATAAAAACACTTTCATTTAACTTTAAAATAGGTCATATTCATAGTTAGTTTAAAAAATGTATTACTTTCGTGTAGCTTTAGTTCAATGCCTGTATTGATAGCCTGAATAAAAAATTGCCTTACGTTCTTCAATTTCCACATGAACTCGACGGTCCATAGTCACAGAGTTGAGGAAAAATGCTAGAAGTTAAAATATCAAATTACGTTTAAAATGATAATACTGCAATATTTTTGATAGATAAAATGCAAATTATAACACCTTGAAGTTTTATGCTTTGAAAATCAGAAATTTATTTTCATACAGATTTGTTCCAATGAAACAATATTAGCTAGAACAAATGCACACAAGTGCGTATGCACATGCTTACGCACTTACACATTACACGTGCTAAACAACATTACCACTTCAACAAAAATTTTATAGTCCCCGAATGGAGAAATTGGAAGGGGCATACAGTCGACGTCTTTTCCGTCCTTCTGATAATGGGATGAATGTCGTGTGTACTCACTATCCACTTTGCTAATGTTGTGGACAGTATTCAGAGTTTGGGTATGGGTAAGTTGGTTGTAGAGTTTTTTTTTATAAAAAAACATTGCAAATCATGAAAATATCCCGTTTACATCAGTAAAAACATACGTTTGTCTATTGTTTAATTGGATTTCATTTGACACAGTATAGGCCATATAACAAGGTTCCTGCTTTAACAAGACCTCGGGGACTCTTCGTTGCATCATTTCAGGCACGAAACCTGAGTAAAACCACCGACGTTTCGTAAGCTAGCTGGATAGCTTCCTCATATGAAAGAATCTAAAATCAAAATACCCGCGGTGAATGGCATGTAATTCGAATACGAAAAAAAACATTATTTAATTTTTGTTTTGGTAAAGATCAATCCGAAAATCTGCAAAGGATAAAAAAGAAATATGTTCAGAATGAAAATATATCGATAGATATTTTATCCGTTTTGGGTGAAAAGCATTGCAAGGATTTTCATTTTAGGTTATTTTGCACAATAAATGATTATTCTTCAAAAAAGGGGGTTGAAAATGATCTGACAATTTGCAACCAAGCTATTTGTTTAGTCCTACATTAAAGAATAGGAAACATTTCCTATCTCATCATGTAAAAGTAACAAAGTAGATTTATGGTGTTTGGACAATACCACTTGTTAAATAGTAATTTTAATCTGATTTTCTCATTTATTTTCATATTTTAAGGTTATGCTCTGAAAAAAGCAGTTTAAATATTTAACGATTATACGATAATAGAGACAATCTAGTGATCTGCGGGTCAAATTGCAAGTCTCTATAACTCTCTGTCGTAGTTATTTTCTATATATTAACGGGAAAGGACTGAATACAAAAAGAAATTTCATTGGCCATTCTAGACTTGCAGACTGAAATCGGCGAATCCCATTGGTCATACTTAAATGTTAAGGACACCTCTAACCATTCTAATATTAAATGTATAGGATAGTTACCATTCTTAAATAAAATTATAAGGATATATCTGAAATAAAATGTAAGGGATAGCTTTTACCACTATAAGACAAAATGTAAAAAAATAGTCTAAGCAAAATGTACAATAATGAGGATAATTCTTTAACTGTTTCAAATTGGTAAATTTGTAAATGATTACAAAATATAATAAATCAAACGTAAAACAAGTTAAAGAGACACCTCAAATAGAAGATATTCTACTTTGAAATATCATTAATATAACTATGCTATAATTAAAGTTTAATATTTAGAAAATAGAATTTCCATATATACAAGAAATAATTATAATGTCATTGTTATGCAAGCAATGCTTACACTTTTTTATTGAAAACTTAGAAATAACATTAATTTGCATCCTAACCAGTTCCACTTCTGCCGAGTATCCATTTTAAAGATACTTCTTCTTTTTAATTATATGCCCTAATATACATGTTTAATGTCAATTGTATATAGCACTTCTTAAACATTGTTACATATCCTTTAAAATCGACCGGCATCTTTATATTTCAAAGGAACATACCTCCGGTAGCTGCAGGACAAGACTCACTTGTGTTAAGGTCATAGTCACTTGTGCTTAAATTGATGTTTAAATATTTTTGCTTTCACAGAATTTAAATAATTATCAAGTTATGTCTTATAATTTTTGACGTATCCATAAATTTTTGGTGAAGTGAGAGGGTAATTTAAAGCAAGTGCAGTGTAGTGCCAAATATTTTTTTGCCTTCACACTTTCAAATATTGACTGAAGCCTTTAACTTTTGTTAGCAGAAATCTTGGTGGTTCTTCAACTTTAAAGATCCTTATGTTGTGATTAAGGATGCAACCACGCATTTACTAAATAAAATTTTTTATATGTGTATAATTATTCTTATTATCGGTAAATCGAGCAAAAATCACTTTAAATCATGACATCTAGAGAAACAAACTTACCATTTCCCAATCTTTTTTCAAGAAGCCATCCCTCCATATCTAAAACAGATATAGTAAATAACGATTATATACCTCTTATTGATGTACAATGAAAATCAATTACACAGTTCCTTTTTTATCAAACATTCCTTGTCAAAAAAGAGATAAAAAATGATACATTTAAAATAAAAGATAAACAAGAAACATCAAACAAACTGTTTTATAAAAAAAAACATACCTTCAGAGTACGTGTTCAATTCAAAATAGCACAATGGTTCTGAAACTTTTATGCTAGGTGGAACAAAGTCGCCATCATATAGCTCTAGATACAGCGTTTCCTCAACTGTATATGAGTTATGAAACAGGGGACATGATGTGTTTGTATCTGTTAAAATGAAACATTATGGTAACACAAATAAACTTGAATTGTGATGTGGATACAATATTGCTTAAAATAAATGTCTACGTTTTTAAAACATACTGCCAAATGGAGTTGGCATCAAATGCTTCTTGCAGTTAATTTCCATGTTAGCATTATGTTAAATATATTCAATCAGCAATAAACAAATCTGTTTAAAATATTTTTCGTTGGCACATGCATTTGTTTTTGTAACACAAATCTATCCAGTTGCATTAGTATTAAGATTCATTAAGCTGCTGAGTAAATGTTAAGAACACATTGATTGCATTCACATATCGCATTGTGACACTCCAGAAACGTAGATCAAATTGACATACCGTGTATATATATGGTTATTCTGGCTAGCTTGATTAGATGTTGATAGATCTTATTGCTGGATTATACATGTCATATTGCACGTTGTGCCGTGTTAAATAGGTAGTATTTGGTCGATTAGGATGGATGTAAAATGATAACGATAAATAGAGAGTGACAGGTGCAAATGCATAACAAAGATATTAGGTGGCTTGTACAAACAAGTGCTTTTAACATAGGCCTTATTATATAAAAAACTGGTTGTAAGGGCTGAGCTTATATTGGTAAGAATATTGGAAGAGTTATAAATAGGTGCTAATATGGTTAGTTGCGCGACGGTTGTCGAGTTTGATAATACATATATATTATATACTGTGCATTGTATTTGCTATACTTTTATCCTGATAAACTGAATGTTATCGAATGTCATGATAGGTGTATGGATGTGGTCTTCTTATCTCCTTATCTCTGAACTTGTGTGATATATTGATACATTGTTAAGTACTACACTGAATTATATTGCCATGAACGAGTACACAACTGTGAAACCTTTTTTAAACGATGCGTTAGCTCATTGTGGAATCGATCGCACAAAAGAATCAAATAATTTTCACTTCTCTTGTAAAGATATATCTATTTGATTTAAAACAATTAATCAATTACGTAAAACAAACATAGAATGTTGTTCAAGTTTCTTTTGTGCGATACATGTGGCCGTTTTTTAATGAAGTAAGTCCTAGATATTAAATGGAGTCATTACTTAAAGAGGTATACTATGAAAAAGAAAAGTTTATCGTATGAGGACCTTTTTCGTAAGTCATGCGTTTTATTTTTTAGTGTTTACTTTCATTACTAAATGTTGCAATAATTTTGAAGATCGTGCAAGGCACATTATACCTTCATTATAATTATGTGTTTACTTCTTTAGAAAGGGCAAACATGAATTTCATAACGTTATGAAAATGGTTTTAGAAATTAAATATAAAATGCGTGTTACCTGAAGAAAGTAGTGCTGAATGTGAAATAACTTGTCATATAAGTAGCGCTTTCGGCAAATGCGCAAAAGATATCATGGCATGATCATTTCATCTGTTGGACCACTTATGTCCCATTTAGTCGCACTTACCTTGATTAGAAAGAAGCTCGTCCAATAAGGTGTTATATCAACATCAGATGTACTTATAAATGTATCTGTAGAGGAGCTATTTATTGTGTCTGCAGTAGAATTTGTATCAACAGTCTGCCTTGTACACAGCTGTATTCCATAGATATCTATATGAGAATTTCAAAATTATGATTGATCAGGGCCGTGTTTTCCTTTCGATTTTAAAATACTAAGTAAAATTCTAACCGATACAAAATACTCGCACTTACAAAAAAATACTAGCTAAAATTCTAAATCAATACCGAAGACTGTAATAGACAATATACTGCCTAAAATTCTACATTGATACCGAGAACTTTGTGTACATATAATACTTAATCAAATTCTTATCTGATCCACATCAGAAGACTTCGAATGCATTGTAATCTTTAATTTTCAAATTGCTTATTTTTTTGCAATTATGCTTCATAACAAAAACAAAACCAATTTAACTCTATGTATATCGACATTCATAGAATTATGAGGAACTTGTTTCAATCAAAATTTAGAAATCACTGTTATATTGGGTTTATGATAAATATAAAATTAATAAACTTTGACATAGAAATATCTGACTAAACAGTTTATTATGAATCGTTTTCATTGTTTGCAAAGTCAGTAAGTCGTCAAAGAAACGAGAAACTGTCTAAGGTTTAAAGGTTTTAAAGTTAATCCAAGTGGTTTATATAGACATGCGCATTAAGACGACAATCTTTAGTAAAGTAAAATCTTCGTTGTTGGAAATAAAGCCAAAAAATATTTGAACTTATTATAATATTTATGCTGTTTGATATTTTGATATCAAAACATAAAATAAAATTATGCTGTACTAACCGTTTAGCCCGTCATTTGAAATCCAAAAATCGGGCAAGAAACCATAAGCATCCCATCGCGTAATATTCGGCATCGTGGTATTAGAACTTTGTCTTAGAAATCCTAAAATATTGTTATCAAATGCCGTAATATATCAGAAACTTGTTTGACTATCCTTAAATATATAAAATCATAAGGAAAGGACTATCATATTGTTGTACAAATATCTGGGAAAAAGCTATCCCTCGGAAGCATTAAAATTAGCCATTGGTTTTGATTGAGTCTGTGCATGAGGAATAGTGAAAAAAACAGCCCTCACCACCCAACCCAACAGCACCGGCTTGAGCGGAACTTAATTATCAAAACTTAAAAGTGCTGGAATAAATGATCCCAAAGGAAATCTAGAAAAACATATAACAACAATGTATATGAAGTATAAAAGCAACATTAACACTCGCTTGTATCACTAAAAAAAGATATTGTTACGAATGTATGTCTTGATTGTATGAAAGAGCTTAATTACCTATTTTTATTCAATGTACAATCCAATATTACCAAAAATTAATAAAAAATAACATCCAATTATAAAAGAGTCAATTTTAACCTTGTGGGCACATGTTTTCTGCTCCGTAAATGTTGAAGTTCCAGTTGGGCCATGAACCTGTATCCACTGATATATTTCGTCTGTTTTTATAGCAGAAACTTAACTTTAACTCGTAAGGAGTTGACAAAACAAACATTTTACTGTCCGGAGTGATAAACTGATCGTTTGTTACGTTGATATAGTCTTCATATAAATTTTCGTCTCTAGTTAGCACATGCGCAGAATGACTTGTTTCCCACGTGATTGACAGATGTCCCTCCTGCCATCCATGCCGTGATGATTCCGGACATCCATTTCGCGCCATCGGAATGACGTAAGGACCTACCGGCCATTTACTTGTCAGCTCCTTTGTGTCTGATGAATGCGTAAAGGAAACAGTATTATGATAAACAAAAGAAATGAGTGAGTTGAATTCAGGGATTATTGATTATTATCCATTTTCACTTACATAGAGCTTTATATATTACTGTATCAAATGAATTTTCTATCGGTTTAAACATTATTCAATTATTCAATTAATGAATCACTTATGTTTCATTGGGTGATGCAAAAAAGACATACCATATTGGAATACATTTGAATATTATAATTGTTTGTGGCTTATTGATGTCTAAATAAATAACATTTTAGTGACGTTCAACCATAAGCGGGGATAACGTACCGGAAATGAAGTCCTCACATTCTATTTTATAACCCTTTCTTTGTACACACTTCTTCAATGTATGATCAGGCGCGTTTAGAACTGCTTCCGTCACTGTGAAAGATACAATATGAAAAAACACGATCATCAAGAAAGGGCGACAAACCATACACAAATATTAAAGAAGACATCCTTTCAGAACCAGACAGACACAAGAGAAAACGGAATTCCTAAAAATGCCCAAAACGACACAAATTAAAATGTTTCAGGCTCGGTTTGGCTGAGCCTGTTCGCGACGGTACTGGAAAGTCCAAGTTACTGTATACGCCCCTTAGCAAAGGCTTATTACATGTAATAAGCAGAAATAAACATTTCACGTGATTTTTTTGTTTATTTATTTTTTTTATTTTATTTTTATATCTTTTTTTTTGAACTGGTAAAACACTTGAATCACACGTTAAGTATGATTGTTACCTTTACATCCGGTAATGTTGTGCAAGTTAATGTAGCAAGAGTATTGTTGCGCATTTATGTCAAAGGAGAAAGTTGTGTTGAGCATCTTCATATATGTTGCAAATGTATATCTAGCGATAAATTATTGTTGCGCATGTAAATCTAGCTATAAAGTATTGTTGAGCATAAACATTTTCTTGCACATGTATATTTAGCGATTATGTATTGTTGCGCATGTAAATATAGCTATGACCTATTGTTAAAATACTCATCCGGCGATAGTCTATTGTTAAACATGTATATCTAGCTATCTGCGAAAAAGTGTTGTTGCACATGTGTTTGTAGCGATCCGCGATAAAGCGTTGTTGCACATATGTATGTAGCGAGCCCCGGTAAAGTGTTGTTGCACATGTATATGTAGCGATCCGCGAAAAGAATTGTTGCGCATGTAAATCCAGCGATAAGGTATCGTTCCGCATGCTTGTCTTGCGATCAAGTGTCATTATGCATGTACTTTGAGCGATACATTGGTGCCAAAATATTTGATCATATTATATAATAAGCAGTGTAATGGAAACTATTGTTTTTCAGTTGATTAGAAAAAACTTGATTTTATTTAAATTACTTATTCCGAATATGACAAGTCAAAATGAGATATTTTGATATATGTGTAAAACTATTATTTTTCAGTTGATAAGAAAAGACTTGATTTTATTTAAATTATTTATTCCGAATATGACAAGTCAAAATGAAATAGTTTGATATATGTGTGTTTAGTGTTTTAAATGCCGTTTACTTTTCTAGGAAATCATCTTTAGTTTAAAAACATGTAATTTCAACCATATTGCAACCATATTGCACGAACAGATGTTACATAAAATAATGAAAGTATAGTCAACACATTACAATGCTAAAACTATAATCATATCCGAAAGCATGCAATGCTTATTAAGGATTTTTACTAACATATTTTTATTACAGTAACTATTTATGATACATTTTTCTGATTTTTTTTGAAATTTTGAACAAGTTGAGAACTTAGATATTGATGCTTTTCTATTTAAGAAAGATGAAATCGAAAGAACGCCTTTATTGGGACTGTAGCATGTATTTAACATAATTATTTTAAAAAAACAACAACCTTTAAGTTTGACATCTATGACAGGTTGTCATTTCCTTGACACTCCCTATGTTTAATACGATCACGGCTTATTATATTTTACTCTTAAGCCTCTATGATGACGGGCGTATCGGTAAAAGTTCTCGTGTCAAATTCATCAGAAAATCGAAAAGATACACTTAACGTAATGCTTCATCTGCCATAAGTGTATTCAAATTTATTTTAAGATCTAGTTATTTGAATATTATGCCCCGTTAAGTCTTTAATTTTATAGTTTATAGGGTCCGTTTATATTGGTTACATGTATTTAACTTTGTAACTATACATGTATTCAAATGTATTTAACTTTGTATTTGTACATGTATTCAAATTAACTTTGAATTAAGTTGAGTTTCTAGTTTTTTGTTAAATATGTCCCGTTTAGTTTTTAATTATATATTTTGTTGAGTTCGTTCTTATTGGTGGCTGAAAGATATACCATGCTCAAATTTGATATTAAAATATCGATAATTGCTACACAGTCTCTTTGAAAGTATAAAATAAAAAAAGCATGTTCTGACTTCATAAAAAGTAGATATGTTATGTTTAAAAGTCTACACACTATACAAAACTGGCAGGTTTTTTTTAATAAAATACCAACGCAGCTCCTCATATACATAGTTAATTCATTTTTTATCCAAAGAAGTTATTATTATATACGAATATCATAGATTCCGATACATGTCTGTGATTAAAATATTTTAACATTTTTTTTAAATTCTTTTTTAAAGATGAATATAGTATATCTTCAAGTTTATATTTTGGATGTGTTTTCCGTTTATTTTGTTAGTTAATTGGTACATTTTGTCTTTCCTCCGTTTCATATTTTCAATTCCGTTCAGCTGGACGTGAAGGATATTGTTATCTATTAACTTGCTGTTCTCTAAAGTCCTTGTTATCTTTTCCGTTGTTGTTTGTCCTGCTGAAATCGGTCCTCGTTTTCTTATTTAGTGAAAAATAAAACTTACGACCACTTGATTTGTAGTCTTATTAAGTTTTTATTGTCTATCTGCTTTGTTTTCCGTTCTTGTTTTTTTTCTGCTTACGGTAATTTGTTGTTTCGTAAAGTGTCTTGTCATGTAATGTTTACAGTGTTGTCCGTTCCGCTTTCCAGTGTCCTGTAGACATCTCCGGTCAGGCTGTTGTGTAGTAAGTTAAGTATTTTGTACTGTTACGGGTTTGTTTGTTATATTCTTCTATTTTCGCTCGTTTCTGTTCTCTTGCCTGTATCGTCGATGTCCTTGTGTCTTTATATCTATTTTTTGTCTCTTCCGTTTCGAGTCTTGTCATCTGTTCTATTCAGTGGCTTGTAGAATTTTCACGTCTTAATTTGTTGTTATCTGCCAGGTTACGTCTCTCTCTCTCTCTCTCTCTCTCTCTCTCTCTCTCTCTCTCTCTCTCTCTCTCTCTCTCTCTGTATGTCTTATGCTGTCTTTTCCGTTATGTCTCTTTTCCTATTTTCCGTTATGTCTTTTGAATTGAAGTCTGGTCAGAATAGTCCGTTTAACTGTCGAGTCTTTGTTTGAATCACCTATTAGTATAGTCTCTAGCATTAGTTCTATACTCGTAGTCATTTCATTCTCTTCGTGGAGTAGCGGGAGATCCAACTCACGACCCCTTGATTGGTAGGCAATAAGTGTGTCCAATGCACCACATAGCCCGCTATGAGTAATAACTGTATTTGAAAGTCCTATATACCTTATTACTTCAATGGCTGACACAATGTTTTGCAATTAAATTTTAACACCTCTACTTATTAGGTAGTCACCAACGTGACATATTATACATCGTCAAAAAGAATATTACTCGATTCAAGTAAAATGTTTATGCTATATCATTTTCCTGTTTCTTTAAGATATCCTCGAAATTTAGTGGTGGGGGTACTTTGAATTCTTAAGTACACCAGATGGTGTGATAATCTTCCTGAAACCGATACTGAATTCCAAAATTTCCAAGAGCGGCTATGCTTTCGCAAGCACGCGTATCAATCTTCCAAATTCAGTCATTTAAAGCAAATAAACCAGGCTATTTTGCATAATGAAACGTTTAAAATTCCATTAGAAACTTGTTATTGAATTAATTTGATTATTAAAGGAAGTGATATCATCGTTAACACTGCAATATAGATCAAAGTGCTGAAATCACTGAAAGCTACGGCTTACATTATGCTATTTTAACAAATTAAACAAATTTAAGTATGCGGCCTATTTTTTGTCACATTTAATTAGTGTCGTGTACATCTCTGCAGGTTTGTAATTTAACTACCCCCTGAAGGTGCTTTATTTTATAATTTAATGATAGAACAGAATTAATCTTTTCATAAGCAAAATTGCATTTTAACCAAAAATCTTGTTTCGCATGTCTTGACTGTTTACACTGTACATTTTTATGTTGCCACACTTTCCATTTCTCATTATTTAAATACTTTGCTTGTTGACATGCTGCTATTTTAATATGCCACTGAAAAACAGTAAAATTTACTTGATAACAAACACACCGCATATTTCGTCTCTGACGTAAAAGAACTGCTCTAAAACTGCAGAAAAACTTGAAACTTTGTAGGTGGCTGTGTCTTTTTAAAGAGGCATGCAGCTCAAAGGAGTGATGAGTGCTATTGAGAGAAATATCCACCAGAAGTATATGTATCTTGATAACATGTTCATATCTGAATGTTACAATCAACGTGTGTTGATTGCATTCTTATTTCTAATTTATACATATTACATTTGTCCATCGTCTATGTATAGACTTTTCTACACTACTCTATTTCGATAATAACGGATATAACATTTCGCGCATGCTCATTCTGCGTAGAGCAAAAAAAGCAATATCGAAATACTATACTTATTTTATCACTACTCAGCATCTTTATGAACAACTTGATGAAATCTGAATGATTAACCGTTAGGGAGAATAGTTTATTTTGATAAATAACCGGTAAAGCTGTAGTGGCGTTATTATTAAAGCACTGAACTTCTAAATTACAAAAAGAAAATAAATGCATAAAAAAAGACCCCAACTAATTGCTTAACTCGAACGGGATGAGTCAACTAAGCATTTACAATCCAAAATGTGACTAATTATTTTTTATACAAATACAGGGTTAATATAATAAAGTAGAACCACACCTTTACTATACAAAAATCGTCATTCCATAAACGATAAAGAGTTCCGCACCTAGATCAACATATTCAGTTGTTGCTGTAAGTTTCCAAACAAAATTTAATGAAATCATTTGATGAGAATATAACGTATATTAAGATAATATTCGAGTGAGTAGACAAATTACCCTAATGGGAGTGACAGATTCAATCAGCAATTTAGGATCATCACGTTTGATGTTGCATTAAAACATATATCAAAGCTCTTTGAAGAAAACGATTAAAATTATCTATATACTGAAATTTGTTTCTTTAGACATTTAATAGTAATTTCTATTATATATAAATATCAAAAAGCAAATCATTTTTTTTTAATCATCAATTAATTCACAAATATCACGATTATACGTTATACCAGACCGCCTCCGTGGTCGAGGGGTTAGAGTCGATGGCTTCTAATACAGTTACCTCTCTGGTTTGGGTTAGATCCCCGGGAAATGCTTTGGTAGTTTAGCGCGGAGGAAAGTAGTCTAGTATTGGTGAAACTCTCCAGGAACGATGGTTAGGAAACTACCCGCCTATATGACTGAAATACTGTTGGGAAAAGGCGTAAAGTGAAACAAACAAACAAACAAACAAAACTTTATAACCCACAATTGAACAAACGTATGTGCCAGGCAAATGGAATGAGCCTGTATCTTTGACGACGAATTGTTGGAATTAAAATAATATCAAATGACAGAAATTTGGCCAACAAATATAAAAAATAATAATAATAAAAAAGAAAAAAAAAGGAAGAAAACGATAATATTTTCATGATCATGAACCACTCTTCCTAAGGTATCATCAAACTACAAATCCGAACTATAGCTTATTAATATCATAATATTAAATAATAATTTTTTATTTACAACAGAATATGCATTTTATTTAGTGAAATTACACGACATGTTACATTTTTAAATACACTATCATAATTAAACATCAAGAAATGAGAAGGTAAGAACACCTGCAGATGTACTCATACGTCAGCGGTCAAGGAATGTTCTTCTAGCTGACACCTGTACCGAGCAAAGCACACCACTGGTAATAGCAAAACATTTTTGAGTTTAATTATAACTGATTATGTTCAACCAATCTTTACGACGAAAACTCATAAACCTAGCACTACTGGCAATTACACTATCAGTATGTACTAACATATTTCTTTTGCTATAATTTTTGAAAATATAACAAGTGCCACATATCATTCAAACTTTCAAATATAAAAGTATAAAAAAAAATAATTTAAGCTTAAACTTATGTATAATTAACAGCATACCTCCGAAAATAAAGATAATCCAAATAATCGAAGTTAACTTGAAAGTGTCCATCTTTTCTTACTTGTGAGGCATTGGTGGGGTTAATGTGCCGACTGTATAAATTTATATTTATAACTGCGAAAGTCTATAGGGAAACACAATAGGCGTGAACAGATCATTCCATTAGAATTCATTCCCGCGTTTGTACAGGGCGTGGTAAGATTTTATTTTGCACGTTTACTTGATAAAGCAAAAACAATAAAATAACTTATTGGATGCGCTATGATAAAACAATAATATATAAATAATAATAATAATAATAATAAAAATAATAATAATAATAAAGAAGAAGATAATGTTTTTAGATAAACCTTACTGCTTTAAAAAAATGTATCGGGTATCAAAATTATTAATGCATATTGTAATATTTGATAATAAAATGAACAAATTTGGTTGTGTATCATCAACGATTTGACAGATGTGAGATTTGGTTAAATGATTCAACTTAAAAAACATATATGGCCATGTCATGTGAAGTTTTAGGTTTGGATCCCGCTCTAGACATGGTTGTTATCATGTCCGTTTTACATCTAAAATGTATTTTATGGTTTAAATTTCGCAATTACATGTTAAAATGTTGAATTCTGCTCAAGCCGTTGCTAAGGGGCGCAGACGGTAACTTGTATATTCTAGTACCGTTCTTGAACAGGTTCAATCAAACCGTGCAACTTTTCCTTTTTTTTTTGTTTTGTACGCTTTAAAGAATTCTGTTTTTCCCTGTTTTATTGCCACATCATTTCATCTGCGGAAGTTTCTAAACAATAAACATTATTTATAATTTCACCATTATCGTGTTACAACGTTGAATTATGCTTAAGCTGGTGCTAAGGGGTGTAAAGGGTTACTTGAATTTTCCAGTGTCGTCCATGAACATGTACAATCAAACTAAGCCTGCAACATTTTCAATTAAGTTGTTTTAAGAGTTCTTTCGGAACTCTGTTTTTCTCTATTTCATAGTTTTTAATAATCAACATATAATTATATAATTATACTTGCATTTTCCACGAACATATGTTGTTCGGAGGAATTATATCATAATTATAAAGTTTGCATTGTAAAGAGCATATATCAAAGCAATATACTACATTATGGATGTTTACGTGATTGAACGATGTTTGTCAAGTTTTACAGTTGCGCTGCTCGGCTCTTTATGAGAGACTTCACCAACTCATTTGAATTTAATATTCATCTGCTCATTTAATTAAGTACCACATAAAACTATTTCTATAGTTGATATGCGTACATTCTTCTGAAAAATTGATAATTCGGTCATTTCTTTGTGACACTGTTAATCAACCTTTGCTATTAAATAGCAATCGGTCTGTTGTTTTGAAACATTATTACTGGGAGTAAATGACAACTATGTTTAATTTCAGAAAGAATTTGTCTATGTCATGGTGAATTTGTGATATGGATTTCCATGCTTTGAAGTTACAACATTCCAAAGCCTAAGGTATTTCAATATGACAAAATGAGCTTGAATGCAGTAAAAGAGTTTGGTCAGACAACGTACACGTTTGAATAAGAATAATCTTGTTCAGTTCCATCAGTTGTAGGGCGAAGGTTATATAATGCACCATAATTAATTAATTATTATATAATCGAATCAGATTATAGTTATTCTGTATGACTTACCGTTATATTGTTATATGATATTGCTTGAAAAACAAAGTTTTACTCATGTCAAGTACGGCGTCAGAAACTATATATGCATATTGAATTCACGCAACACTTGTAGCTGTATTTTTGTTTCAGAACTGCGGCTCAGTTAGGGATTGTTATATCGTTAAACAAATGTACATTCGGTCATTTTAAACTTTTTATTTTAAACAACTTCCAGAATAAAAAACTGGTGTTTAAATTTAACGGAAAGGCATGTTTTATTTCAGTTAATTAGGCTTAATTAATAAGACTGGACCCGATAATTATCTCCATTGTATGTGTATTGTTGACTTATTTTCTTTTCTGTTCTGTTTTATGTGTATTGTTGACTTAATTTATTTCTTTTCTGTTCTGTTACATCTTATCTATATCGTTCATGTCATTGTGTGTATTGTTGGCTTAGATTTATTTCCTTTCTATTCTTTTTTATGTGTATTGTTGGCATGGATTTTTCTTTTTTGTTCTGTTAAATCTTATCTATATCGTTAATGTCATTGTGTCTATCGTTGGCTTAGTATTTTTCTTTTCTATTCTGTTAAATCTTATCTGTAGCTTTGGTGTCACTGTGTCTCTTGTTTGTTTTGTTTACTGATGTCGTCTGTACTATTAAGTTATCTTCGTTTAGTCCTTGCTATCTGCACCTTGACTTTCCTAAGGTCTCTTGCTGACTGTTTTTACATCTTTTTATACGTCATGTCATTCTTTTAGTGAAGTGTGTGTGGGAGTGTCCATCTCCCGACCACTTCATTTACGTTGTGTGTCATATTGTCATGTTTCTTATTTTCTTTTTCATTGTTAACTGTGCTATCAAGGTTTTATTGTCTGACCACTTTTTTCTGTTCTTGTTTTGTTGTTCCGTAAAGTGTTTTGCAATGAACTGATTACCATGTTTTTTGGTTTTGCTATTGAGTGCCTTGTAGACTCCTCCGTCAGGACTGTTATGATCTGTTTAGTATTTTGCTCCGTTACGTCTTTGTTTGTTGTATGTCCCGTTACGTGTTTATTTATTAGGTAGTTGCGTATTCCGTTAGCTATTTTGTTATCGTCCACCTTTCCTGTTCCGTTCAGTCGTCTCTGTATCGTTGATCCTTGTGTATCTAAATGTCTTATGTCTGGTCCGTTTCGTTTCTCTCCGTCTGTTCCATAAAGTAAATTGTAGAATGTTCCGTTTACTATTTGCTGTTATCTGCCGGGTAAAGTTCCGTTTTGTATGTCTTTTGCTGCCTGTTTCGCTATGTCTCTTTTCCTACTTTTCATTAGGTCTTTTGAACTGAATTCTAGTCAGTTTAAGTCTATGTTTGTATGTTCTACACGTTAAGTCTTAGAGTTCTATTTTCTGGTTTTGTCCGTCTTTTAATGGATTTCAGTGGATGAGCGGGCGATCGTACTCACGACCCCTTCATTGGTAGGCAGACAGTGTAACCACTGCACCATAGCGTCCGCTCTGAATAATAACTGTTTTTGAAAGTCCTATATGCCTTAATACTTCAATGGCTGAGAAAAGGTACTGCAATTAAATTTTAACACCTCTATATAGGTATTCAACCCACGTGACCTTTTTATATATCGTCAAAGAGAATATTACTCGATTTAAGCAATATTTTGTATAGATAACTTTGATGTTTCTTTAAAAAATCCTGGAAATTTAATGGAGGGTATCCGGAATTCTAAGGTACATCAGATGGTATTATAATCTTTTTTAAACCGAGACTGAATTTTTAAATTTTTCAAGAGCTGCTATAGATTCGCAAGTATACATATCAGTATCCCGATTGCAGACATTTGAAGCAAATAAACGGGATTTTTGCATAATGAAACATTCTAAGGCCCATTTGAATTTTGTCATTGAATTCATTTGATTATAACAGGAAATGACATCATCGTTCACGCTGCATTTTAGATCAAAGTGCTAAAAGAACTAAATACGACGGCTTAAGTTAGGCTATCATAATACAAATTAAACAAATAAAAGTATGCGACATGTCTTTGTTCCTATTTAATTAGTGTCATGTCTTTGTGTCATATTAAATTAGTGTCGTGTTTATCAATTTAGTCATGCAATTTAAAGACCCCCTGAGTGTGATTTATTATAATTATGCTGTAATAATCGGACAGAATTAACCTTTTCATACATAAAATTACATTTTAACCTGCATTTTAACCAAATTTCTGTTTTGTATGTCTTTTATTGAATGTTACACTGTACATCTTTATGACTTCATACTTTCCATTTCCTGTTATTTAAATACTTTGCTCTTTGTCATGCTGCTATTTTAATAAATGGCGGATGTCAGTTAACATTAACAAACGTTCTTAAATACATCACAATTTTCGTTTGTAACATAAAAAACATAACTGCTTCACGGTTCCTGGCAGAAAAACTTGAAACTGAATCTTTTTAAAGAGGCATGAGACTCAAAGGAGTGATGAGTTCTATGGATGGGAACATCTGCCAAAAGTGTATTTATCTTGATAAACTTATTGTTACAAACAATGTGTGTTGATTGCATTCATATTTATACATCTTGTAATTGTCCATCTTTTATGTATTGACCTATTTACACTACGATATTTCCATAATAACGGATTTGCTTTTCGCGAATGTTTTTGCGTAGGGCAAAAAAGCTATAACGAACTACAATATTTTATCAGTACTCGACATCTTCAGTAACAACTGGACGAAATCTGAATGATCTGAATGATTAACCGTTAGTGAGAATAGTTTATTAGGTAAAATAACCGGTTAAGCAGTACGAAGGTTTTCCCGTGGCATTATTAAAGCACTGAACTTCTAGATTACAAAATTAAAAAAATGCTAAGCTCAAACAGGTAGAGTAAACTACGCATTTACATCCAAAATGTGACAAACTATTTTTTTATGAAAATACATGGTTTATATTATAGAATGGGAAGACACCATCACCATACAAAAATAAAATCGTCATTATGTTAACAATAAAGTGTTCCGCACCTAGATCAACATATTCCATTGTTACTGTTAGTTTCTTAAGATTAACATTTTATTATTCCATTGTTACTGTAAGTTTCTAAAGAAAATAATGACATAAATTGATAACAATATCACGTTATTTAAAATATTATACGAGTGTGTAGACAAATTCCCTCATGGGAGTGGCAGATTTCATCAGGAATTTAGGAGCATCACGTTTGATGTTGCAATAATACATATATGAAAGCTCTTTGAAGAAAAAGATTAATCGAATCGTTATAATGAAATTATTCTTTTAAGATTGTTGATTATAACATTTATTATATGTAATAATATCAAATATCAAACCAATTATTAAAATCATTAATAAATTCACAAATATCTTTATACGATTATACGATTTTACCAAATAAATGAACAAACGTTTGTACCAGGAAATTGGAATGAGCCTGTATCTTGGACGACGTATTGTTTGAATAAAAATTATCAAATATCAAATGACAGAAATTATTTGGCCAACAAATAAAAAAAAATAGTAAAAAATGAAAAAATAGAAAACGATGACCTTTTCTTCAGGATCAATAACCACTCTTCCTAAGGTATCATCAACTTACACATCCGAACTAAAGCGTATTAATATAACTAACACGTGCTAAAGACCTAGAGGGACAGTGAGTGTTTTCTCAGATTTTAATATTAAACTGAAGTTTAAAAATACATAAGTAAATATTTTTGTTGTGGTTTTTTCACCTTTTCACCTAGCTTCGACCATATAACATTAGATCATTTTATATACAAGAGAAATGCATTTTTGTAGAGAAATTACACGAACTGGAACATTTTTAGATAAAACATCATGTACTAAAAAGGTGAAAACACCTGCAGATTTTCTCATACGTCTGCAATCAAGGAACGTTCTACTATCTGACACCTGTATACAGGTAAATATGCACCACATGTTAAACGTATGTGACACACATGTTTTACATATGGTCGAATCATATGGCTTCTCCAAGAAAAGTATCTCATATGTTCTACATATGGTGCACACACATACTGTTCATATGAATACACATGAATAACATATGTTGTTCATATGTTAGGAAACAGTGTTTCTCAAAGAAAAGGACACTGCATGTTACATTCATTTATGGTATAGATTTATGTTTTCCACATATGATTTTCAAAACAAATAGCAAATTGTGTTCCGGAGATTGGTTTGATTGAACTTGATATTCATAAGAATTAAGTATTAAGTGTTTATCACCATACTGAAGTGAGATTATATATATGTATATAATTATGCTTATAAAACTTTTTTTTTCAAACATCAAAGAATATGTAAAATATGTACTGCAAAAATTTGTACATATTATATTTTATCATTAAAATAGATGCATTCATTTCTAATTGATAAAACTTGACTGAGAATTTATAGAAAATATTTCTTTTATTACCTCCCTTTGTTTACATGAAATGTCAAATTCGGTAATTTTTTTTAATAATTCTTTTCGGAACTTACAAAATTGATAAATCAATAAAGGGAAGATATAGAAAATTTACTTTCTAAAAAGTCGGAAGTCAAATTTTTCAATAAGGAAAGAATGCATGTGTCCAGATCTTTCAAACTTTCAGATAGAAAAATAATTAAAAAATTTGAAAGGAGAATAAAATTTAGTATGATTGATAACATACCTCCGAAAATATAAATCCAAATCATCCAAGTTAACTTGAAAGTGTCCATCTTTTTTTACTCGTGACGCATTGTTTGGGTAAATGTGCCAGAATATACGACTTTATTGTATAAATTCATATTTATACCTGCATAAGTCCATAGGGAAACATTATGGGCGTGAACAAATCATTTCTTTAGAATACATTCAAGAGTTTGTACAGGGCGTGGTCATATATTTATTTTGCACAATTACTTGTTAAAGCAAAAGCAATAAAATGACCTATTAAATGCGCAATGATAAAGCAATATATTGCATCATGCATTGAAGAAGATAATTTTATAATTTGATCAACATTACTACTTTAAAAAAACTATCGAGTATCGAAATTGATAATGAATATTGTTTTATTTGATAATGCCGTGAACGACTTTGGTTGATTAACATCAAAGATATGACAGATATGAACAAATTTTGTTAACACGTTCAACTGACGAACCATGGCCATGCCATGGGACGTTTTATGTTTTGATCCCACTCTAGGCATGGTTGTTCTCATATCCGTTTTACATCTTTTAAATAAATGTATTTAATGGTTTAAATTTCGCCATTACATGTTAAAATGTTGAATTCTGCTTTAACTGGTGCTAGGGGGAACGGACGGTAACGTGTACGTTCCAGTACCGTCCTTGAAGAGGCTCAATCATACCGTGCACCCATTTCATTTGTTTTTGTTTTGAAGTTTTTAGGGATTCTGTTTTTATCTTGTCACATCAGTTCATCTGCGGAAGTTTCTGAATTCATAAGTTCATTATTTTCGTGTATCAATGTTGAATAATGCTTAAGCTGGTACTAGGGTGTGTGGACCGTTACTTGCATTTCCAAGTGTCGTCCATGAACAGATCTAGACTCAATCAAACCAAGCCTGCAACAGTTTCAATTTTGTTGTTTTTGGAGTTCTTTAGGGATTCAGCTTTTCTCTATATTATAGTCTAATAAAATTAATTTTCTGCAAACAATTGTTTATTATTAATTAATAAACATTTGCATTCTCTACATTGAAGGATTGATATCATCATTATAAATTTTGCATTGTAAATAGCATATATCAAAACAATATACTACATTGTGGAATATTCACGTGCTTGAACGATGTTAGTCAAGTTTTACCGTTGGTCTTATAAACTGTTTATGAGAGACTTCACCATTTCACTTGAATTTATTCGTCTGCTCTTTTGATTAAGTACCACATAAACTATTTTTATTGTTGATATGCGTACATTCTTCTGAAAAATTGATAATTCGGTCATTAAAATTTCTGTGTGACACTGTATGTTAATCAACCTTTGCTATTAAATAGCAATCGGTCTGTTGCTTTGAAAATTATTACTAGAATTATATTGCAACAATGTATAAGTTCAGGAATAATTTGTCATAAGCTTGTTGACTTTGTGCAATGGATTCCCATGCTTTGAAGTTACAACATTCCAAAGCCTAAGGTATTTTAATAAGAAAGGTGAGCTTGAATGCAGTAAAGAGTTTGGTCAGACAACGTACACGTTTGAATAAGAATAATCTTGTTCAGTTCCATCAGTTGCCGGTGAAGGTTATATAATGCACCATAATTTATTAATTATAATAATAGTTTATTATAAAATCGAAGCAGATTATATATAGTATGGTTAACCGTTATATTCTCATATGATATTCCTTGAAAAACATTCATAAGCTTACGTCAAATACGTCGTAATCTTGCAGAAACGTGATGTGCATATTGACTTAACGCAACACTTGTAGGTGTGTTTTATTCAAAATTGCGACTCAATCTTTCATTATAGTTACATCGTTCAACAAATGTACATATGCGGAAATTTAATAGCTTTTTCAAGTTTTCAGCGACTTTCAGAATAAAACAGGATGAACAGTGATATAAACTTAATGGACAGGTATGTTTTGTTTCAAAAGATAAATAGTGTATATCAATCAAATCATTATAATGTCCTAATAAATATCCTACACATTTTAAACTTATGATTACATTTTTTTTGAAATTGTGTCAAGCGTGATCTATTATCATTTAGGAATATTTTTTGCACAATACGTCACACTATTTTCAGATGCATAAAAAAGCCCTGATCATATTTCTAAACGTCAGCGATTCAATTAGGTCATTAAAAGCCTCTGGCTTAATGAAGATTATATTCTTTGGAGACTAAAAGATCTAGAACATTGTCAAGATATATGTGTGCCATATGAAGAAGAGCTCGAATCATGTTATCATATAATGAAGTAATGATATGTTACGAGCGGATTAGTACTTTTCAAAATTTAGAAAATCATAATTAACGCATCTTGAAATACATAATACTGTTCCTATAGGATATGATTTTATGAGGTAATTATACGTTGTTGAGTACAATACTGATTTATTCATTTAAACCGTTGTCAAAGCTATATTGGACGAATCTGGAATAGGTTTTGCAGCTGTTTATGGGTCTAGCTGATCAAAATTGTTCCCCTTATCAATGTAAAATAATTTATTTATTTCACACCATCAGTTTGGAACAAGTACAATAAGGAAGTGATATAACGTTTCTTACCTGAAAATGAAAAGACTAGGCTATATGGATTAGGAAAGTATGCCTTTTGAACTTTGAATTTACATAGGTATACGTATTATAAAGAGTTAGTGTGCATGATTGTATATTATCATGTATAAAGCATGTGCAAAATTTTTAATTGTCTTTAGAATTGAAAATATACCATTTAACGATACAGCTAAATAGCAAAAGTTTCACTTCACTACCTGCTTAACTGACTCATAGAAAAATAGAAAAAGAAGTAAGGTATAGTCTTTGTCAAATATTAATTTTTTCAAAATGGCATTTAATAAAAAAAACAGTTTTAGTATATTTCAACATTCGCATGTCTTCATACTTGTTGTATCATAATCAGAAAGAGTATGAATAAATATAATTCTTAAATGCGTCACTACAAGTGATGTTTCGCCGTATATAACTTAAATCAATAAAATCTAGACCATGACAAAATACAAATGGTCGTGTCTTTCAATTAAAAATTTATACCGTAAGAATTCTCTCAAAGGGTTCAGCAAAGTACTGTACTATGGTCAACTAGCTAGCTTTTTCTATATCTTATGATCGCTGTGTTCACCATTTTTGGTGCGTGAATATGTCTCTGATATTATAGTTATATCAAAATTACATTAAGACATATTTAATAATGAAATAGCCAAAATAGACAAGCAAGGGCATAGGAGACCTTGACATGAAAACGAAGATGTAATGCGACGAACAACATGGTTCTTTTATCCATCTCTAGAAAAAACATAAAGACACGCTCGGCTATATCTAAGGTGATATTGACACTATTATTAAGTAAATGTAAACTAAATATCTGTCACACTTTTTTGGTTTTATTTCATGGTTGTGCTAAAACCCTCCGCCGAAAATGTTGTTTACCGCATCCCGCCATCCCTTTACCTATCGATGGTGTTTCCATCTCGTCTGTTTGTCTAAGAATGAGATCCTCTTTGATACAGCCACAAAAAAATCTAAAATTAATAAAGAATGTTAAAACCGTATAGAAAAAGCAAATAACAAACTGTTTAAATAGCTATTTTTAATTAAAAAAGCTAAAGTTATGCAACATGTAAATAAACAAACTGTAGTTGTGTCTTTACACATATTATGTTTAGTTACTTTATACATTATACAAGTATTTCTTTGGCTATTTATTTACATTATTATAGTATACAGACTTATACAAATGAATCCAACGATAATAGCAATGTTTTTATCATTCTACAATCATGTTTTTCTAAAGGATATTCTTCCTTATAAAAATAATTCAAATAGAATAAGTTAGATTAACAAAAGAATCTAATATATTTCATGAGAGGATTACAAAAGTCCTTTAAGATGCAGAAAGTTGATACGTTTGAACTTAATTTGATCCCCGTTATACACATGTATGAGCTTTCAAATAAATTGTGACTGACCATTTTATTTGATACTTAGCAAATACAACTCGTTTTACTGCAAAATAACGGACAGCTGCTTTATCATTACCTTAATATTTTGCTAATGATATTATGTCCCATTTTAACATGTTTTGTGTTATTATTATCCGATACCATGCAATTTTATTTCTGTTTTTTTCTCTGACTTATAACACGGTTCAATGAAAGTATTAATATAATAAGTAAGTAATAGCGTTGAAGAAATACAAAAAGTCGTTTGTTTTCTTTAAAGTGGGATTTTCACTTTACAATAATAAACTGAGGGAATTCAGGTAAAGATCAAAGTTACTTTCGTTTAGTAACTACTTTTGTTATCAATTTTATAAAATTCGTGGTCTGAATAATCATTAAATATTGTTACACACATAAAAGCCTAAAGTATACTAGTTAATCGCATTCGGACTATTTGGGTAATGTTCAATTAATGAATACAGTCCAAAAAATGTTATGCATTCTATATTGGCCAGTCATCATTTAATTAGTCGATATTTCGAAACATTAAGCTCAACTAGAAAAAGAAAAAGTAAATTGTAAAATGAAATCAGTTTTAAGATGGAAGAGTCTTAATGTGTCAAGCAAGAATTGCTAAATGTTAATAAAGTTTGGGCAAAACAAAATAGACCTAAACCTTTTTCTTCTATTTCGTAGCAAGCAACACATTTGTCGATGCTAGCCTAATTAATAATGCTTCTTCATACCTTTCTCTAGAGTTAACTTGCTGAAACGATGACAACGGATTTGTCGCGCTCACTGTGTTAATAGCAATTGACCTCTACACTCATACCATCATATAACAGTAAATATTATTATGCAGTAAGATAAATTGGTTTCTGTTAAGTCGGGGTCTAATGGAATATGTTTAATGGAAGAAGCATGTCCATGATTGCTCCATATAAGCAAAAATATTTGACCAATACATTTGAACTGCGTTGGAAGTTTAAATATGGAAACATAAAGTTAAGAAGTAAATTATTTTTGGGGGAGGTTTATGTATAATGCCAATTATATTTAAGAAAAGAAACAAATGAAGTTTTCAAGAAATGCATGCCGTCTTTTACATGTATTGACTTAATATATATCTAATTCAAAATAATTATGTTTTACTTCCAAGGTTTTCAGCCATCAACGATGGTCACACTTGCATTTTAAAGCGGATAATTTAAACATTTAAGCTGATTCTATCATGTTTTACACTACAAATCGTTTGGTAATGTTTTGGATGAAGAACATTGTTACACAAACATTAGTGTGCATACCATCGTCTCGTTTTAAAGACATCTCGTAAAAAACTATCTTAAACAATTAAATTAAATGTTTTTTATTCAAATAATTTGAATTTTAGGGCGTACAATGTTCATGTACACAATTTGGACGAAAGAAAACTGCATACACATTTATATCGTACACTTTGTATACTCTTAGAAAGTCATATCAGATAATAATTAATGTAACGAAAATGAGAATTCATAATGTAAAACTTGCGGGTAATTACTTTTCTTGATGACAAATGTCGTATATATCAAAAACTGAAAACAAATTATTCAAAAACTGCTTCTACAGAGAAAGTCCTTATGCTCGATATTGTCGTAACGTCATGAATAGGTACAATGAATCAAAGATAAAAAACGTTGGAATGTGTCTTTTTGCACTAAGTGTCCTTTGGTTTAAGAATTAAATCAGCTTAAAGTTAATACAAATTGTAAAGTAGTAAAACTAATGTTATTGTTAACGTCTATGAAGATGTTATGCTCACTGACGATACAGTCTTTTCCTCTGTGCTTCTTTAATCTATGAACATCCCTAAGGATTAATTGTCTCGTGTATGTATACGTGCGTCTGTGTGCGTGTGTGTTGTGTGTAAGAATGTGCATTAGTTGAATTTCCACATGGACTTATAGGTTATACAAGACCACTACCTTCGTTCTATTCCAAATAAACATAGTTGCACTAAGGATGCAAATGATCATATCAGTAATATTTGGCGTTCCCTTTACCTTCCTAAAATCTTTCAATGAAAGTGTCCGTCTTTCAATCAAATTTGAACAAAACAATATATTACTTTAGAGGGAAATTTAAAATGTATTGAATGAATAGTAAACAGATCAACACATGATCAGACGACAATGATGTGCGGCTTCTCTTCGTCACAACTGGTAGCATGGGTAGACTCTTTTGCAGTGTCGGTGTGACGTTAAATCCAATCAAACAAACAAACTCACAAAAAATACTATTTTTGCAGTTCGCAGGCTAAATATAAAGCCTGTTAGATTTATACAGCAACATAAAACAGAACTGCTGTTATTGATTAGAGTTCGTCATGAATATCAGTTAATATTACATAATAGATGTGGAACACATTTCAAAGTGTCTAATATAGATATTTGAGTTTTAGTCAACACCTTTACATCATACACAAGTGCTTTATAGTGTTAAGATTGTTTTTACTTTTCTCCTATCCTGTATATTTATTGTTGATTTATAATGTTCATTTGATGCATTCCTTTAATATGCTGGCAAGAAACCTTGGAGCTTTTTATTCTGATTAAATTGGCCATACGTAAGCGAAAACCATTCCTTAACGTAGCAGTACGGGATGAAAAAGTTCTATTTATTTTAATGTTACCGCCCAGACAAAATGATAATTTTAATATCTTGCCAAACTATTAAAAATAATTTACCAATGGTTTTACATAATTTTATGTCAAAATAAAGTTATAATAAAATAATAATGTTATAATAACTTTTAAATTATTGTATTGGCACTACTGAAGAAACATCTATACATTTTATCAAAAACTATCCGTAAATGATGTTAATGCAAAATTCTCTCTCATCAAATAGACTAGTATAATAATCACTCGTGATGATGAAGCATTCTCTTTCAAGTCAGGAATTTATTAGCATGTACTTGCATCTTGAATCGTTTCCTGAAAAAAACAAAATTAAAGTTTACTTTGATGATCAAATCAAGAATTTAACTTCAAAGATAAGCCGAGTCATTCATCGACTTTTTGTATTCAATTTAAAAATAAAACAAAAAAACGCAACTGCCTGTCAATGTTGTTCTCTTAGGGACTGACACGATTATGCCCCACGGATCAATACAGTGTTTAGGTAATGTGTCTAAGATACGTAAGAAAGAACGGCGACATTCACTTTGTTAAACTACTTACTGTTTACAACGGGTCTAATAATCTGAGGGATATTCTTATATGTCGTTGTGAGATATTCTCAATGTTTAAAGATAGGAATATGCTTTAAACGGCAAAATAATTGGACAATTACCGGTTTTCAATAAAGCGTGACACAAGGATGTTATTTAGTAATTGCCAGCTAAATCTATAGCTATGCTAGCAAATTTAGCGATTAATAAGGGTTGTTAAATAACTGAACAGGGTGTACATGTAATAAATCTTTGTAATTTAAACATAAATTGCATTGTAATAGCATTGTTAAGCATTGCTGTTAAATAACTGAACGGGGTGTACATGTAATAAATCTTTGTAATTTAAACATAAATTGCATTGTAATAGCATTGTTAAGCATTTTTTCATCAAGCAGTGTGTATAATATGTCAAGAAAAGTAAAGATGTAATTACCAGCCAAATTGTGTTCACTAATAACTTAGTGCGATAATGAATGGACATGATCACGGAACAGTAAACAGTCTATGTTCTTTTTGCTTAATGGTTTTGCACATGTTGTTTGTTTCCACAACTTGTTTTATTTGGTCGATAATATACACAATTGATTAAAAATTTATGTGTTCAAAGTAATGAAATGATGCTTGTTAATTTAAATTTATTTTTAATATTTATATCGATATTTTAAGAAACAAATCAATCAAAAATTATTTACACCTTATATTTATTCACTGGCATTAATAAAATAGTAGTTGTAAATAAGTTTTTACTCTGTGTTGGTTAATATACAATGCAAATTGTCTTTCAACATTTTAATCCTATGTACTAAATTTTCATTTATGGTGTTTCAAACGATTAATTTATGCAAATAATACTATGAGATATCAAATAAACAAAATGAAATTGACAACACAAATGTAAATTAATATTTATAAAAAACATATATAAGAGGCAATAAATGTTGCTTAAACGGTATGACTATGAAGTTATCAATTTAATACTGAATGAATATTGAAACATGTTTTACACAATCACATAAGGCCTTACCAAAAATATCTGTCAATAGCAAACTCCTAATACATGTATCATCAAACAATTAAATTTTATCATAGAATATTAAAGTTATTTTTGTGGAATGTTAAATGTTTCAGTAGATATGATACTACAACATGTGAATAAGATTTGGTAATCTGTGATGTTGCTAATTCGAAAAGTTGAAGTAAGCGTAGACAAACAGTGTGTTTTCCTTGCTCTAGCTCTTGCTTTGTAAGAATAAAATTTAAATTGAAGTTACTTTCGCTGTATCCTAATTTCTTTCCCTGCATGTAAAAACATGGATAGAAGATTGCATCGTTATTTCTTTTTTTGAAATGTAGACTGTATTTAATGTTAAATATAAGATTTGCGTGTGACTGTGCCTGTGCGTGCTTGCGTGTGCGTGTGTTAATATAAAATGCTTTTTAGTTTCGCGGCGTTAAAATCTTTATAATAACATGCAAGAATAATAAAATAATAAAACGTTACATTTGTTATAATTCCCGTAGAATTACATTACACTTGTGATATTAAACTGAAAATAGCATCGCTTTGGGATATTTATGTGCATAAACCTGTCTTTAAAAATCTGGAAACAAAATGATCCCTCGGAAGCATTAATCACAACAAAATTAAAAGAGAATTGCAGACTCGGTTTGATTGAGTCTGTACATGAGGGATAATGAATACGTGCAACATCCCTCACGCCCCCTAGCACCGGCTTGAGTGGATCTCAATTCTCAATTCTTAATAGTGCTGGCATCAAAAGCCTTTTTAAAACTGTACTTTTAATGTCTTATAGTAACCATTTAATGTCTTAATGTCTTATATTAACCAAAAGCCTTTTTTAAAACTAGTACTTTAATGTCTTATATTAACCATTTACGCGTCCAATTAATATTATAGTCATATTGGACTGTTTGATTTACAGTTAATAGACCCACAATGCTATAATGATTTTCATCAGTGAGAACAAAATTTCTTCATTTTTGACGACTGTGTTAACTACCGAGCAATGCTATTTTAGCGTATTATTTAAAAGGCTGATATTGTCGTTGATTATTGTAAAGCAGAAGTAAGAAAACAAAAATATGTGTAAGTATAGATTGACATTCATTTATTAAGTTGCTGACGTGCATTGATAGTACAGATGGCTTGTTTTTACTTGATACATCTGATTTCTAAAATGACGGCTTCAATGATTTTAAAAAAAAAAACGTGTTTCTATATTTTTTTTTTGTTTTAATCATGTATATTGATAGTGATTTCCCTTTTTCTGTGCAAGCTAATTGTGTTAAAGTAGAATAACTTATTTATCCCTTTCCATTTTGTAAAGAGAAACACAGTTGCAAAACTGCATTGTTTTGAATAAGCGAGAGATACCATTTGTTCTCGCAATGTCAAGCATAATGATCAGGCCATCGACTTGACCAGGAAAAAAATCAGAATAATTTCACTTGACAATATGAAAAGCTATATTTATCCGTTGATGGAGAATATAAAGTATTCATGTCTTGCGATATACCGATTATTCCAGTAAGAAATACAAATAATATAGGAAGGAAACAAAGGATCGATCTACAAAAATGTCTGCATATCGTATAAAACAGGGATTATTTACAAAAGTCAATACAATTAAATATCTCCTTAGGTCATTTATTGATTGATTGATTTTATTTAGACCGGGCGGTCAAGGATGACCTACGAAAGTGCAAGCACTTATTTTCTATAAGGCCCTTACCTCAGTCCAGAGACAGCTTTGAGATACAAAGGAATCCTGGAACGAATCCCTATCTCTTTTACATACCCTGTGTATGACACTGATACATGCGAGGATTAACTTGGTTTCTTACCAGTTTACCTGTAGGTAGGTGTTGTTTTTGAAGGCATACCAATATCAATATGTTTTTAAACAGATTTGATTTTATCTTCCGAATAAGACAAGGGTTTTATCGGTACACAAAAAGAAAGAAAGAAAGATATAACACATAAAAGTAAGATGAGAAACAGGAAACAAATTCAAAACTGATTAAACAAGGCAGTTTAAAGGTAAGCTAAATCACCTTCCGCAACAGACATGAATATGTACCTATTGACTTTTAACAGCCCATGACCTTGATGTTGTGGCATGAATATTTTTAGTATATAGTCTCATGATAGTAATTATTTGTGCCAATTTTTATTTAAAATCTTCCATAAAGTCAAAAAGCTATGACGCTCTGCACTTCGTCTTATAACGGTGATCACTTGTGCTAAGTTTTTTCTTTTTTTTTCAGCAGTTTAAACTCAAACCGAGTCTGCAATTTCCATGTGACTTTATTGTGTTTAATGCTTCCGATGGATCAATTTGTTTCCAGAAGTTAATTAGTTATGGAGCGGACACGAAATGAAGACTTTGTTTCCAGATTGTTTTACCACTTGACCTTAAAGAGTGACATTGACCTTGGGTGTAGCAACCAAATTATTGCGCTCTGCATATCGTCTCATAATGGGAATCACTTATCAGCGGTTTTAAATTTATTTTTTAACACTTGACCTTTAAATATGACATTGGCCTTTGGGGTAGCATCCCTATTATCGCACTCTGCATACCATTTCATTATGGTGATCACTGGTGCCAAGTTATTTCAAATCTTTTACAGCGCTTTAAATGTTTTGGAGTGGACACGAAATGTACTTTTCGATACTTGACCTTTTAGTGCCAAGTTATTAAACAAAAAAACTTTCAGCGGTTTAAAAGTTATGGAGCAGACACGAAAGTGCTACGGACAGTCGGACCGACAAACAAATGGACTAACGGACCGACGGACTGACAAACGGAAGCCTAACTATAATTCCCTTCCCGCTATGCGGAAGGAGATTGAAACACCCAAAGCATCCATTGCTTAAAATCAGTTACATGTCCCTATTCAACTGTACACGATGATATATTTTAATTTCTACATTCGAATTGATAACAACTGACAAATGACTCTTTGTAAGCTGGAGAATCTAATACACTGTTTAACACTAACTTAGTGTCAATGAATCTTTTACTGAAACTTTGAAAATTAAGATTTGCTTGATATTTTATATCAAGTCTGATTATTGGATCGTAAAATGTAGAAATCAATTAAGACACTTATTTGGACGGTAGTTGATACTATAATTGTATTAAAGTTTCCATTTAACCTACTACGCATTTATAATCCCCTTTATCGACTACTATATAACATTTTACAAACCAGCAAATAGATTTGCAAACTATTTCTCAAACTGATATAGGGAATTGATGAACGCAATTTGTTTATATCGTCAAATGTCAGAAAATGTAAATTTAATCTAGTAAAGCAAACATGCATTGCATCAACAACTAAAATATTCCACTTGTAGTTCTGACTCCCAGAGACGTTCATCATCATTTCGACGACTTTAAAATTAAGATTAATTTCATTTTACAGTCAGTATCGTATCTGCGTCCTCAAGGACTTTTATTCTGTAAGATAAATTACATTTCTTTCGTAATTCAATGCACATGCACATATGCTGGCATATGGTGTTCTTATGCAACGTTGTTCATACTGAATGGCTCCGTCGTCAAAAATGAATATTACCATGGGGAGACAGTTTTAAAAAGTTCACGTAAATTGCTTTAAGGTCCCTAGGCGACGTTGAGGTGCTTCGTTTAATGCAGCATTGAGAAAACACGAAATATATTGTTTATTTGTCCAGGATATAATTTTCTATAATTATTATTGTTTGTTTATGTGACATTTACTCACTGCTCAATTTGAGTTGATCTAGTACTACATAACAAAAGATCGACTATTATAGTCATGATTGAACAATAATTGATAATGCAATTTTTTTGATACTATATAAAACTACCTAAACTATAAAAAGACTGCAAGCTCTTTTTTTTTAAATTGGACCGTAACTGTTTCATTTTGAACGGTATTTGAAGAAATTGTTATTGGTCACATAGAATATCAATTTGAATTTATGGCAAAATTTCCAATTACTTGCTTTTAACTTTTTACATTTGAATGGGTATATTTTCACTTTATATAATGGAAAATGTAACATGTTTGCTCAATCTTAGCACAAATGCAAATTGCAAACATCTACTACAATGATTTAAATCAATTCTGAACGCTTGAAAACTTACATTTACTGTTTAATTTCAGTAAAAAACGTCCTTTGAACATCAAATTAAAATTTCAATTAACCTTAACTCTTATAAATCAGTTTTTGTTTTTGTTTCACATACTGTAAAACAAAAACAAATTTCCATTTGAAGATTTGGTATATGTTTACGATTTCATTTGAGGAAAGAACAATTTTCGAAACAAAACATTAAAATATTTTTTAATATTCAAATTGCATGCATCTCAGACAACCGATTGCCTTTTTTCTACCGGATGTGGTTTCCTTGATATGTGACTGTAAATTTTTGAATTGCAATCTTAGTTGAAAAGAGTTCAATCAAATTTTGTTTATATCATATATAACGAAGGTAAATTATAATTATAAAACTAATGCTATGCAATGCCCAATTTTTTTTTCATTAGTTTTTTAACAGTAACTTATCATTTGATTTGATACTTAAATGAATACATTATACAAACTTGCCATAATTTGTTTCTTTCTTAAAACATAAATATATATGCCTGGATATTCTTTATAAGGATTTGACCCGTTTTTCTTCCTTATTATCTTGTATAATGCCAAACAATATCTGTTTTTGGCAATAAACTTGTTTATATTAAAGTAAGTAAACGAAGTTGAAAAATTTCCGGTTGTCATTTTAAAGTATAATGTCGGTTGTCATCCCTAGGTATAAATATTCCAATAATATATTAAAAGGCTGATTAAAGTCAAGCAATAGACAAAAACTGGACAAATTAAGCTCAAATTTATTGTAAAAACTATTACACCAATTGCGCGGCAAATTATACAAACGTCGCTGCCAACTTATAGGAATATTGCTTGTTAGTGCCGTTCTCTACCTACCTATCCTCTTCATGCCAAGTGGCACAAGTGGCTGAAGGCACATAAAGCTGAACGTGCCGTTCTCTGTTCCACGCTAAATGATTACGATGACAACGAATTTAGTGCAATTTGGAAATTGTAACTAGCAATGTACCTCTACACTTTAACCGTCATATGTTAGTGGCATATTAGGGTAAATAATATTATTTATGGTAAATTGGTTTCTGTCGGAGATGGGATGGGAATTTTCCGTGATTTAAGAGACTTAGCAGATTGCCTTGGTATAAAACCACACAGAAAAGGACACAGAAACCTAAGGAGAAAAGAATTTCTTATTCCCATATTAATGATATGTAAAGGATACAATGATAAATAGGTCATGATTGGGTGGCTCCAATTTGTAAATATTTCTGTCTCTCTTGAAAGGAAATGCGGAAGCCTTGTTTTAAAGGAAAACTATGATAAAGCATGTCGTTGTAGTAGGAGTGCATATTTTCAAGTGATTTAATATTTACTTACACACTTATTGATATATAACTATCCAGTTGTTCAAACAATAACAATTTCTTCTGTCGATTCACACATTTATAATGTATAGTAAAAAGAAAAAAAGTTAGAAATTAAATTGAACGGTGTCAACAATAAGACCATCGGATTATCTTTTAATGATTTAGGGATTTTTCTCAACCCGATCATCAATTGATTTGTTGTTAACAAATAATCGTTTCAAACACTTGAAAAAAACTAATCAAGCGAGACACGAAAACAACAAATGTGTCAGTTTGTGTCATTGAAAAAAAATTCAATTACACTGTTAAATGGATCTGTTATAATTCCTTTGCCCTTCCCATTTTTCTTTATTGCCCTTGTCGGTTTCTATTATTTCCTATTATGTGTTATTTGAGTAAACACCCTGTCCGTGTTTTGCCTTGTGCCCTGTCCTGTCTTTTGGTTTGGTCTCCTGCTGGGTCCTTGCTGGTGATCCTGTGTTGCATGGCCGTGTAGGGGATGCGTTCATTGAACGCCGCTATTCCATGTATTCCTTAATGATCTTGTTTTTTCTTTTTTTGTAGTGCAGATATTCAATAAATAGTTTGTTTGTACATTTCTGTTTAAAAAAAATGAAATAACCGTGAAGGACGTGCTGACGACAATCAGGTGATGAAAAATTGTTACCCAAACAACATTTCTCTTTCTGGTTATGAAAGCCACCTTTCCTTCTTGCATGAAAAAATTCTTGAAAGTATTATCTGAAATTACTGTTTTCTTTTCATGTTCAGGGAAACAACATAAATATACATGTATTTTCATTGTCATCATGAAATTAAATTTCAAGTCTACAAAAAAGAAAGAAAAAGAAATGAAAGCAAACAGTCACATGGAAATTGGGAAAAGTTTTATTTATTAATAATTTGTTACTGAAGTCAAATTAACAAAAATGAAATTAATATGTTTATCCAAGCATATCAAGTGAGTTAACAGGTAAATGTCAACATCAGTTTGTTTTTTTTTAAATTTGTAATTCAATTCGCATGAACAATAATGAACTCAATGGTCTAAGAACAGACTTGTCAAACTACTTGTAAAATATTGAAAATACTTCTTATGAAATGATATTCAAATAATAATTCTCTAAAATTAAAAAGCATTATTCCATGTACTAGCATTGAATAAAAATTGCTAAATAAACATAGAACACGCCGTTATATGGTATGATATGATATTAGATACTACATGTCTGTGAAAGCATTTTTTTTTTTATTGAAAATTATTTCCCATTCATAATAAATCTACACCGGTTTGTTGGTCATGCCAGACAAAATTTAAAATTTAAAGGCAATGCCGTCTCCTGTGTTGCTGTTTTCCTCGAATATGGATTAATTAATGATAGCATCGGGTAGCAAATTCGTAATCACATATTTAACAGGGGAAACAAAAAAACGGTAATGAATATAAAATCACCTTTTTCGTTAAAATTGTTACTCAAAAAAGCAAAAACAAAACAAGCAAAACATAATTGTGTTGTCTAAGCTTAATGCATGTGTCAAACTCACTGATTAAAACACAGCATGTGATGCTTCTCATCGGACTTCTAGACTCCACCTTTTAAATTCAGTTTGTTCATCAGACCTCTCCACAGTGATCAGACTGATTGCTGGCGGCATCCATTTCTACGTATCTGATTGTGGTGAATAAATCTCTTTTAGAGCGTAAAATCATTAGGAGCACTCTACAAATATTGTTTTGCGCATGCTCCGTTTCAAAATACGATTTAACTTAAACGAAAAATTAACATCAGTGTGAACAAATCAGTACATAGAAAAATCGGAAAATATCATTTACGTTACTTAGTGATACGTGCATGTTTCATTCCGTTTTAATCTTTTAAACTGTATAAATCGATTTCCGTATTGTTTTCTGAATAGCGTTTTACTATTTCATGATTCGATAAATAGTAACAGTGAACATTATATCTACAATATCACCATGTACTATTATATGACTGAGTGAACCGTGTACCGAAACTTTGCTTCTCCTTAAACTTTTGAACCGGTATGACTAAATAACGCAACGGAGATTATTTGGCGCAAATGGTACAAATTTTACTCAAGTTTGATTTTCTTCATGATTGCGGTTGACGGCATGCAGCTTTATATACTGTTCATTCCAATCAAATGACATAAACATTTTTATGTAAATCCTGGACTTAAAATTGTTTGATTAACATACTTTAAGCCCGTTTTGGAAAATGTAGATGAAATGTTTCCATATACTTACCGAAACATTAACTGAAAATTTGCTTATTGAATTAAATTTTGCAATAAACTTTTATTTTGATACTACTTTTTTAATATATATATTATTTTAAATTCAATCCCCTTTGTAGAAAAAGTATCCCTAATGCGCCAAGAAAAAAGTCCATTTCTCCGGCATATAATCTTTCAAAAATTCTATAAAACAAACTTTCATTATGATACTATATTCAATATATATATAATACAATCTTTTCTGTTATTATAACATTATTTTGAAAACAAATGATACAATTACACTATTTAAAGAGGTCTTTATCTGTGTCCTACATTCTCTCACGAAGACTTTGCTGAAGATCCCATGAGACGCTTTTGCGCCTGGTAAAGATTAACTACAGTCTAAGAATAAGCGTTTCCAAAATGAAGATATTTTTATGTTGGGTAAGTTAACATGATTTTATTCTGTACGTACAAAATTCAATTATTACATGACTTGTGTCAAAACACGCAGTGTTGAACTATGAAAGTTATATTTAAGACATATATTACCAGCTCTCTCAATGCGTATGCATATCGTCTTCCGAATATCTGTTATAATCAATAACAAGAAAAGCATTGATGCAAAACATCAAAGGGCGTCCAAGCAAGAAATATAGAAAGTGAAGATGAACTAGTAGACATATGATGTCAAGATATTCTTATAAACTTTTCAATGGTTAATTGGTTTTTACCAGAATGAACGGATGGAAGACATTGTTCATTATGAACTTTGATTTGCATGCTAGAGATTAGAATATCACTTGTTATTTCTTTATGATCGTGATTATTAATAGCAACGGATATACATGTATACAATCATTTATAATCCATATGTGTAACGCATGATCAACACCACACTTGTGGAATTGTCCCTTATTATGTAATCGCTATTAGCGAAGACCCCCTCTTAAGGTATCTGTTCACACTTAGTAAAAATATGACACTGGTTATATTACCATGTCATGTTGAGCATTATTGTTTATTATACAATAATTGTAATATCTATTTTAATAACAAAAATACAGATTTTATGAATATTGTTTTCCTCTCTTTTTTTGTCTTTTTATGTGCTATTTTGATACTGAGTTTTTTACGTTTACTACTCTTTTTTTATTAAAATTGTAAAATAAATTTTAAGAATTCAATTGTCATATTGACCGACGATTATAAGTCAAAACTTAACTGGAAATAGTCAGTAAATTATGGTTAATCTTTCAATATATAATATTGTTTATTCTTAAACCATGTACATGTACATTTGAATTTTTCTTTTATTTATCATTTTTTTAATTATCAATCAATTAAATAATTAATAAAATCTAATTTGTAACTTTGAATATTTCCTCGGCATCTTTACTAAACACGAATAACAAATTAAATAAAATGTTTCAAAGTTGATAGTGTCATATTAAAACCATAAAAATGTACATTTTTTCACAATTATTGTACATATTTATTGTTTTTATCTCATATAGATAAAATGAAAGATGTTATTGTTGTTGTTGTTGTTGGGTTTTTTTTTCGAATAGTATGTTTATGTATAATAATAATCAATAAATTTGAGAGTTGATCTATGTTTATTAACCAAACTAAGTGACAAGCATTCATTTTGGAAAAAAGCTTATTTATCTGTAAAATATTTGTTCTGTTCTGTAACGAAACATCTACTCCAAAACGGGAGAGACCGGACAATAAACGTGTGGTCACTAGTATCCCGGTCAAAATAGACCGGGAGAGACCGGAATTACCGATAGGAGTACATCCCTCTATAATAGATTTTCGGAATATTTAGGTCATCAACTCATCATTCTATTTTAACATACCATGATAACCCACTGTGTACTACAAAATGATAAATAAAAAAACCGAAGAGACGGAAAAGGTTATTGCATTTGAAAATGTTTGCATTGCGAAATCCTCCAGTTCGCTATTCATTGTACATATCGCGACATTTCATTTTTAATTAATAATAATCAAGCACCCTCATACCGATCGAAATGATCGGCTTTTATTATGACCGACTAAAAGGCTCGAGAAGTTGCTGTCGCCCTTTCACAAAATCTGATTTCATTCCATAAAGGGGCGCCGCGCTTCGGCGCGGACGCCAATAAACATATGACATGACGTCATGAAATAAAATTGCGGGAATATTGAACGAAAACAATTACTGCAGTAAAACAAAATTATGATTTGTTATAATGTGAATAATATTTTACGGACATTTAGTATGAAAGCATTTTACTTTTTATTATGTCCTTTTGAATAAGAAGCTAGCATAATTTACAATTATAGTAAGTACATTTATTATAAGTATTATGCCAAAAACTACATAAGTGTTTTTCAATTCATTTCCATTTCTGTCAATATTTTTGCATTTCAATCGTTTCCACATAACATTGGTACGTTGATAAAAGTTATGCGTTTTTATCTTTTTCTGAAAATGTTTACTTGACATCAAATCCTAAGAAGGTCATATGGCGGCTTTCTTTCTTTACTGTTATAAGAAAACTTCACATATCTCTCCTGCGGCAATTTCAGTCACCAGTGGGCATCAGGGCATAACTCTCGACATTCTGTAAGTTATTTTCTGAAATAATAATACATGGACCTTAGCTTGATTCGAACCTACAGCGGTGAGGGGCATCTGAGTTATTGACCTTTACTGCTTGGCCACGGATACCCTCACACTCAATTAAGTTCATTGTTAAATTTATATCTTAGTTGTACTAAATGGCCTTTTCAGTAGAAACATACTTATCTCCAAGATGAATAATAATGTAGAGAACGTAAATATTTTCACGTTCAAAGAATGTGTTGCGTGCTCAACTTCGAAATAAATATTGGCAGGCTGTGTAAAGATTTTTATGCTTGTAATTTTTTTCTCCTTGAGTCATTTGCTATCATTAACCAATACAATGTCTTTTAGTATACATTATATATCAACTTAAACTTTATTCATTAGCAGTTGAAACATTGTGAAATCACTTATTTTGATGCACTTTAAACGTCAGCGTAATTAAATTACGTTTTGTAATTATAAAAGCAAAATCCAGTAAATGAAATTCATACGGTGAATGGAGCGTACTGACAAAGAATGCATTATGCAAGTCATAAACAGTCTGTTGGAAAGCTTTTTCTTTGATCTTCAAATGCAATTCATTATACTGTTGATTCAAAACAGACAATTCCGACTAAATTAATGAGTATGTTTAAACAGTTCGCGATAATTGCGTCACTGTAATAAACATATAGACGAGATCTGGCTTCAAAGAAAGTATTTTTCCATTCAAGATAACGAATTAATAAAATAAGATTACGGCTTTATACATTTACATATTAATATAGATAAAAATATTTTACGTGTTACATTGAATTCAAAACAGCATATATTTCAGCTCCTTTTATTTTGAATGTAGAACATCCTTAATTTTAACAAGCCTTCTTACTTTATGTAAGGAAAAACATCAATGAATGAAAACGGAAATATACAGACGTAAAATTAAAAATATCATTTCATGTTTGCGATTGTCTAGTTAATGATTATTTGGTCATTTGGAATAATTGTTACTAGAAGCATTCATTTCCAGTTGGTTTAGGGTAGTTGTTGCATTTTTCCATAGTATTGTTACCGTTGTCACTGTTGAAATGATTTTGTCAGGATCACTTTTAAGGCTACTGAAGTTAAATGGTACGGTAATTTACCATAAAACTTAATCAATGAAAAGAATATAAACACTTGAAAATACCAAAACGCTCAAGTACAGTTAATCTTATTTATTAAGATCTTCTGTTAAATAAATGCATAAAACAGGATAATTAAATAATGTAACATGTAATTTATTGCCCTTGGTATAGTTATTGTAGATCTAATGAGTTCATCAATGTAAAGTTGTTAAAGAAGTTATATGAACGTGTTTCGCGTAAATTACAGTTAAAGTCTTCTAGCGGAATATTTATTTAGCGGAATGTTCAAGTTCTGACGGATTTCCGTTGTTTGGCGGATTTTTAGTTAGGGTTGAGCTACTGTTCAAATAATAACCTTGTTAGTCCGTGTTTCACGGTTGGAAAAGCTGCTCAACTGAATTGAGCGTCTGTATTTATAGACTTTGGCGTGTTAATTCCAAAATGAAATTTGCCCGCCGCTAAAACATTCAAAAGTACTCTTATCCAATAAGATTCGACAACGGAATTAGTTAACCAATCACAGCGTTCCGCTAAACATAGCACAGTCATGGCTCATACGCCGTCAGACAAAATAGATCCGTCAAGGATCCGCTAAAATGTTATTATTCTCTTATAGAATAATAAAGACATAAAATATCGGCAGATTTTTATATAATAGTCACTCTTTTTCCAAAATATGATTATGGTAGTTTCGTTGCATTACAGTACTTTCTCGGAATTTGGCCGGATATGGAACTTATTTCCGCTGAATCAGTCAGCGCGAAAATGTAAATAAAACACTTCAATGTGTTATAGTGACACTTTCAGTGTATACTTTCTGCATCTATTGTAATTGAATAATAGTTCAGGCATATTTCTACATATCTGATCGTTATTATTGTTATTCTTTGGTCAGTTGAGTATCTACGCTCAATTGTCAGGTTATTTCGCGACCCGGATCATGTTCACATAGTTCTGAACGATATTTCAATGGTTCTTTAACTCAAATCATTGAACACTTATACTGTTTACTGTTAGATATAAAGTTGATAAACAACCACACAAATCATGGGAATGAAAGAACAGAATTCAATTAAAGGAAAGGTAATAGCTCATCACACTGTTAAAATGTTTACATGTCTACCCATAACACTTCCCCCTCCTTATTTAAAAGAATATCCTCCTGGATAATGTTAATAATGGAAATGTTTTTGCTAATGTCATACCAAGGACTAATAAACTTAAATTAAATTATCAAACAGCAAATTATTATATCAACAAACAACAAACTTTAGAACAGCATTATATTATAATGAATTTGTCAATCAAAATATCAAATATTTTATGTTTTACACGAAACATGACATGTTACTTCAAAATTCTTGTTTGATAGGTAACAATAAAATCACATGTATTTATCGTTCAAAGTTGTACATGTATTCACATTTTTAATACTTAAATCTTATTGTCAATCATTGTATGTATTTACTTATAAATCAACACATCACATAATGCACTAGACCTCTAATTCAATATTGTTTTCCTTCATCACTTTGCTTCGCATAAGTTCATTTAGAATGATTTTTTTTTACACTTAACTTACTGACCACAAAAGTCATACTAGTACCATGCAAAATATATATGATATAAGAGTGATAATTCCAACACCTCACTTGTCTTTCCGTAGAACAACACTACAGTACACAAGCATGATACAACATCACATTGAATACATCACATTGATTAGATATTTAATATACTTCACTATTATTCGTTCAACCACACTTTTTATAACTTCACTTATTACTCTATCTCTTTATAATCCTTGATTCATATAAAAAAATCTGCTTTAAAACACATGTAGACCAAGGACACTCACACTAAGAAATTTTCATAATAGTAAACTTATTAGCCTTAGAAGAACACCTTTTAATGAATGCTGAATTATACACACAATTGAAATATTTAATATATTACACAATAGTTTAAATTCACCTGTGTTTTTTTTCTTTTCACCACTATTTAAGAAATTTAATGCTATTTTTCACTTTTTTTTCTTCCATGATATATATCTGATATAACTATTTTTGTCAATTGATGACAAGTCTCAGTGGTATTTCTATTTTTTCAAGATCGAAAAATGGTTTTGATTGAGCCTTTTTTACTGATTCAAGGGTTTGAATCTGGTCCTCCTCAGCCTTCGACGGAACTCGTCCTGATCCAATTTCACGTACCATCTGTTATGTATAAAAGCTTGCTCTTGTCACAGCAGTTTCAGATTCTTCTTTTTGATATTTGGCTGTGCCAGGTAGAGCTAAAAAGTTATATTTGTCTAATAAATAAGACCTTGATACGTTGTTGGGTAAAATTCCTGCTGTTTCATTTTCCAGGAACAAAGCTGCCTGTTCCCATGCCAACAGCTTCCTATCTGGGCTCATTAATGTAAAACCTTTGGGAGGCCAGCTAAATTGTTTGCCATTGAAATCCGTTTCAAATGTACCGGATGAATCCCAATTCCTCCTTCCTGGCGGGCAGAGTGGCATAACGCCCGTTTTTAAAAGATTTATAGCCCTGTCTTGGTATGCAGATTTTCTTTCATTGAACTCTGGAGAAGGCAATGTCTCATGCATCTTGTCTATTTCAGTTTCAGTATATGTGCCTTGGTTATTTACTGTTGGTACAATTAATCTCCTCCAACCAAATGGGGTTTTTGTAAGTTTTAGACGTTTCTGTTCATTAGTTGCTTCATCTTCTAATTCGGTATCACTTCCGTTTTCAATAATCTTATGTTCTGTTTTGTCAGATTTTAATGTTAATTCAAAGGCACCTTGATGTGAATTGTTTTCAAGTTGATTTTCTTCGATTTCTTTAATGTCTTCATTTTTACTTTCCTTCACCTCTAGTCTTTTGTTTTCTCCATTGTTTTGAGACATTTGTGTTTTCGCATTTTGTGTTCTCGAAAGGTCAAGGGGACTCTGTTCACATTGATTGTTATTATTTGTGTTTAACTGATTTTCTGTTGAATTATTATCAAACTTGTGTGTAATTAAACTAGGCAGTATAATTGACTCTTGAGGAGTTTCTTTTGATTTTGTCAAAGAACTAGTTTCATTTTGTTTGGAATGCATGTTTTGGTCTTTTTGTGTCATTGGTAATTGTGTTGCTGTATATTCCTTAACTTCTGTGCTTGGTTTAACCTCTTCAGCTTCCCTTTTTCTCTTTTTGTTTTCTTTCTCCTCTTTGCCATCTTCAAGTTCATTTATTCTACTTTGCAACCCAGCTTTCCAACCTTTTCTTATGTTGTCCCTCAGAGCTGGGTTGAAATGCTGTTTTTCCACCCATTGCATCATTATTTTCCTTGCATTCATAGCAATGGATGACTCAAACAATTGAGGCTTTATTAGTCTGGCATAGTCTTGAGGGTATACCGCAAAATAAAAGCAGTTATTCAGACTAAGAAACATTTTTGGCAAACAATTTACTTCAACAAAATGTCTGCTGTTGCAATGTTTATTCAGATCAGTCACCCTGGTGAATGTTTTTTCAGTTGGGCACCATGGGCAATACACAGACTGCCTTCTGTGTTCCTTTGATATCACATGGTTGTACAAGTCAGTTCGACTATTGAACTCTTTTGGACACAACCAACACTTCTCAATTTTGTCTGTAAAATAATTTATCATTTAGAAATATATGTAATGATCAGTAAAAGTATTGCAGCAATACAAGTACGTCAAAATTTCACAATTTCATGATTACAGTGAGCCGCGATTACCGTTTGCACATATAACCCCTTTTTCTTTTTCTTTATGTTTTGTTTAATGTACATAATTAATTTACATTTTATTACATTTATCTGTATACTGTATAAGCTGGTCTTATCATTTTCTATTAACATTTATTGTTTGTTAAAAAAATTGTTGCTATTGTTACTAAGATTGCAGTTTTGTGTAGTTACATGTAGAACACTATAATTTATTTATTTATTTATTTATCTTGTAATACCGTTTGTGGTAGTTGATTTTTTTTTTTTATATTTATGCTCTGTTAAATGACAAGCATAAATTAAGGTTGGTAATTTAAAACTAAAAAAAAAAACAACACATACTACACATCATAATGTTATTTACTTTTCACTTCGACACATTATAACCGGATTAATTAAAACTTTATTTTGTCTATTGTTACTTATTAAAGATGCTTTCTAAAGACATTCATGTCCAGATTCATCATAATTCGTATCTTCACTTAATCACTTTTATCTCAATATGACCATCTGACATCGCGTTATTACATATAACTCAATATAACCGTCTGACTTAACTTAATTACATATAACTCAATATAACCATCAGTTCTGACTTCACTTTATCGCATATAACTCAATATAACCATCTGACATAACTTAATCACTCTTATCTCAATATAACCATCTGATATCACTTTATTACATATAACACATGTCACACACTTCACAATGTACATGTATTAAATAGCTTTAGAATGAATTTTATAAATCTCATAACATTACTCATCACAAAATACAAAACATGTAGAATTTTCACTTCAACAATGATTTTTGTATACATTTAATTAATTTCACTCTGTTAATCACTGTTTTGGGAACTGACTACTTCCTTCTTTATCCACATGGGGATATTCTTACCCGAATATGGCCACAATCTGTCAATGTGATAGGCTTTTGCTTTTTGTTTGCTGGAACGTTTAACACAACATATCAAATCATCAAGAACACTTGTAATTATGTAGGGACATTTCCATTTATTGATCAATTTTGAACATATTCCCTTCTTTCTTGTTGGGTCATGTAGCCATACTAATTGACCTTTATGATATCGTCTTTGTTTGGCATTTGTATCATAATGTCTCTTTTGATAATTTGCGGCACGACCAATATTTTGTCGTGCAAATTGATGAATTTGACTAATTTTATGTTTCAGCATATCTGTATAACTGTCACTATCATATTGATCTGTGTTTTGTTCAGGGATTCCCACTACTGCATTTAAAGGTAGTGTTACTTCACGACCAAATAACATTTTATTTGGTGATACTTTAGTTGAGCTGTGCTCAGAACTTCGGTAGGCCATCATCACCAATGGTAGGTAATCATCCCAACTTGACTGATCTTTCGAACAGTATGCGGTTAACATGGATAGTATCGTACGGTTACTTCTTTCTATAAGACCATTAGCTCGTGGTCTCAGGCTTGTCGTACGCGTCTTTTCTATACCAAGGAAATCGCAAAGCTCCATTATCAATTGCGACTCAAAGTTTCTGCCTTGATCTGTGTACAATTGTAGTGGTACACCAAACCTTACAACAAAATTATTTACAAATGCTTCAGCAACAGTTCTAGCATCCTGGTTTGGTATTGGGACACTTTCGGTCCATTTTGTGAACCAGTCTGCAATTACTAATATATATTTGTTTCCATTTTTAGAAACCGGAAGTGGACCCAAAATATCCATGGCAACCCTTTCCATAGGCATGCCTACAATATACTGTCCTAATGGTGCTTTATTATTTTCTTTTGACAATTTTCGTGCTGTGTATGTATCACAGGCCTTACAATACAGCTTAATACTATCTGCAACACCAGGCCAGTAGAAACCTTGTCTGACCTTATATAATGTCTTTTCAAACCCAAGATGTCCAGATGTCGGAATATCATGACTGAAATTAATTACATCTTTCCGCCTTGATTTAGGTACAACCAGCTGCCAACCGACTAAACCAGATTCGTCTACATATTTTCGATACAGCATTTGACCGCGAACATTCAATCGGTCCCACTGACGCCAAAGAGTCTTCAGGAATGATGTGCCGCTAGACACTGTGGACCAACTTGGTCTCGATTCATTTTCTAATTTAGCGGAAAATAATGGACCAATATCAGGATCTGACATTTGTTCGGTCTTTATTTCTAAGGCGCTCCAACCATCAAGGTTAATTTGATGGGGTAGTATGTCATCGTCAATGGCTTTTGCAACTTCTTGCCGAGTTGTAACTCTTGATATTTTCTCACTTGGTTTCTCTATATCTTCATCATTATTTTTATTTTCAGCTGTTTCTGTTACATGTTCTTCATTTATTTGCTGCTGTCTGGCACAATTTCTGCAAGGGATTCGCGATAATGCATCTGCATTACTATGACATTTACCTGGTCTTTGTACCACCACTAGATTATAAGTGCCTTACTCCTGTAACCAGCGCGCGGTTTGACCTGTTGGAGCCTTTAGACTACGCATCCAACTTACAGCAGAATTATCAGTTCTAAGTAGGACTTCTTGACCATACAAGTATGAATGAAAATTTTTCAGTGCTACAATCACAGCAAGTAACTCTTTTCTTGTTATACAGTATTGTTGCTCGTGTTTATTCATGGCTTTACTCATGTAAGCAATTACACGCTCTTTACCGTCTTGTTCTTGTGACAAGATTGCGCCAACCGATTTATCACTCGCGTCTGTATCGAGAATGACCTGGAGTGATGATGTCGTCCATATAAAGAAGTGATTCGACCCACTGGATACCTCTAAGAATATCAGACATGACACGCTGGAATGTTGAAGGTGCATTCACAAGACCGAACGGCATAACACGAAAATGATACAATGCATTTGATGTTGAGAAAGCTGTTTTAAGCTTGTCGTCTGGATCCATTTCGATCTGCCAAAACCCCGAACACAAGTCCATGCAGTTGAACCACTTGGCACCGGCCAATGCATCTAGACATTCATCTACCCTTGGAAGGGGATATGCATCTTTTATGGTTACCTCATTAAGCTTCCTATAGTCAACACAGAATCTGGTAGAACCATCTTTCTTGGTAACAAGGACTATCGGTGACGACCAGGGGCTGTTAGATGGTTCGATAATACCTTTTGCTAACATTCGCTCAATTTCATCTTTTTCACCTTGACGTTTATTGAATGGTTGTCGCCTAGGTTGTTGTCTTATTGGTACCGCATTGCCTGTATTAATTTTGTGTTTGACTCGATTTGTACAACCCAGATCATCTGTGGATGACACAAATATATCTTTATACTTGAACAGAAGCATCTCTAGTCGCTGCTTATCGGAATCATCTAAATAGACAGAACTATTCTATTACTGAAAAGAACGCATTTTAGTACCTGTCCGGATATTGTACTCATCACCCAAAACAACTTTTTTGACTTTTAGGCCTAAACAGAGAGAGCTACAAAGTAACCAATAACAGAACAGTACGTGGTTTTAATACAGGGGTTCCATGCGGTCTAGTTTTACATATAAATTTAACGTTAACTGTATGCTTACCTCCATTTCACGCCATTTTATGAGCCCTTTATACGGTTTTGGTCACGTGATCATCCGCAGTGAAAAAGAAATAATAATATTCATCAGCTTAAATCCATAGAGAGAGTTTCGGTTTGTTATCCAGGGATTGCTGTTTCAATTTTCGGTAAAGCAAATGTACACAAATGTGATGATTGATCTCGGACATTGAGGCTCTTTGTCATTTTTTGAACCGCTTATTTAAATTAATAGAATGAGTAGGCGGTCATTTGAGCAGAAATTGGTAATTGCCGGCTAGTTATCCTGGAAAGCCAGTCAGGTGATCCGACTTGCAAAATATGACTAATGAAAGCAAAACTATAATAGCGCTGTAAGTTTTTTTAGTGCCTATAGTTAGTGTTCTTGCTGAGTGAATCAACGAATTCATTTGACTTGATGATAAATTTCACTGTATTCTGACCAGGTGTATTGGTTTAATTAAAAATAGAAATAAAAATACTTATCTTATTACTTACTTATTACATGTCTATTTTCATTGTCATCATCAGACTTGTATTACTGGTACTGGTACTGCAGTAAATACTGCAGCGATTTTGCAAGACTAGTACTGGTACTGATACTGAATTACTCTTACAAAATGTTGCTCCTACTGGTACTGCATTACTGTCTTAAATGATACTTAATTACTCCCCCCCCCCCCCCCCCAAAAAAAAAAAACAACAGTATTGGTACTGCAGTACCGAGCTAAAATCTAGTACTGATACTGGTAATGGTACTGCACAACTTGGCAAGTACTGATACTTAAGTCAACACCCTTTGTACTGATGCAGCTCTGGCCACCATCCATCAAACGCTTTTAAATTAGACAAAAAATATGAATTTTAACAACAAAGAAAAATAAGTAAGTAAGCATGTTTATTTTGTAAAACTATTATGGATATTGTCCAAAAACACCCAAGTGATGTAGATACTCTTACTCTTTTGTTACATTGCTTACATTGATTATATATGCGGATTTCGGGAAATTCATAATTGGCGTTTTCTTTTTAGGACGCTGGCAGTATTATGTAAATTGTACAATGTTCATGTGATTGTTTGTATTTCTTTTTTCTGAAGCATTGATGAGAATTCGTATGTTTTGTGCACATGTAATGCATATTAGACTCATTGTGTTTTTCTTGACTAATATACGGTGAAGGTGCTATATCCCCACAACCCCACCCCTCTAGCACCTGGACTTAAGCGGTATTCATTTTCAACACTCGTTGGTTGGTGAGAATCAATGAATGCTGTGGTCGCGACCGACAATGTTACTTAAGTGAACTTAAGAAACGGACACACAGGGGCTATTCACACGGGCAATTCAAGGAAATAAAAAAACAAAGCTGATGAATTACATCTAACTCGGATGTAAACAAATCAATAAACATACGTGTGAAATTAAGACCAGTATTTCATTGTTTAGTCTTATAATTGCGAATACATTTTGATTTTTGGAAAAAACAAAGTTATGTATTTAAAATTGATATCCTACGGCAACCGAGAAATGAATTGAAATGCATTTGTATTGTCGAATGATTTATAAATCAAATTGGGCGCTTGAGAGACCAAAAGTTTATATCCAATCTCGCTTACAGCATTATTAGTGTAATTATAAAATATGATTCATCTTTTAAATGAATTTAAGAAATTCATTTAGTTTTTTATTTTGTTTTGTTTCTTTGTATTGCCCTATTTTAAATTTTTTTTTTTTTTTTTCAAATAATACAAACTTTTATTTCATGTTTTCACAACATTTTTGCATCAGCAAAGAGATTACGTGTAACATCTGCCCGTGAATATCACATCATATTCAATGGCTCACTTTACATGACAGTATATCATTATAGATGTACAACTGGCCAATAATTGTATAATAATATACTGTCATATATATAACAAAATATGCATAAAATTTATATATTTTCTTATGAATGTACTGAATATTATCAAATAATGTATAACTAATATTTGGAAAAAAATTGAATATCATAACCGTAACACTATTCATAAAATATGACGAGCCATTAAACTGCGGTTACCCAATGGAGACGAACTACACAGATTTCATTCACATTTTCAGTTCAATGCACTATTACTGAATCATTTTTGGGAAGTATCATTTAAAAAAAATTTAAGTCAAGGGGACATTTCTGCTATTTTAAGAATACTTGTGCGAAATTAATATTCATTTAAACGTATTCCTAAGACTCGTGTGCGGGAGCCAATATGTCACTTATGCCTGATCTCTGTAACTGTCACATAATCTGCATAATAGTTGATAAGATGATAAAGAAATCATGAAGTACACTAAATTTGTTAAAGAGTTGAATCAAATTATAGTAATATGCGAGCCTCTGGTGAGCATAATAATGTTTTATTCAACGAGTTCAATAAATTTAGTATTAAATCTACACTAATATAATATTCTATTTACACAAGAACAGATAACTGTTAAATGAGTATTTTTTCAATGACGCGCCTATAGTGTAACGCTGACATTAGCGCGCTTTAACGCTATTTTATTATATAGCACAAATGACGTCAGATCAGTGTTCTTACACGTCTAGTGTAATATAGTTTTTATTTAATGGCTTGATTACAATCTTGTGCCGTGGTTTATGTGATAAGTATACTTTATTCATGCAAATCGTTTACTATAGCTAAAGAATATATTTGACACCTAATGTTAATCCAAACATACTGCAAAATCGCTAACGATATATATTTACAGAACTGTTATTACAATAATATTTTCTCTGTTAAGTAGAGCTACGCAGAGACAAGAATAAAGTATGTGAATAAATGCACGGGAAGATGTTTCCTTTCCTTTCAATATTTCAATATTGGAGACTACACTACACTATTTTCTTTTTTAAAATTCAATATGTATATTCTCAACTCCACTGTTGAAGCACCAAATGAATCATTGCAGATTGGACACATTTAGATATCTAATTTATGGTGACTGCAGAAAAACTATTGTAGTCATTTTGAAATTTATATTACAATCATGACGGCGAAACAATTTTTTTAATTTTTAAGATAAGCTTAAATTACAATACTTACTCATTTATGGAGATTGTTAAGAATTTGTGTTCAAGTACTTAAGGTAATCTACAGTAACACACCAAGTGTCACAATTTAAGATCCAAATTAAATTATCAAATAAAAGTTCACATATGAAAAATGCTTTGAAGATCGGGATGGGGGCAATATTATAGTATCATTCCTGTGGAGTTTTAAATGACATTCAAAAAAAGCTCGTTAAAAATGTGGCATACAATTGATAAATCAGACGGACGTACTGACTGACGGTCGGACAGGCAGTAACATTTCATCTTTCCCATTTCCGATCTTACTGGACGAGGATAAAATAAAGTTATATAACACACATTCTCTGCGAACTTGTTATAACTAACCACAAACACTGACCATTTTATTTAGATATTTAATTCAAGCAATGAAAAAACGCTATGATAAGTACAAGAAACATAATTTTATAATATATCGTCAACAACTGTTAAAACTTTTAATTCATAGAAATTTCATCTGATTACCACGAGGTGTAACGATGCAAACAGTATCTAAATAACGAAATATTCTTTTTCTCTGCAATACTTTATAATGGACACATTCTTTATTTAACTTTTGTATTTATCTTTAGTGATGATCGGACATATAATATACCGGACCAAAAGTTACAAAGTTAAAATTTAATAAATAAATAAATAAATAATACAAATAATACAAATATTTAAAATTAAATACAAGACGAGAAAAAAAAACATACATTGTACCTTGTTTATTTCAGTATTTTCTGCTATTAAAGTCTGTAAGAAATGTTGAGGTTATTGTATATTGTTCAGTATAATATTGTGTTTTTTTATTTTGTACGAGTACACACCTGTGTAGCGTAGCATGTTTGATGTTTGATACCATGTAATTGTCGAATATAGATTAGGCAACACTGTACAAGTGTCATGGACTCAATATTGTATTCAACAATGTATAATGACCGCCTCATTTATGCCAGCACTTTCATGTCTTTTTGATAGAATTTTGTTACTTTGTATACTACATGTAGTCTTGCTTTCATTTTCAGAATTCATTTCATTATATCAAATTTCTATTGTAGTCGAAATAACAAAGTTTTGTCAAAATGTACATGAAAAACTGTATAATATATGTCTGTAAAATAAAAGATACGATGTTATTTAAAAATTTCTCTTGGTATAATAATATACATGTGAAAACAGAGTAATTACAAAGATTTTGAAATTAGTACAATAAAAATTATATTCCGCTAGATTTAGCTCGGCAACTTTTATATCTACTTAAACAACAAATTTTGATAAAAACAAATATGTATATGCAATTCTGATCCGAGTAGAATATACTAAGGTTATAAACTCACAAAAAATGAATAAAAAACAACAACAAATAAGTGACAAGCAAAACAAATATCAATCCAGTCATCAAAATATGGTTTTCAAAAGTATCTATTCCGGAAAGAAATCCATCAAAGGAGTAAATAGGTACATTTAGTGCGAATTTAAATAAAAGGTAAGACAAAAAGAACAAATATAAAAAAGTAATATAAATACCAATAAATAATTTAAAATAAAAATAATAACATTCATAATTTTGATAATAATAAAAAATAAAACACATCAAAGATCATAGGTCGAAGATATAAATAAATTTTCAAACGTATCAAATTAAAATAGAAATATAGTCTTTAATGAAAATATATAGGGGATATTTTTTTTGTGTGTAAGATGAAATTTTATTTCATCGAGTGGGCTTTAAAAACAGATCGCTTGTTTTAATGATCAAAACAAACAATTCTTGTAGGAGAAAAAGTCCAACCATCCATCCATATTTCCGTTACTTACTGCGAATTTATATTAGACATTGCTTTATTAAATTTAAGTTGCAGCCATTTTTTAAAGTTGTGTATTTCACGGGGGGGGGAATAATTGTGTTTGACTCAGAGGGATATCATTTGGATTTGTTAGTCATACACCTTTTTAAAAGAAAGAAAACTTATTTGAGGATTGTAACAGACAAAAATAGTGTTGACAGATGTGAAATCATTTAAAAAGCAGCAAGGAACATGGAAACGCTTGGTTGTTTACTTATTCTACGGGGATGGCTGTCATTGCTTTTCAAGTTTTCATAAAGCATACGGCAGTTATTGCTCGTAGGATACTTTAATATGCCCAAATGTGATCAAGAGCAGTTTTGCGTGTGGAAGGAATGTATTTTTCAGACTGTAAAAATGAAACAAAAACATTTAGAGACGAAATTTGGTGATTGTAATTTGAATGAATAGAAGTAAGTTATTTTCTTTTTATTACTTTTGACATTTAAGTTATTTATCAATTTCAGCTTTGCTTTTCTTGAAACAGCCTGACATTGTCAGAATTGTCAGCAAAAATAAAATTGAGGAACCATATGGGGAAAATCTTAAAAAAGTAGTTTCGTCATTAAAGTGTGAAATTATATTTTGGTAATTTTCACTGTGAACATGGTGAAATTATCAAATATAATTTTTACGGATAAATCAGTGATCCACTGAAAAGCATAAAATAAAGAGCAATAAAGAACCCTTAAAGAACACACAAAACGACAAATTTGAAAAATGTTGAAAAGTTATCTAAATATCATTACAGAAGAAAATACTGTAAACACAAACAATTTAGGAAACGAATAATTGTTACATTTCTTTACGACAAAATAGAATCATTTCAATGCGTGATTCACTTCTGTTTTTTTTATACTTCAAATAAGATCATTAAGGTCCGCACGTGACCTGCCATTTTCTCGTGCACTGATAAGGCTTCTAACCACTGTTCCAAACTGGTTGATGCTTTCCATTTTCTCTTCTGGTTTATACGATATAAACAGCTCCCCTTTGATTTTCAACGTTCCTGTAAGCTTGAAAAAATGATTTAGAACATCAATTTTAATGGCCAATTTTATTTTTATACTAAATTGAAAAAAAAATGAATACGGTTAACAAAAAAGCTAAAGATAGACAAAACGTTCACATTATGCATGCAATTTAAATAATATCGCAGTTAAAGATATTCAATCTAACGTTTGTTGACGCCATGCATTATTGGAACAGATTCTGAAATTATCATAATCTCAAATAAATGTTACCAGTGATGCATTTAATTATTATGCCAACTTGTTTAGGTTGAGCCATAAATGAATCTATCAAAACATTGGTACACTTGTATGATTTGAATATCATTAGATACATGCAAGTGCATTAATTCCAGAAGATTATTTTAGATACTATATTTACTGTTTTGTTCCGAACGCCAACGAGTACAGTTGTTCCGTCTAGCGACCGTATACAAATGGAACCAAAATGGAGAGTCTCTAGTAACCGCGCAAGTTGCACCGAAATCAACAGTATTGATGCGGCTGGAATACTCGTATTATCACCGGATATTTCAGCTATTGTACGATAGTTTCGAATGTGGTTTCTACTCGTAATTAATCGGCGGTTCATCAGAAGACACTTGAGTGTTCTCTCTCCAATTTCTGCAAATTGTTTTGAAATATTTATTGACTCACAGTTTCAATTACATTTCATACAGACATATCAAGGCAAACTTAGGGAAATAATGTATTTCATAAATTACCTTCCACATTTCCTTTTACCCTTGACCTTTTTCATTTCTTAAATGGAATTAAACGTTTTTATTTGGAACAACTCATTTTGATATAAAGGTATTACAATATCAGTATACAAAAAACGTACTACCTAGACCATAAAGCTTGTAAAGTGCTAACTGACCTGGCTCCATACTGCGGACAAAAGCTTACCATTTCCGGTCCCAGCACAAAAGAACATGTTCGTAAAGAACACAAATATATCTATATAAAATCATAATATATATATATGTATATATATGAGTGACGTTTGTGTGTTCTGTCGTCAAAATTAATTAGGTCACTATCTACAGTAACATATTCACTTTAAAATAGAGAAAAAAAGAATCTATAAAGAAAGTCTAGCACCGGATGAAGCAAAATTCATCTTTGTGCATAAACTGGCAAAATTCTAAAACATCCACAGATGTGTTCATATGGCTGTTATCATGGAACCTTCAATGTGACACATTAGTGTCATTCCATGAAAATAGGCATATGATCCCCAAGTAAAACATGCGTGTGCCCAAAACGTAAAACAAGGGGGGAAGTTACATAATTGAAAGGGAATCAGACTTTCGAAAGTCTTCATATCACAGATAAGCTGTCGAAAGACAAAGTTTAATAACAGGCAACATGTCCTTAGGTTGTTTCAACAGTATACAATACTTCATTAATTAAACATGTATTGTACATGTAAAACAATCAGATAATTACCTTGGGCTACCGCCTCGAATGATTGTTCGTCAAGGCTAGGATTAAAACTCTAAAATTAGAATACACAGACAGGTATAACAACAAGGTTAAAAAAGTCGTTTATAATGTCATAAATATAGTCAATATTCTTTTTTTATCGTTTTTCTAATCAGTCATAAATCTTTATGATATACTTTTTTGGCAAAAATTGTTGTTTCATTCTTTATATCATATATAGTCAATTCTTTTGCATTAGTATTACATACGACAATTCATCATTGTCTGCAATACATACTCTGTCAGAATTTAAGTATAGAAATCATGATAATTCGCTTCCTTCTTAGAAAAAGTGCGAATGGGCTTGTTTGGTTTATCAAATTGCAGAACAGATTTAATCCGATTCGCTAAGGCAACAACATGTAGACAGTAATTTGTTGATGACAGATATCGGCGTTAATGCAACTGTCAACGCTTTTTATCTGGTATTGTTCTGTCGAAAAGATAATGATTCAAATGTAATAAATAAATGTGAACAATGAATATGGACTCGACTTGGATTTATTTTCCAAAATAATATAAAGAAATGTAAAAAAACGTTAACCTTTCCTCCGAGAATAGCACTCAGAGTGTATAGAATAGGGTTTAGGGCAGAGTTCACAGGAAGTATAAAAACGGCTGCCCATGCATATACTTCCCCTGATATAGGTTGATCGGCAATCGCTAGCAATGCTGAAATATATACAATAAATTTGTTTGCTTTCATTTATTAATCGCAGACACAAAATGTAAAAAATTAATAACAAATTGAAATGGAACAAAATGTGAATTTTGAAGTGAAACATAGTCATTCTCCTGTGTGAAATACTAGTACAATTTACCAATAATTTTTTAACATATATCATACATTTTAGCTTTATGAATTAACTTTTCGTAATAATTAAGAATTAATTTTTCGTAAAAACGAATTTATATTTCGTAAAAACTAGTTAATATTTCATAATTACGAATTAATATTTCCTAATTACGAATTGTCATGTCGTAAAAACAAATTAAGTTCCGGGAAAAAAAGTTATGGAAAATGTCACCTTAGAGGTTCCGTACTTCACAGATATTGAAATAACAAGATAACTTATGAACACACTCATTAAAGCTGCATGCTTTCAGAAGAGCTAAATCATGTCAAGAAAATCAAACTTGGGAAAAAAATGTACTAACATTTAAAGAAAAGTTAAAAGATTTAAGATTCATGTAAAAATCAATTACAGTACTGATTTTGCAGTAGTTATCACCATATTTTTACTGTGTGACGGAAGCAGTATGGGCTTCTCATTATGCACAATTGGACCTCTTTCTTGTACCTCACATGGATTGTGAGTGGAGTTTGCAAAGTTTTAATCAATTCCTTTGCATACTTTAAAATATTTATCTATTGAATATATCTTTTATTATCTCATGAAAAATAGCATAATCTGGAGACATGCTGCTTGAAACGAGTAGTGTATACAGAGTGCACTTAAATAATATTTATAAGGAATGCAACTTGTAGGAATACATATCTATAAACGATGAAAATATACTTAACCCATAACTCCAATTGGAAACCAACACATAAAGTCAGTGGCAACCACAAGCAAAAGATTCCGTGCGACTTTAAGATCTCTCCTGCGGGAATGCTCCACAGTAGTAGCTATACCGGACGATTTTCGAATTTCGATGAAGATAGAAAGCTGCCCAAACGCCACCATGACAAATGTTACGAAGTTTAAGCATACAAACACAATAAGGGAATACGCCCAACCAGGTGGACGATCTCTTGTTAACGGTAGAGCTATACAAACGCCAGATTTAGAATAGAACTCGTTTTTGAAATATTTCGCATACAGAACCGGAAAGATGGCAATACTTAAAGAAAACAACCACGTGCTAACGACACATAAAAACGCTCTGTCGTGAGACAGTTTTGCACGTCCGAATGGAAACTTGATTACAAGGAGCCTGTCCAATGTAATCAAACATAAAAATAGTACACTGGCTTCCGATGATATCGTAGATAGTATCCCGGCTAGATTACACCATACACTGTGTCTCCAAATATCATCCATATAAATGTACCTAGGATGCAATAAAAGGTAAATAATTACATGTCAGGTAACTGCAGCATTGTGGTGGTGAAAGGATTTAAATGCAATTGATTTTATACACAAAACATATAAACTGGGGTTTGTAATTTCTACTTACATGCATTGATTTTATTGCTGTCAAGAGAAATTGTCTTTTCAACTATTTTTTAATTCTAAACTGAAAGATGAGTAAAAAGGTAACCCATACTAGAAGTTATTAAACTATATATACAGGATACAGATGACAGAATTTTGTTTAAAATCAAAGGTTTATAATTTTCAAAAAATGACATAATAATGCAAAAGCATACCTTTTACGGAATACCGAATCTGCTACAGCTATGATAATGAGATAAATTGCCATCAAGAAATCAGCAATAGCAAGATTTGTGACAAATATACCAAAACCAAGTTTTAGTCTTTGTCTGTCGTATTTCAGTCTGTAAATAACCGTGAAAACATTGCCAAGAAACGCTGTGATTCCGATCAGCCATATCAAAAACTGCAACACAGTATGTCGCATAAGATCGTCACATGATGAAAACTCATCCATCTGTGGAAAACAATCTTCCTCTCGAACATAATTCGGTCTGATGCAGCAAAACTTAAATTTCGGTGTAATAAGTCTCTTTAAACCAACCAATCCGGTAAATATTTCAGTATCAAACTCCTTGATATCATTTCCACTAAATTTGATATAGTGAATTGATGAATCGCGAAAGGCAAAGTTTTCTATTAAGTTCAATTTATTATTTGACAGATCTAAATATGAAAGCGTAAGTCCATTAAAGGTATCGACTGTAATCTTTTCTAGTTTTGCGTTTGCAAAGTCCAAACCTTCAATGGATGTTAGACCGAAAAATGCATGTACCTCAATTACTGATAGCTGATAATTCCCTCGAAGTTCAAGGCGTTTAAGGTGTTTTAAACTGCTAAAAGCATATGCTGGCAATTTTGTTATTCTATTAAAACTTATGTCCAGTGTACGCAAATTCTGTATTCTGTCAAACGAAAATGGAAACAATTGTTCTATGGCACAAAACGAAAGGTTCAACACAGATAAAAGCTCCATATTTAGGTGTGAATCTTCCAAGACTGTTCGCAGTCTGACATTAAAGCTAAGATCAATGAAGCGTGTATTTTTGGGAAGAGTTTTCAAGACTGTCATATCCAAATTAGCTTTACTGCAATTTGCGACGTATCCTACACACGAACATCCATGCGGGCATTGAAAATCGCAAAGAGCTTCGTCATCACCATGCAGACACTGCTTTACACCATCGCAAACTTGATCAAATGATATGCAAGCTTTACTCCAAGAGCATTTATATTTATTTCGACAGACTGTTTTTGTTGTTTCTGGAATAAATTAGGAACCGATGATAAATTTAAATTCATTAAAAATTTTATGTTAATGAATATGTCAGCATAAACATGAAACAGTACATAGAATAAAGTTAGTATATATTGTCGAGTACAATACTGTATATCAGTGGACAATTACACAGCTGTTATACCTTGAACGACCCACTAACATATTTCATATAGAGTTTGCAACTGTGTCAGAATCAAAACGAAAGGAAAAACTTCATGCACTCTTTATTTTATACCACTTAGTTTTACGAAGGAAACGTTTAATCAAAGAAAATATTCAAAGTAACAGTTCCTAGAGAACAATATGGATTGTATATGGATTTTTAGGACTTGAACAAAAATGAAAGGAAGACTAGAGGATTTTTTTTTAAATGAAAACAAGTCTTCTCGGGAAATGAAAACGAGGCTAAATTAGCTAAATTAATATAAATGGATCCAGTTATGATTTATCTTGAAAATCACGTGGTGCTAACGCATGAAGATGATTCTACTTTAAAAGTAAGGAAATAAAAAAGTATGTCATATATAAAGATAGATAAATAAAGTCTGTTCTTTTAAGACAAAATGTCGGGTTTCCAATTTTTCGAAAGGAATATCAGAAAAGAGTTCATTATGATTTCTGCCAATAAATTATAATAATGTATTGGCTATAATCCTAACCTATTAGCCGATATTTATAATGTTAGCAAATCTAATTTTGATTCGACAAGACAACAACAAAAGTTCTGATAAATGCAAACCCGAATATAAAATTGTTACATCTCTATCATACTGCAATATGTAACTATAAACAAACATTCCGGAATAAGCAGTACAAGACTAACGATAATTCAAGAACTGATTTTTGAATTTAAATAAACAATATGGTGTAAGGTTAACAAAAAATTCTGCTCGACCAGATATATTTAAACCTCAAATTGTTCAAAACTTTTCAACCTTAACAAGGTTGACATTATAAAGACCGTTTGTAGAACTTAAGAAATTCTATAAGCTTACACACATTTAATACAGGGATTTGTAATCTGTAAAAATTTCTTACAGTTGACAGTTTTTATGATAAAAATAAAACATACGATTGCAGATTTCGCTGAAATACTCCGCCCCTATTCCGTTTAATACTTGCCATCTTCTTACATGAACGTCTACAATATTTGTTATCATTGCAGGTTTTTTTACTAGTCTAACCGAGGCATTGACGTTCTCGGATACTCTGTATATCTTGAAACTTGACTCTAGAACAAACGCATGCTTTAATATTTCCTTTGTTGCTTCTGTTGCTTCATTATTGGTTTGAAGAAGAATGACTCCTTTAATGCCATTATTTGTAAAATGTACCGAGTCTAAAAGTTTTTTTGCTCTTATCTTGTAGCGACAATCAAACGAATGTTCAATATCTTGGACATTGCTAACTTCTACGTCTCGAACATCCAGGATCATATCGGTGATACCATACTGTATTAATGGACTTGAAGCTGTATAGCTTAACGTGCGTACAATATTCAGCCGGGTAAGGAATTGTCTGGCAAATTTACCAATATCAGGTCCGTTTTTGTTTTCTTCTTCATATATAATTAATATCTCATTCTGTGAAGAGGGACATCCTGGAAAAATATTGAGAGGGTAAGTCTGTATGATAGGGATATTTAATATCCTGCAGTATTTAATTATGATGTTTTTATGAGTCGTATGTATGTTTAGTCAAATGGTATTAATCGACATACAGTTTATTTTTAAACCATCAATCAACACGCATGTATGGTTAAGATATAACCTTATTGTTCACTTAATGATCTACAAATATCATAAATACATTTCTGTGAACCCTCATTTGCAGAGATCTCTTATCACAATGTCCAAAGAAATCTGATGGAACACAAATAAACTAGAAATGTGTCCATAGGACACGGGTGCCCCCACCGCGCCACTGTTCTGTCAATCTTATGACTATAGGTCAAATATTTTTTGAAAACTAAAACTCTTTTACTAAGTAAAGGGCAAGAACTTTACAAATACTGAATAAATCCACAAGCAAACCCCAAGGTGCATAAGTACACATGCTGACCAACATTCTTGTAAAGTTTCAGGCCTACAAGTGAAATACTTTTTGAGCTATGCATGAACAAGTTGAAAATTGCAAATTTATACTACTGTAAGTCAAGGGCAATAACTGAAAAAATCCACATGCAAAGTCCCAGGTGCATAGCTTCACAGTGATGTGAATCATTATTCCTGCAATTTAGTGATGTTGATTATAATTCCTGTAAAGTTGGTTGATTCTAACTCAAGCACACAAGGAACAAATAACACCATAATAAGTCAAGGGAAATAACTCTACAAATACTGGATATATCCACAAGCGAAACCCAAGGTGCACAACTAAATATGCTGAGCAACCTTCCCGTAAAGTTTAATGACTCTATGTCGAGTCCTTTTTGAGTTACATGCGACACAAGTTGAAAATTGCAAAAAAAATCTTAAGTCAAGGGCAATAACTCTAGAAATACTAAATAAATCTTGGCGAAAATACCAAGGTGCACAAGTACACATGCTGATCAACATTCCTGTAACATTTTATGACTCTAGGTCAAACGCTTTTTGAGTTACATGCGACACAAGTTGAAAATTGCAAAAGTTTACTAAGTCAAGGGAAAAAACTCTAAAAATACCAAATCAATCCAGACGAAAATACCCAGGTGCACAACTTCACATGCTGATCAACATTTCTGTAAAGTTTTATGACTCTGGGTCAAATACTGTTTGAGTTACATGCGACACAAGTTGAAAATTGCAAAATTTTACTAAGTCAAGGGCAAAAACTCTAAAAATACTAAATCAATTCAAACTAAAATACCCAGATGCACAACTTCACATGCTGATCAACATTCCTGTAAAGTTTCATGACTGGGTCAAATACTTTTTGAGTTACATGCGACACAAGTTGAAAATTGCAACATTTTACTAAGTCAAGGGCAATAACTCTAAAAATACTAAATAAATCCAGACAAAAATGCCCAGGTACACAACTATACATGCTGATCAACATTCCTGTAAAGTTTCATGACTCTAGGTCAAATACTTTTTGAGTTACATGCGACACAAGTGGGGGCACAAAAAAGGAACAATGCGTGTCTCGTGATCACTCAACAACCATGTGTGTATACGGGCATTTCAGCAACGTAATATGTTTTGATTGGCCAAACTGACCGATTTCAGATTTTGTTATGTAGTAGCCGTTACATTTATTAATTAATGCGGTCCTTAACTCATTACGTTGGTATAAATTTAGTCTTCAACGCCTAGCATTAAATTACTTTTGTTTACATGTTTAGTTTCTTAAAGTAGGTTAGACCGAACTACCGTATTCAAATGGTGTATTCTTACTTTTGTGTTCGAAGTTCTTATAAAGGGTCCAGAAGATGCGATTGAGAAATTGTCTGGGATATGCGGTGAAATCGGTAATATCGGGCTATTTATCAAGGAAAGCTGTTGACGCGGATGGACTGTCAAGATATGAACAATTAATGAATTAAATTCTGCGTTGAAACCAGAAAAACAATCCAGTGATTTTCATAAATTTCATAAATGATCAAGATTACTATAATTGTTACAATTATAAATAACGTTTCCTAACTAGTAAAAAATTAACAAGAACAGTACTATTGAAAAGGTTATGTCTAACATAGTACCTGAAGAGCCCTCCCACACATAGAAGAAAATATCGCACTAACAAAAATGTTAGTCGGATATATCTTACCACAATTATCTTCATCCTCCCCATCTTGACAATCAAAGACTCCATCACATAAAAATCGAAAGGGGATACAATAACTGTTTGGACATTTTACTGTGTCCTGGGGACATGTGTAGTTTTCTAAAATAAATAGAAATAATTTAATCAAAGGTATCTATAACATTTCCTAAACGTTCTGAAAGAAAATAAAAAAGTGACGTGATTAAGACCGGTGGGTACTAAAATTTTATTTAGAAATTGTTTCTATATTTATAAGTTCAAAGTAGTCTTTTAATTGAATGACTAGTAAAAATAATTAAATAAGATACTTGTTTTTATTTGTTTAATAGTCAATTTCAAAATACAGTTTTTATCCATAGAATGGTTTACACAATCATTGATCAAATTACATTTAAATTAAAAAAAATTTTAATAAAATTGTTTTTAATTATATTGCTTTGAAAATAATCTTAGCCATCTTTCTAAAATACCAGTATGTTTGATGTGAAAATTAAACACGCTTTCAAACTAAGTGTGAAGTTTTTTCATTGGCCAACCTGACATATTTATTCAATGAAAAAAAATTGCCCAGCAAACGAGGTAAGTTGTAAGAAGTATAAACGTAAGTTTATCTATATATTGACTAGAGTGAACGCTGCCAATCGAAACATTATAACCCTATTTCACTCTGAGGAGTCAACGTAAAAATACCGACCAATTAAATGTTAATGATCCCGATCACCCATATTTGAAAATATCTTTATTGATATAACACTAATGTCTCAATGTTTCTTATTTCAGACCCTGTTAACAAACATAGTTTGAAATCTAAATTCTTTTTGGAGTTATCGGATGGGATATATATGACAATAGCAACAACAACAACAATAATAACAATAATAAATCACGATTATTTACAACCATGTAAGTAACGAAATTAAGGTACAGTATGATTGAATTTGATCTAAAATCACAAGTTAACAAAAGCCGATATACAATTTTGGACAATATTATTATAAAGGTTACAAACCACACTGAGTCAAATGGCTGCCATCCCTACAACCAACTGGATAGCCCGTCTCGTCTACGTCATAAACGCAGCGTAAATCAGCGGGGAAAAGTTTGCCATTTATATCACAAGAGATCATGTTGTCGGTTGCTTTGTACACTACAGTATCACAATATTTCGAATATAACAGATAATAATTATATCAAATATTCATTTACATAGCATGTGATTAGTTCAATTAAAACTTTTATCAAATATATTTTAAAGACTTGACAAATTGTTCGTATATTACGAGATCATGATGTTTTTGCACTAACATGTCTTATGGCGTCGATACAGAAAAGTTGATTTTGGTTGACATCGGGTGTTACAAAACTTATTCTCGCATATCAGGCATGATTATCTACCGTTTACACCGGTGCTAGAAAACCCTGTCTTACACCCCCATGTAAGACAAGTCGCGTGCTTTAAATGACGTCATTGCCGCGCGCATTTCTGAATGAATTGAGTTCTTAGGATGACGTCACTTAACCGTTATGAATGAAGTTGTAATTTCATACGCTACTATAAGAAAAAGTGCGTAATGAGAATATCAGTTTTCGTAGTTTCTGTTCTGAAAAGAATTCATATGTAATATGCTAGAAAAAGAATTAAACACCGGCTGTCGGTGCAGACCGGAATATCTAGCTCTCCGGTAACTGTTAAGCGGGAACTCGGCAGAACCTCATTACCGCCGTAAACAGTCACCATCGAGCTAGATATTCTTGTCTGTACCGGCAGCTGGAGTTAGATTCATATAAAAATACACAAGGGTTCAGTACGCTAGCACATATTAAATATGACGAACGAACTGGAAGGTAACGATATTAATAAGTCGTGTGTCTATTTTCAATTAAATCAATGTGATCCTAAAGACATTACTTTATAAAGGTCGCTTGAAAACAACATAAATTTAGATTGCTTTATTGAAGACTTATGCAGGATTCGAGTAAGATGATTATCACGTAAAAGTTAGTAACGTTGAATGTGTAATGTTATGTCTAAATGAAAGTTTAACACACATAACTCAAAACAACGAAAATACGATGGTAAAATATCAAAAGAAAAACAACCCGCGATGGTGAGAAGTAGAAGGTACGATGATGAAAGTCGAAAGCACGTTCATGTAAAGTCGAAATAACGAAACCAAGATCATAGTGAATCCTAGATTTAATTTTGCGTTTTCACCATCGCAGTTTCGACCCTTCATCATGAGCATGGTATCATTATTTTGAATTTTCACCATCGTACTTTTGACCGTTTATTATCGTCTTTTCGACTTTTCACAATTATGGTTTCGTTATTACGATTTTTCACTTTCTTTGGACTTTTGACTTTTCATCATCGTAGTTTCAAGATTTTCAACATTGCCACCATCGTAGTTTCGACCTTTAATTGTCGTAGTATCGTATTCGAATCTAGCATGCGCACATATATCATAACAATGGATTATCAAAATGTCATCATGGCATTGGGAAAGTGTAAAAATATATTTCTCCTCATTCATTTATTATAATTAATACTAACCTTTGCTGCAAATAACAGCTTTAGGTATAATTTGTAGATTGTATTTACGGAATATGTAGGTAGCTATCCAATAATCTGATGATGGAACCACACTGGTATTTGGAGGTAAATATGAGGTCCAATTTCGGTAGTATTTAGTACTGCAATTGTGGCCTCCAAGGTTTTCCATATATCTGTACATTGACAAAAATGTTGTTCATAACATTCACTGCATATTGACAGTCAAACAAAGTTTAAAATAAAACATTCATGTATCTTAAACTGTTTATTCAACTATACAGGTCTAGTACTTACCCCTTGGATGTGATTTTGTAGTCATATAACCTACATCTACATTCTTCAATGGATTTGTTAAGATGAGCAACATTTTCATAAGATGGCAAACAAACTTCCTGAATCTGTAAATAAAAAGTTACTAAAAACTGTTGTTTGGTTGTATCTTTGTTTTGTTGGGTAAAGGGTATTAAGCGAGATCAAGAGATTTAAAGTCAAAAATGTTATCCATTCCTTTACTTTATACCGATGAAAATTCTGCCACGTTGACTTTTATCAACTACAACAACAAAATTTTGTCAAAGTATAATTATGGTTATTAAGTATTTATTAAGTAATAAGGTCTGTACATTGTTATGGTAACACTAATGATGAAAGTTATGATGATGTGAAAATGAATACGACAACCTAACAGGTGACGACAAAGATGATAATGATGATGACTCTGATGACCACTATGATCATTACAATCGTATTATCAAATTTGAAAATATCAAACTTACCTGCTGTGTGCAACTACTGTTTACTTCATTTAATGTCGTAGTTATAAGTTTGTGTACCAGTATTTTCGGTTTGCCTGTATACAACCGAACAAAAGTAATTACATCGAATATCACTGTAAAGTGATATAAATCCGAGTTGAACAAAGTTTGAATCGAAACACTCTCATTCAGCTCATCGAAATTGCATTTGGCTGTCACACCTATGAAGAAAAACGTGATTTTCTTTGTTTCGTTGTACAGTTACAATAACAGTGTATGATACAAATCAGCAAAACGTGGGAATTAAAATAACTCTGATGAAAATTTAGTATGTTTTCATTTAAATTTATTAAACTAGAAATAAGAGTAACATTGGTGATTGATTTACGTGTATCCATCATCTGGTAATTATGCACTCGTTATCTGATTGATTTATTTTAAGACACAAAATTCAGAAATTATATAGCAATTTTTTTTTCAAATGTTACAGTCTCAGTTTGATATAGCCTGTGTATTGATGGTAATGTGGTAATCCATGCATTCTGCATTATTGTAGCAGAATTCAACATTAACAAGAAATGATACAATTGTAACGCAGGTGTGTTAATGTTTTGCAGTTTTTATTAAACTTTCAATATGAAGCCAAACTTATGCATTCAAAACAAATGCAGAAAACGGCCAGGGAAATAAATTTCAAAATAAAACAAATATCAAATTAAATAGTTTATGATGAATATCAGGTATGATATTTATATCAATGTTATTTTAAAGCATTAAAAAACAATAAAAACTTTACATTTAGACATTGGTGTTTTAAAAAAAAAACACAAAAAACAACAATCGTCAGCAATTTGTTTATAAATCTTGCAAACCTAAAATGTTATAGTATCCTGATTTTCGGTACCCTGCCTCCCATACATATTTGCACGAATCATAACGTCTATCCTCACAATCAGTCTCATCTGTTCCATCCTGACAATGTTCAAACTCATCACAGACAAGTCGTAATGGTATGCATCTTCCAATATCACAATGGAAAGCAAGATCGTCTTGACATGTATCTGAATAGTATTATTAAATCAATTCGATCCTGTATTAAAATTCTAAGGGAGAAAATGGTTAACAATTTCACAAGATCTTATGATAGACTCGGCCTCGAAATAAGTGCACTACAACACCGTGTTCGATACAGTAAATAGCCTAGAAATACGAAAAACAAATAAAAATGGCTGACGTAGTATAATCGTAGATAAGTAGTTTAGTAAAACTTGTGTAAACGTTTTTGATTGTTTTTGTAACACAAAATATGTATATTAAGTATTTGTTAGTCAAATTTATAGCTAGTATTGTGTTTTGGAATGGCTTAAATTTCAGTGCGTATAGAACGCCGAAATCATTTCTAAGCACATTAAGTACGTCAACGTCATGGCCGAAAGTCAACAATCCTGTCATGGTCATTGCTTAGAGTTTATTAAAAAAACATCAGTTCTAGGAAATTAGAAAGTATGAAGCACAGTGTTAAGTATATAACTGTCATAGTTATGAGCATATAAAATTTATCTTTAGAAAAGTGGTTTAAGTCGCCAACTTCAAAATACAAACCGCAGGCTTCCTCATCCGATCCGTCAGTACAATGTCGGACAGAATCACACACTTGTTCTTTGGCAATACATGATCCATCTTTACATGGAAACTCATCAGAAAAAGAACATTCTTTAAAGTCTGTAATTATCAAATAAAATAACCCGAATGTAATTTCATTTTTTAAAAGTTTTATTCACAGTTGCACAGTTTTAAATGCGTTAATAGTTTCAGCGTAACTTTAATCATTTAATGGAGTTAACTTTAAAGATATTCAAATTATTTTCAAATTCTGACATCATTACAAGATATATCATTAATTGCATGAATAATATAACTCATTTTGATATGTCTGTATTTCGCGGGTATTCGAGCAAAAGCGCCATTTATAAACAATTTGTATTTACCACTCTTTAAATACATTTGTATTTCTAATAGAGTCCATCAGAAGCAGACCAATATATGAAAGTTACCCACTGTTTGCAATTAGATGCAACAACGAAGTAAACTATTAAGTCGTTTTTTTGTGGGTTTTTGTTGTTTTTGTTTTGTTTTTTGTTTATTTTTTTGTATATCAGGGACATTGATGTTATTAAAAAAAATCTTATTTTACCACATGTTACACAATGTAATAAAGTATTTAAGAAATTTGTATGTACCACAGTATTCATCAGATGCGTCAATACAATCGGCTTTAAAATTACACACTAGACTTATGTGAATACAGTCGCCAGTATTACATTGGAATTGGTGATCTTCACAGCCATTACGTCCTAAATAAAACATGAATTAAAAATTTCATTTAAATTGAATGGTAATAAAAAACATAACATAGAAATCATCAAAACGACGATACCCTTTTCCAGAAAAATTTTCAATCTTTCTGCGCAAATTTAGAGGCAATTAAGAACAGTAACATCGCATACACATATACAGTGGTAATACAATGATAATAGAAGCGGGATACATTTTAGTGCAACAGAGGTTGTTCATACATTTAATAAAATTCCTTTTCTTTTTAACATAAAATACACTAGTAAGTTTTATATTTGATAAAGTATGACTGAAAACTATGATTACGACATTTAACCAACATATTATTTATATATTTCATTCTTGATGAAAGTTGGAAAGCTATCTCACTTGAAATAATGCAAAGTCCTTTTCGGGATTTGAACTCAAATGGTTAAGGGGTAAATAAATAAATAAATAATTACGATTAGGGTCATAAATGCCCGTTATAGTTCACATGTCTTAACAGTTTCTGCATCTGATAACAAGAAATCTGGCAACATGGCCAAACATCTTGGTAAGCTGATATCAATTTTGGCAATGACTTGAATATTTATGGTAGTTGTTTATAAGACAAACCTAAAAACAAATATCTATGGTCTAGGCATTATGTTTTCAGTTAATGTTAGTTGAAGGATCACGACTTTAACATACTACGTATTGGTCGACTATACTTAATATTGTGGCTCTTGACATGATAGAGAGAGGGCGATGTTAAAGAATTTCCCTATGTGACTCTATGTAAAACAGAGCAGGGCCAAATGTAACCCCTGATTATGATTTGAACACTCTTGTGACAAATCATGAACCTACATAGTTGACGTCTTTGAACATATATCAATATTTAAGCTCTTGTCTTTACGCTTACGGAGAAAAGATGTTTAAAGTTGCATTTTTATATCTATTCTAAGCTTTATTGACCTAGATATGCAATGGGCCATTAATAGTTGACACCCTATGGAAGGACTTGATTATTTCTTGTAAAGTTCATTTAAAATGATTTTTTGGTTTCGGACGAAATGTATTTTGAAGTTTTATTGAAAAACGGACTGACGAAAGTTATCGATCCTTTATGTTTACGCCCTCACTGACTGCATAAGAAGATTAGCCAATAAAACACCTTTGCGTTTATTTTAATCGAATGAGTGTCTTACCACCGCTGTAAACACCACTGCAATGCAACTCATCTGAGATATCGAAACAGTCTGCTATACCATCACATCTTGCAGTAATAGAAATCCATTCGTTTGTGGTACATTTGAAAAAAGGTCTCATGTCATCAGCTGGTCGGGTTGGAGCATCCGTATCGTCTAAATGTGAGCTTTTACTTATCATTGGATTTACTGTAAAAACACAGCTGAATTATTAGGATGACTGTGATTCGTATTATTTAACCATGCTTCCTTATTAACTTACCACGTGCATGCGATGACTTCGCATAATGCATAGTTACATTGTACTAGTATTTCAAAAGGTACCGCATGTTGCAGCTATCTTTTACCGAACCGAAGTGTTACATAATTATATACATGTAGTTATGTATGCATATAAGTATTTTGCACAATAATTGTAACTTTGATTTATATACTTTTAAGGAGAAAAAATCTGCAGGTTAATACAGAGCAAACAATATCGATTCACATCCTTTGACGAATAATATGTTTTAAATTACCCGAGTATACACAGTAAAGTTCATCTGAATGATCAACGCAGTCAAACTGTCCATTACACCTGAGAAACCACGGAATCACTGATAAGTCGTCACAAACATAAATATGTCCTGTAGCTTCAACATTGGTAGTAAATTCGTTCTGCTGCATGGTTTGGTTTTCTTTGAATATATAATGCAATGGAACATGCATGAATATACAATGTCAAATAATATTTCATACGATTTAAGTTATAATTTTTTTATTTTTAAACCTTGCTGTTAGTGCTAAGAGCTTTTACGCTTTAGGCAAAATAAAAGTCAATTAAACCAGTGTTTTTGGTGTAAGGCTGCAAACCGTCAAGACGTTAAAAATCCTAAACCATTTGTCTAGTGTCTAAGAAAAATAAGTTTTTACCATACACAATTGTCCAATGAGAAAACTTTTATATGGCAATTTCTAATTTTTTTTCTCCAAATATTCTATCTTCAAAACAATTAAACATCACATCTTTCCTACTTAGACTCTGATAAGAAAACAAAAGCAAGCATTTCGTTTATACAAATTTAATTTAGTTTAGTTCGATTGTGTTTGAAGCTAAATCTAATTGAAACACTCTCGAATCCGTTCCTGGAACCAACCAGTACAAAGCAATAAATGCTAAGTTTTTTGCTCAAGGAAACAACGGCTTGCCCATGATAGGGTTATAATATAAACCACGCGGTCAGCAGTCTTTAGATTACTAGTCCGACGCGTTAACCACTCGGCCAGGCCGCCACTCAAAAAAACAAACAAAACAAAAACAACAACAAAAAACAAGCATTTAAATAGCGACATCTGTCATTGTTCAGTCCTTTTACCTGTAAATGTTGTTATTTCATTCTTAATAGTGTTCATTGCAGAACGTTTACACAGTTGAAAAGAACTAATTACATCTTTGAGCGGAACAGAATATTTACATTTGTAATTAAAAATGATTTTAAACAAATTATGTGAAGTATTTAGATTTGTAAGCTCGTAGTTAAATTATATACATTGTATAATTATTCTAAAACTATCGGACATTTTTCTATTAATACAGAGATCCAGAACACTACTGATATTTTCACAACAACGCACTCTCCTGTTGCTTCTTATTCCCTCTGAAATAATGCTTTTGGTCGGCCTCGGAGTCATGGCAGACAGTGTTAAAATTTATATCTTTAAATTTTATGATAGTTACATTACCATTTCATTGACAGAATATTGTTTAAAAATACAGGCGCGTAGGAATACTGATTTTTCACTAAAGTCAAGAGCAACATCGTACGGTACCTTTTAACCTTATATAAATTAATTTTGAGATAACATGTGTAAATCTTTTCTAAAGGAGAGCGGTGCCCTAGTGGCTAAGGTGTCTTCCTCTCAACCCAGAAATCATGGGTTCGGGTCCTTCACGGGTCACGACCATGTTTCTTCGTATGACACTTGTACTGGTTGGTTCCAGGAAGCGGACTGGGAAGTGATTAATTTAAGTTGCAAGAACTCGTTTCGCAATCGAGCTTAAATAAATATGTTTAAACCAAATCGTTTCTAACAACGCATGTTTTAACAGTTAAAACATATTCAATTCGTCATATAAACATGTAAACCTCAACACGCATGAATGAAAAAAGCAGAATAGATTAACGGATTAGCGCAAAAGTTGCTATGTCAGGACCATGTTGTTTTGGGGGTTTTTTACGTCCGGAGTGCGGTCAGGTTTCAATTGGACATCCTGTCAATTTTCAGAAAAGAACTGAATGTATGTAAACATTCATTGGTCAATTTAATATTACAATCTGAAATCTCGAAATCTGATTGTAAAATTGCAAAATTAGTTAAGTAACATAAAGGATTTTTCTGACGTGGTATACGCGTCTAATTTAATTGATTTGAAGGAGTTCTGGAAACGATCTATCTAATTCATAAAATCTTTTACTATCAAGTTAGATTCTGAATACTTGAGTTCTGTTTAATCATGCCTTCTTCTAAACATTATAAATTCTATAGTGTGTTGTATCTTCCTACAGATTATTTTACGCTACTTTAATGAGTTATAAATTTTGTCAAATATTAACGGAACCACCACTTACAATAACGTAGTACACTATCCGGTTTACACATGCGCATGAAAATAACGAAAACACACAATCAGGCGAACTTGCCCGGTATTATCAGTTTGTTATGTGAAATTGATACAACGTTTATAATGTTCATGTATTTTACATATTAATGAGTATTCATAAAACCGCAAAGGATTGACTGAATGGGTTGTTTATAATAAATATTTGTCAAGTATTTTTAGATTAGAAAGCTTTCTTTTGGTTCTTTTTTTCCAGATTTTAGGTTCCTTTCGTTATTTTCACAGGTGTTGCAAATCTGTTGAGTTGGGTATTTCTTATCAACAAAAACGTTGTCATTTATAAACTTTCTTGTAAATTTCGATTAGAATAAGCTTCATTCAACAAAATTCACAATTATAGAAACAAAATAATTCCCTGAAGGTAAAAAATGAATTGAGACGAAATAAATTGTTTTCTTTGTAGTTCTCATTTACTTCTTATTTACATTAAACTGATTTACTTCAGACTTTATAGTTTGTTTCTATTCACTTCGTACAACATATTTGTAAGATTTTTATATTTCAAATTCTTAAACGAAAAATTCAAAAATATGCTCAATTTCGTAATCCTTGCAGTTTATGCTTCTATTTGGAACCATGTTTCCTAAGATACGATATGCTTAAAACCAGTTTTAGTTCGGCCGAGTATCTGTTTTAAAGATGTTTTAAATATACTTCTTGTTTAAGATCATTCGAGAGAAGAACAACCTTTCTAACATATTGAAGACGCCTATATTACGTTATTGTTTTTTAATGTTTGGTATACCATAGATATTTACCAGACTACTCGAGTTATATGATTCTGAAAACAAAATAACCCTTCTTTCATAGAAAGTGTCGTAGACTATAAATAAGGCGTGTCGACAAAGTTCGCATTTTCTCAAATGTTTTGACAATAACACTTTTGTAATAGTTGTTTATTGTGTTTGAATGAAATATAAAAAAGATCTAAAATTTATTGCGTTTCGCAGATATATAATTATAAATTAAACATATTATGATTAACAACTGAGCGACATTAGGTGCAATATTAAATCACAGAGCTCTACATTTAAATAAAAAATCGTTTCCCATTTGTATACACAATTTATACATATAAACATATATTTTGGACACAATCCTATTATAATCTCCTGGAAAAAACAAACAGTTTATTACTTTTTGAAGCATTAAAAGAACGACACATTTTGAAAACCGTCGATGTGATTACAATCTGTATCAAAAAATAAATATTTACCTTCGATTTGACACGGCTCCCGTATAGTATTTGCTATGTCTACATAACACCAATTATAACCGAGGTTTAAAGGATCACGACAGTAATTTAAAAATCTTGAGAGATAATGGTCTTGAAAATAAGAATTCGGAAGAATTTCTAGGTCCCAGCTTTGGCAAGCTTTTCCGGTAACTGTACTGTTCAGATTTGTCACGCTAGGTTTCGTCAGACATTGACGCCTTGATTTTAGTTCTGTAATGTTAAATTAGGTGAATAAACGTTTATTTTTAATAGTCACCATTTATCAATATTTTGAGAAATTTATTTGTATCAAGCTCAGACTCGGAGCTTTCTGCTTTATCATTCACCTGCTGAATTTCTTTTATGGATACCTCTACTTTTAATTTGGAACAACCCATTTGGAGTTTGTGTGATTTCTAAATAAAAATACAAAACAAACGAGCTGATGTTTTTTCTTGCAGGCAAAGAATAATAACTGCTGCATCAATATTATTATATTACATGTATTGGATTCGTGACCAAGATCATATGCACTGATGTGAGCTCACAGCAAATTTTGGCTTTTTTGTTTTTAAAAATCATTATAATTACAAGGAAGAAATATTTAAAACATTTACAAAAATACAGACATCATCCGTTTAAGTAATACTACTGTATTGAAAATGAAATGAGCAGGTTTCAGTGTTTTCACACCTTACCGAGACAGCAGGCCTGAGGAAACTTTCTCTGAGCCAAGGTCGGACTACTATATTTGACGATAATATATCCTAATTTCCGTTTATCTTAAATGGCTTAAGTTTCATGTCAAAAATGAGAATATTTTTATTGTGTTAATATTTCATCGTTATTTTTTTTTTTTTTTTTTTTTTTTTTTTTTTTTTGCAAAAATGTTACGGATCCAATCCCCGCAGGGTTTACCGCCCCTTGACAAGATGTTTTGGTTGCATTTATATACTATCTGGCAACTGTGGCGTGGTTAACCGGCGACATACATGTTCACAATAAATCATAATTAACATGAATTTGTGGATATGGTAAATACTATAGAAATAAAGAAGGGTATTAATGTTATCGTACAAATTATTCGTTAAACATTCATACAGTTCTCGTGAAAAGGTACAAAAATGTTTAATTTAAAGTTCTATATATATATGTTTTATGCGAATCGAATATCAAGCCTCATGCAAACGTACATAGAAGTTAATTGACACATTGTATTGTACTTCCATGTTTGCAACGTACGAATATTAGCTGTCATGTAATTGTATATAGATGTATTATTGATACATTGCAATTCTTTGTGTATTATATGTATAATAGGTTAAGTAACACGATGATTATAAAGGCTATGAATTTGTAAATTCAAATCATACACTGGTCTTACTTGTATCAAGTTTGAAGCATTATATGTGTTCAAAGTATAGTTTAGAAGTAACATTTGTTTTGTTAATATGTTTGTATAATTTCAATATTTTGTGCCATATTACTATTGCAATAAATCAAAACCATATAGCTTAGATTAGTAAATGTAATACAAAGACCAGTGTATGGAAGAGAATTAAAAGTATACTATGTCATAGATGCTGATAATGTCTCTCCCGTGATTTCAAGCCTAATACATACACGAAGTATTTCTTATTATTATAAAATGTATATTTGAATGTAGAATCTCTCAAAAAGTAAATAACTTGTAAATATATAATCAATGGTAACCATAATGATAATGAAAGAAATGAAAAACTTGTAGTCTCGTCATCTTGCTATGTAATTAGTTATTTACTTATGCATACATGTTTTTGTATATATTATGAATGCTTGTACATGACTCTTTTGAGAGTTAATTTGCAAAATAAAGTTTTTTCTTCTTCTTCTTCATCTTCTTCTTCATATTGATAAAAACTAATATTCAGCTTCATAAAGTTTGAATATAAACTGCGATAATACGGTGATTTTAAACAACATGATTGTGGATTTGTAAATACTATAGAAATAAAGAAGGGTTTTAATGTTATCGTACAAATTATTCGTTAAACATTCATACATATTGATAAATACTAATATTCAGCTTCATAAAGTTTGAATATAAACTGCGATAATACGGTGATTTTAACCAACGTTGAGTTTAAGACTAAATACTCTATTTGGCAAGTACACAGTTGTTTAATTTAGTGTAGGTCAGACGCTATCCATGTCTGATATAAGCTCTGCAGCCATGTACGGTTCCAATAGATTAGATATTATTCTCAAAATGTGTAAATTAACCTCTTTATTTTACATTTATGACATTAAGAGAAAACTTCGTAATTTCAAGTACAATAAGTAATTGATATGCATTTGACATAGACATTTTGAACTTATATAAAGAAAATGAGGCTATAAAAGGTGCGAAATACATTTGATATAGATATAGATATTTTGGACTATGAAAAGGGAAACGAGGCTCTATATGGTGAAATGTCGATTTGATATAATGGATGTCATGGACTCTTCAAATGGAAACAATGCTTGATTTATGCAAGAAAGAAAGAAAGAAAGAAAGAAAGAAAGAAAACAGTTGCTCCAAACTGTTATACTACGTGAAGTGGTATAAAACAATTGATTGTCAATTAAAAGAACATTGAGTGAAATATAAGAACCTTTAATTTAACCTCTTTAATTTTAAATATATATTAAACGACCTACAATCTAGAAAGTTACCTATTTCAATATAGGGCCTCCGCTTGGTAAATGTATCTATCTAAAGGCATTTTTACAATTAAACACTAGTAATAAAAGTAACAAAATATCTACACTCTAGAAAAATACCATTTAAACTGCAGGGCTCCCATCTCATGCCGGAATCTCTTGTGAAACACCATATGTGACCAATATCTAAGGGATCTCTGCAGTAATTGGCGGATTCAGTAATGCTCTCACCCTGTTTGTAAAAATTACGTCACCAATTTTATTTTTACTTATAAAATTGCACTCAATAAGCGTCCCAATTGTTCCGAACAAAATGGGCATTTTTTTTAAACTAAATTTACGTTATTCAGTAATATTAAGAAATGTAAGATCGGCGCTGCTTTTTTTTGACATTTAACCTAACAAAAGAAGTCCGCTGGATTCGCTCTTTAGGAAAGCCATCGGATATGTAATCTAGGAGTTACAGGTTCGATTTTGGGGCAAGCAGAATATGGTTCCGTGACAATGATTCCCGGACAGTGGTCATGTGTTTTTCACTGCTGGTTTGATTTTATGTCGGATAAGTAGCCAATCAATTGCACAAAATTAGTTATTACTGATAAGTTATCTACCAAAGCCGGTTATTTGGACATACCGCCATTATATGAACAAAATGTGTTAAAATCGGTATAAAAAATTAAGTAAATCATGACAATCGATCAACAAATCTGTTAATTTATCATTCAAACAAACCTTGAATACTTTTCCAGTAAAACCATGTATGTGCGGGAATTGTTTGTCCCATCTTTGGCAATCTGCACCAGAGAATGTAGTGCTCTGCGTCCCCAAATATACATTGTAAACAATACTGGAATATTCTTTAGTTGGAACTGGAATTTATTGTTATATAAAAGTACCCATGTAATGTGAACCCTCATTATTTTTTTGTGTGCGTAATTATCTTATTCATATAAAAAACAATTTGACATGTATTGTCTGAACGTCACATTATGTCTTTATTGATTTTCAATATTAAAAAGTGTTTCATATTGTTGCATGATTTTTGGACAATTGTGAAATTATATGTTGAATTTTATGATACAATTTCCTGCTCACAAAATATTTAAATGCAGATGCAATTGATGTAGGAAAAGTTTAATTTAACAGCAACTGGAAGACATGTTTTTAATTTCTTTTACGCCCTCGTGATATAATTCCTTGCATCCAAATTCCAAACAGTGACTTTATTGAGCGATAAAATCACAGTTTGGGCTATATCATTTCTTAAAAATTACGGTATTAACTGTCATTAGAAGTGCCGAGATCTCATTTTATTCGCTTATTTGTATCAATTACACTAAAAATGCGACAAATTTTGTTGTTGTTGTTTTTTTTTAGCTAGCATATCCTGGCAGATATTTATGTACCAAAGAATGAATTTAATATTTCCATTGAATTGAAAAACTAAATCTTAATATGTAGTATTGCACATACATATGGATTTCAAAGATAAATATAATTCGGACTTTTTATTAATAACATTTCTGCTTTTAAAGTGTAAAATAAATCATATATTACAAATCAAACAACATACGTTTAAGACTGCATAACTCATATTTATCATCAACCTTGCAATATAGATCTTGGAGAATTTCTTCGTATTGACATGACTTGTTCGAACACTTGGCCCCTGATATAGTTACAGATGCGTTGCCAACATAGTCTGCAGGTGCAATCTGCTCCGGTATTTGTACGTGTTGCCTGTCAACCGTTGTGAAAACGGATTGAAAAGGACCTTAAAAACATGTTTAAAATTTTTGATCAAAATCTAGAAACTGCATCGGTTATAATCAACTTCAGGAAAAAATCGTTCCCATGTACATATCTTTTGGTGGTATTTGCTATGATTGTCAACAAAATTATACAGTTAACCACTTACATAAATCATATCGCACCTTTTGAAGCAGGACAATGTAGCATATTGGCTTTCTCATAAAATCACACACAATCATCAAAGTTAACCCAATCAAACTTCCAAATATAACAGGACAGGGTTTTGTTTATACTATTTTAATCATTATTATTTGTACGAGATTAACATCAATTATTTACCTCTACCTTCTTCCTTGCCATATTCACACGTGATATACTCTGCCAAGGTGCGCACGCAATCTTCATGCTCCCACGTAAAATCATCGTGATACATCTTAAAGTTCATTCTCGTACAATTCCCGGACGACAATATATTCCTGTTCCTGAATAAAGTAATATACAAAAAATATTACATACATTCGTATGTAATATATGTACGATTGCATACTTACTTCTGTTAAGACTTTTTATGCTTGCTGCATGAAAGGTGTAATGTAAAATGAACAAACATGTCATCAGATGTTTTCGATCTTTAAACATTTTGCATGGAATGTAATAAATCATGAATTTATTTGTGATATAAATCCGTGAATAAATGTATCATAATATTAAAGTTGTATGCCTTCAGTTGAGAAAAAATGATTTCAAGAAAAGAACAATGCACGACTAATTTACTGCTTTAAAACATAAACACAAAATTACACATCTTCCATATGCAATTCTTGCATACCCTCAGAAATAGAAAAATAAAAAATAAAAACTCGTTTTTGCTCGAGTATTTCTTTGTTTCCTTAACTCGTAAATCTGATAACCAGTTTATAAAAAACATAGCTAACACGGACACAATCATTTTTCTTTCTTTTTTTCTTTTTTACCTTACAAAGCATTAAAAATCATTCTTATATATTTAAGATAGAATTTCATTGAAAATCATAATCACAGATTTAAGAAATTATTATATATTTATAAAAGAATACAACAACAAATGGTACTATTTGTAAATATTTATAACAAACAGATATAAAAATGGTAGTTCCTTTCCTATACGACGCGCCCAGGTTAGCTACATATAAATTTATAATTCCCGCGTTAAGTCGCGGTGGTGCTTGGGATAATCACGCGCTACTGTCACAGCAGCCATATTACGATACGAAAATGCCTGGTCACCCTCGGATAGTTTCTTCAGCCGAAAATATAATAAGAAATTATAATACTTGAATTCAAAGTTTGCTTGCTACATAATGATTGTCGATTTACTAAGTGCAAACCTTTTCTCTGCCCGACTATGTTGTTGTTTTGTCATTGGCTGAAACTATCACATGATCAATACACATTAAAGTGTGAACTAGTTTCATGGCCTTTAATCGGACATATAACAATTTTATTTACAAATAATTTGATAAAACAATCCCAGAATCATTTAAAATAATTGAACTCATCGAAAAATAATAAATGTCTATAAATTGTAAATTTCTGTAAAATGACAACTCACCCCTAAGCAAAACATAATAGACTCAACCAATACAGGCGTCTGCTTCTTTACCAACTTATGAAGTTGCATAACCATGATTTGCAAACCAAATTTAAGAGCTATAGCTATTGTAAAATAATACTATGACCACAGCAGATTTCGTACAGAAAACTATGACTTGTATATAATGTACAATAAGTATCAGAGAGATAAGACATGCATAGACTTCATGTATTTGAACCTATTTAGTCGCTATTTACGACCACGCAGGGATAAACGCTGCAATTATTTGCACAAACCATTCAAGGCAACCTCTCAGCTCAAGGGACAGATTCAGGAATCAATTTTCGTATATGAAATACACTTTAACCGTAGACACAGCCAGCCTTAAAGGATAACTGAAAAGCGTTATCAAAATATTATCTTGAAAAGACGCGTTAGATAATGAAAACTACTAAAGGACTATAAACCTTTTACGATATTCAATTGATCGTGACGTAGAAGAATAGAAGAAATCTTATGCCAATAGGAGCAAACATTTTGGTTAATTACACAGGTGCTGGAAAAACCTACAAATTCCAGATCAATACACAAGTAGTCATTGATTTTATCGTTGTTATTGTGTTTCTATTTTGTTCACGAGACATTGTCGGTTTTGCGGCGTAAAATGTATACGTTTTAACGTTGATTATCGTACAGGATCAAAAGCATAGTCACACTAAACTTTGACAAATATAAATGATTGTATTTCGAATTTATTTAACACTTGTACATGACCCATTCAAAATAATATTGATTTGGGTTATATGAAACTTGCACACAGGCCACGTGCTATAATATTTACCAGATTATTAATTTTAACCTACCATGCTGTGAAATATTGTGCTCGAATACCATTTTCCCAGACAGGTGTTTCTGTTTTAGAAGCTGACCCGAAACTTAATCCTGAAAAAGTCAAAACAAATAAAAATAGTGAAACATATTTACTTAAAACGACTTCATGTTCATATTTTCGTTTTTCTAGTTGGGTTGAATAAATAACATATTTCTAAAGCTTGACCGTGTTATAACGGTGACTGACCAACTACTTAATGACTGCCCCACTCTATTTTATAGATTGAACAGTACAGATAAATTCTAATGGGTATTTTTAGAACATTTCCTGAACAACATTTGTTATTAATCGTTTATGAAAAGTACGTTGTGAAATTGAAAGGAATAATAGCAAAATGTAAACTTATATTGACCTTCACCTCTTCACTCATTATATACCCTTGGGGGTCACATGGGATAGTCACACTTTAACTTTTTAACACAAAGATGTAAAATGCATCGAATAAAAGTTTGCATAGTGTTTTATTCTTAAGCATAGTAACGATCATTTTTTACGCATTGGAAAAAAGGTTTAACAAAATGTTCGTTTACAATGTTTAATCAAAAGCTAATGTTTTGAACATAGACAATTTTAAGTACAAAACATTAAGTCCGTTTATAACAACGCTAGAAAGGTATATCTACGGAAAACTTTGCCTTCTGAAACCGCCAGTTATTTCAAGGAAAGTGCCAAAAAGAGTTGGTTCACAATCTTTGACATACATAAGTAAATATTTCGATCAATATGTACTCATACACGTATCCCTTAATATAGTTATTATAGGTATTATTATACCTGAAACAAAACGCACGTGCAAGCGAAATGTTCATTGCATGACTATTTAAAACTGTATTGGTCTTTGTTTGAGTGACGTTTTTGTTTTCTCTTAATTTTGAGACTTTCTAAAATATTTAAATTTGGTCATAATATTCAAAAAAAATGTTTATAAAAGCGACTTCTAACAAAAAAGAACAACATCTAAATATTTACCAAAAAGGAATGTTATATAAAGCTAGATTTTGAAGAGATCTCATATATTTATATTTTTCATAATTTTCACGTCTACAAACCTATATGAACGTAAAATTCAGCGTCAAAGTGTTTGGTCGGCGGTTGGTCTAAAATTCTCCTTTTTCGAAGCAAGTGTTTGATGAAGCGCATTTCCGGTAAAGTTATCATAGTAATTAGGGTCATGTTTCTTCTCCAACATTCCTGTCGAGCCTGTTTCCAGTTTGTTGTCTTTAGTATTACATTATAGCACTTTTTGAAGTGACTTGAGCATACTAAAACCCAAAGAGATTTTAAAGTGTTTTTTTACAGAATTGCGCTTTGTTACCTTTTCTATAAATCATGAGTTATATTTATATATATTAACATTTTTTTCGACGAAGTCCGTCTGTTATCAGGTTGACTTCCTGTAACAGGGATAGACTGAATATAAGATAATACTGATTTAATTTAATATTATTATACAATATTTATATCAATATTTTTTATTTATCCCCCTAGTACGTTCTTATGTTGACATGTTACTTTTTTAAATTAAACATTTTTTTTGCAAGAAAATACAAACCAGTACAACTTTTATTGCCGGTACATTGTCGACTTTCAGTTTCATCTCTTTTGCAGCCCATGTCATTTGGTTTGGTAGTGTCACATTTTCTCTTTCTTATCTTTATCCCATTTCCACATGGAGACGTGCATTCACTCCAGTCCGACCATTGTCCTAAACCATCATTTTCTATTTTATCAACAGAAACAAAGTTTTATTTTTACGTTTATGCTTTTGCAGAAAGAACATGAAGTTTTCGCAATTGTAAAACACTGTAATAGTAGCATACTAAAGAAAATAAACTGAAATAACAAAGATATATCTTTGGTCAATTCAACAAGAATGAACACCAATGTATGAAAATGTCATAAAAGGAAGAAGAATATTTGTTGTACTGGAACAGCAATGCATAAATCAATTCTAGGACGTGGCAGAATCGGTATAATTAGCTTGTCCGTGCCAAAAAAAAAACAACATTTGATAAAGTCATGGGCGGTACCAGATTATTCTTGTTTGCTGGTACTTGTAAAAGTTATATTACTTCAGCAGAGTTCTTATAAAATAATTACAAATGGAACTAATATAAGACTACTACACAGTGCAAATATCGGTAACTAGTCTTGATTAGATGAAAAAAGAGCATATACTTATTAAATTCATGCAGTAAGTAAAGTAACATTATATTTACATATTATATCATTAAAACTAGTTTTGATTGAGTAATGGACAAAACAAAAAAAAATGAATTATAAATTTGGGAAAAAGACAATGTCCCTAAGCGCATGAAACGACGGAAGGAAGACTTTGCAAGGTCGAAATGACTGAGTTTGTGCATGAAGAGGCAACCACATGCTAGCGTCCACACACCTAACACCGTGTTTCACACTTTTTTTTTAACATTTTAAACATTTCTATAACACTAACCTGATTTTCCGTCGTCATTACAGGTATCAGGTATTTTAGGAGCAACATATACTGTGGATTACAAGTGATATTTAAAACATAAATTTTTGAATACATTCACAAACAGATGTAAAATGCTAAAACAATTTTGAGTTTATATTTTTGTTTCCAATATTATATCTATTTAGTTTAAAATGAAATAAACTTTGCACAACATAACCAATTCAACGTTAAAATAAAAATAAATAATAACAAATAATGATATGAATACATATAATGTTGAGAGTGAATGCCTGAATATCATTACAAAATGTTTCATACTGATTTTGACATTTCAATATTTTAGAATAATTCTACTGAAATAATGAGTTACACAATTTATATTTCTTTATTATATAACATTAGTTAATTACCAATGAGGATATGAACAATAAAAGTTTAAAACACCCATAGATATATTTAAAGACAACCTCTGCAATCACTGCTGTCAACTGAACATGGCTGCTGAGCAACATTCGGTCCTGGACACGTTTTCCCAGCAAACTGCATGTGAGGGTTGTCGCAATACCTGTGCCTATATCGATAACCATTGCAATAACAATCTTTTGTCCATGGTGACCAATGACCCCATTCTCCGGCAACTGTTGTAAAATTAATACAGACATGCCCCTTATAATCTACATTTTTCATTATATTTGGGTTTATTGACTATGGTTCAGAATTCATGATCCCTTTTGAAAGCGTTGAGTCACATAATCTGTTAAACAGGCAGTACTTTCCACCTTTTTCATTTTTGGAAATTAAATTTGTTTGAAAAAAAAAATCAGACAATTTGAAGTATTGATTTCATAGATCTTAACATTTTTATCCAAAGTAGGTGTATCATGCAACTTCTTAATATCTAGTAAGAAAGCCATGATTAAAATAATTGATCATCAACAAAGAAAAACTTAATCCGAAATGTAAACATAGATCATTTTGACTCTTTAACAAGTATGGCAGGTAGTATTCATCAAGGTGTTTTTACATATCTTAGACAGTGTCATTAATTGGGTGCTTTACTATCATTTATACAAGACCCAGATACTTTAACCTTTGACAAAATTTTCTTTAAAAACAGTGTGGCAGGTAAAGCCTCTTTTGTCAACTATTTTGTAACTATTGTAACATTTTGAGGTTTTGAAGTTACAGTCGCAAAACACCTTAATGCAACATCAGAAAAAAAGTTCATGTTTTAGGCATTCCCATGCATCATTTAAATGAAAAAGAAAAGGTCCATGCAATATTGAAGAATAAATAAATAAATAAATAAATAAATAAATAAATAAATAAATAAATAAATAAATAAATAAATAAAATAAATAAATAAATAAATAAATAAATAAATAAATTATAAATAAATAAATAAAAGTCAACAAACAAACAATTTAATCTCTTAACAGAACTTATTAATTTTTTTTTCGCTTGTTAAAGAAAGACATACAAACAAAAATGGAACTAAACAGAAATTGTTTTAGGCCTTTAGATGATATCAAGACATGTTGTTCTTACCTTGCGTGATATAATATTGGTCCAAACGGGAGTCGATCTTTTCATCTTGACATTAAAAAAATAATTTGATATGAGTTGATAGGACTACTTACTAAACATACTAGTAATAAAAATGTTGACGAATAAACTTGTTGTTTTTGTAATAAATAGTTTATTAAGTTTTGATATGTTGCTAGTGTTAAGGATTACTTTGAAATACTATTGAAACATGCTTGAACTGTCCCTTTGCACCATTCACTTTTGTTACGTAACTTTGGCCAAACAACTTTATTACATTAAGGATTTTTTTATTCTGTTGTTTCTATTTTGCATTATTGTTAATAATAATGGTAATTATATTATCAATTATAATAATTGAATATTAATTCATATCCCAATCAAAATGTTTAACCGAAATCAAAAATTCATCTGGCGGAATAGAACCCAGTATTTTAATTTAACATATGCAATTTTTTATTTTCCACCTTTACAAATATGTTTCATCAAGTTCTTTACAGTATGTTATAACGATTCTGTGTGAAAACCAAGTGGTTAATGTCGTGAGACTTCTATTATCATCGATTTTCGAAGCAATTTTTATTATTTTTCACACGTTACCATGGCAACAAGAAACTTCATAAACAATCCGAAGTTCCAATTATAATGTTCACTATATTGTAAAAGCATCAAAACTTTTAATAAGGCCATATATATTAAAAAAATATGCTAAGTAGCCATTAATCTTTCTTTTGGAGTCAAACAGACCTATACAATCCATTACGTCGGATTTTAGAAGGACTGAATACGGGCTTATAATCGATATATCTTTATTTCATAATAATGGTGTGTTCAAATGTAATCGTGAACATTTCATGAATATTTGCAGTACACAAAACACTATGTGTAGCAATTTAAAACATGTTCATAAATGTTCATACGTCAGCACTGTAAATAACATTATTGTGATATATTAATAATTACTAATGACGTGTCAAAAAGTAATAAAATAATAATGTGTTCAAGTATAAATATAATATTAATATAAATATACACGTTATGTTCATAAATATCGTGTAGTGCTTGTAGATATCACGATGTGCTAATAGTTTATCGTGGTATTCTTTATGCTATATGTATCATATGATAAGCGCCCTTTAAATATGTAAACAGATAACATGTACAAATATTAAAAAAATAAAGTCAAAACGAATACAACAACAAACTGTACCTTGATATCCATAAACCTGAATTTCGGTGATGAAGAACTGACCTGTAGGGCTTAGTGATACATATTTAGCCTTTTTACGACCAAGGGATACGGTTCTACTTTCTTGAGAATTACTATAATAAGTACATGAGTGAAACCAAAGTTCCCAAACTGTCAACCCGGTTGAAATAGCATACGGCGAAGTTGAGTTAGATAAGTGGCTGAAGTCAAAGCAAAGGGCAAAACCCGTATATTTTTTAAGAGAATATGTTTTCACTGCAAATAAATAATTGAAACCAGAATATTAATATTTTAAAAGAGGTGCATATTTATAAAAAGCATAAGATGTTACTAAGAGAGTGAAAGACAAAATAGGTAATGTGCCGCTGCCCGTTCAAAAGTCATCTTAAGTTTCAATATCCCGTGTCAATCAATGTTGCTTTTCATGAAATGCCATGCACTTCAGTGTCATTCAGAATGACAGTAAGTTTATCGGTTGCAAACATAAAACTTCGCTGTGGTTATACGCAATATAAACAAGTAAATTCGGACTAAAAGTTAAGTACTTCAGTTATGAAGCATTGCTTTAATCTAACATCCTTTAGGGTGTAAGCCATTGAATTCAGAATTAACAATTAAAACAAAATATTTGAATTTCTTAGAAATGTTGCGTCTGTGGTGTACCTTATGTAAACTATTTAAAACCGAAATTAAAATTTCGTTAACTGAATTCTGTAGCGATGTCTAAAATTACATTCGTTTGTTTTATAAAAATTTTAAATATTTGAATTAAAGTAAATTATATTGAACATTGGAAGTTACGGTGGTATAAAGTGGACAGAGGGAATCTTTTATTTACTACGTGCGCATGCAATTGCTAATTACGTGGCCTCGGAATATAAATTGCATGTGCATGCGATACCTAGTATGTGGCCACGTGACAGTATTATGTGTGCGCTTGAACGCCCTTGCGCGGCCACGCCATATCGTGACGTTCGCATTCGTACGTAATACCTATCGCGTGGCCATGTAATACCTCTGTGTGCGCTAGTGAAACATTCTACCGATAAGTATTAACTATCATGCAGAATATATACGTATATGTACGGTGCGTAATCGTTCCGGGTTGATTTGGAATAATTCCCCGTTGCTGTACTGATTTGGTTTATTTCACCGGATTGATTAAGATAAAGTGGATTTTTAGCTTGACAAGGTAAAAATAATTTAAAAAATAAACACATTTACATCTATTGTACTTTGAATATTCTACTTGCACTGAACATTGAAATGTTTAAGGAATTCATATACAATTTTATAAGATTTATGGTCGGTCTTTTATCCGTTGGAATCGAAAACAAATTTTACATGTCGGTGAAGTGGAAGTAAACACTAGCATACTATTGACAATAGTCATTATTATCTTTGTTTTTTTAAATGTTTTTCATGATCGTATTATAGAAAAAATCATTCCGCAATAGTTAAGTGGTTTTAGTAAAATGGTTTGTCCAGTACTGAATTTGTAAGTCTACAATCAGCCCTTTGCCTTGTTTTTCCTTAATATGAATCAATCATGTGTCCTAAGAAAAATCACGAGGTTGTCATAAAAATCCTACAAATTCATTACTTGACAAATCATTTTACTAAAGTCACTAAATTATCGAGGAATATTTTGTTCTATATGCTCATGAAATACCTTAAAAATCAAAGATAATAATGTTGTTTTTTTTTGGCAATTTTATGCTAATGTGTACTACTACTAGTACTTCACTGACATGTGAAAGTTGTTTTTCGATTCCAACTGATAAAAGAATGCAAACAAAAATTGTAAAGTTGTATATGAATTCTTTAAACATTGCAATGTTCCGTGCAAGTAGAAAATTCGAAGACTAAAAGTTGTAAATTTGTTTATTTTATATATTTTCTTACCTTGTCAAGCTCAAAATCCAATTTATCTTAATCCATCCGGTGAAATAAATCCAAATCAGTTCAGGAACAGGGAAATATTCCAAATCAGCCCGGAACGATTACGCACCGTGATATGTATGCTATCAAATTAAGATGCGTTGTCTTATAATTCTATTTGACATTGTGTGTATGTGCTATTTATGTTAGCAACCGCAGCTTCAAGACAAGTTTCTTGATTGCGTCTATGATTGAAATATTATTTTTGATAACTCAAAACAATTTACATTCGGACTTATATTGCCCCGCCTTGTTTTGCTCTTATTTACTTTGTTACAACATATTGTTATAGAACCGGATGCTATATACGTTTTCTAGTTATCAAGCATTGTTATAATTTACAACTGTATATTAAACAACAATAAATGTTCAGGTTGACATTTCAATTACATACACTCGATTAAGAAGCATTTTAGTAGTTTACCTCCAGCCACGGTACATTACTATGTAAGATAGTGTAAATACATTTTGTAAATCTAACAATAGCCAGTGCGAACGGAACTGATCTGGTAATGAGGTCTGGATAAAAGTGTGACCATCTGTGTCGTTGGGTTGCAACTCATATTGAATCGTTAGATATTCAGTGCCCCCAGCAAGTGTCATCTTCTCCATAGCAACGTTTTTTACTGAAAAATATCGTGGTAATTGTATTAAGAAGAGAAAGATAAATACCTACAAAACGCCAAAAATAGCTAAATTGAAAATGGTTAAATATGATTACGCCTGTTTATACACGATACATTTACGTGCAAGCTACTGTCAACGCCAACTTAGCATCGGCTGAAGCAGAATTCAATATTCAAATATAAACTGTGGTGGAAATTTTGAATTTAGAAACATCCGCAAATGTGTTGATATGTCGGTTGTCATGAAACATTAAATGTGTGATGTGACACGTCTGTAAGCGGCGTATGATTCCCAAGTTAAATAAAATGTATGTATATAACAAGGAAACAACGGACAGAACTAGATAAATTGGTATTATTTAGGGGATCAGAGGTTATGAAGCCTGCAGTTCACCAAAAAGGCGTCAAGAGACTAATTTGATTACACCCGAGATCAGCCAAAACCATCTGTTTTGTTGCGCCATATGACCTTAATTGGTTTGTGGGCCGTAAAAACAAACTAAACAAAAACTTTGTATCCAAAAGATGAATTTACGAAAATTAAACACGACTATAATTACATGGACATATGAAGCAGGTGTACTCAGAATGGCAAGGTATGTAATATTTAAACGTACGTGTAGGTTCTAAAGGTTGATTGTCAAGCATTTCCTCTTCCTTTTCATGTTTAATAACATTATAAATCATTTTAAACCCTTCAACATTCAGTATTTCTGGCCATGGGACCACTCCCTTGTAAAAATGCACGATTAACGTGTCAAATGAAGACGTCAAACTGGTAGGAGGCGGTTCTATATTGCAGTATACGTTATCTTGCCCCATATCATTGACATAGAATTCGGATTTGTAATCTTCTGAAAGACAGAAATAATCGTTTTATCAGCGTGGTTAAGCATATATGTATTATCAGAGAGAACGTTCCCAAATTGTTTATGACTTTTCTGTCACATGATTAGCCTACCAGTGTTGAATAGTTGTATTTTATATATGCACTGTTATTTCAATTTTACCAATTTGCAAACAGTCAATCAAAATGATTTAATATAATGACTGATACAATTTTAAACGAACAGATGATATATAGATAGTATAAATTTATATTATTAATTTATTAATATTTTATATTTTTAAATGTCGGTCTACAGGATTATTTAGCTCGATCAAACAATCCCATGGATGAGACATCGAAATCATCACTATGATAATTACACTAGCCTTTATCAAACAAAATCATTTTTAAGAAAAAAAAAGTTTATTTAAAAGGTAGTTTGTGTTCTTTATACATTTTCGAGGAACAAAATATCAATGACACGTGCCTACATTTAGAGGAAACTGCTATCATTAACATGTTTCACATTTGCAAGATTAACACGTTCCGCATTTGCTAGAAACTTCGTATCATTGATAGGTTACACTTTGCGAAAAACATTAGCGAAACGTTTCACATTTGCGAGGAACATGATTTAACTGAAACGTTGTACATTTTTGAGGATCGTGACATCAATGAAACGTTTCACATTTGTCAGTACATGATATCAATGCTACGTGCCTCATTTACAACTAGATATCAATGCTACATATACACCTTTGCAAGATACTTGGTATCAGTGATACGTACCATTTTTGCAAGGAACATAAAACGCAAGAAATTCTAATTGTATTCGTTTTCCTGGAACAAATATCGTCCAATTTTCAAATGTGTGTACAAAAGAAAAGCCGAGATACGACATGGAATTAATAACCATTTGTGGTTTTCTGCAAGTCTCTTGTAATCCTTGCTGCCAAGGCGGACTCATCTGTAGTGAGAAGCACGCCGGAATATCTGGTAAAAAATGAAAGATTATTATTCTTAACCCATTTAATTTGTGTAATGGATTGCCTTGCTGTGAACCTGTGACAGTTCATTTGATGTTTCAGGGACTTCAGTATTTTTATATAAAAAGTGAGATATAAACAGTGTATGGACCTGTCAGTCTGCACGGATGCTGGTTTAGCAAAGGCTGCTAAATTTTGATTCCGGAATTTTAAGGATTACATCATCTGCAAGAAAATAACATTTTACAGTGCACATTTTCCGTTCACGTCATTTAATCTTATAATTTTACATCCATGGCAAACTCGTTTGGTTCTCAAGTGTAACAAAGGATATAGTAGCTCTGCAATACCTCGCACCGTACACCGATGTTCCGGCGTGCTTCTCACATATTCAAAATTTATTAAATATGCTAGTTTTAAGTCAAATGTAATGCAAACTTTGCGCGAACATATTGACTTTCGCGTGACAATTCGACATCATTTCCATAAAACTTGAAGACTGTGTTGCACATTTATTTCGCAGTAGAGTTTTATAGTTACAGTTTTAAAATGGCGCATAATGTAAAACACGCGCACGCACGCACGCACACACACAACATTTAGTTGTTTGCGGTTATCAAAATGTGTGTGGGACCCAAACTGCTACTGGTTAATTTTGAGGTCGGACACCGCAAGTGAATGATGGAAACAATGAGTAAGTTAGGGACTTTTGATTATGTACGGTGCGAGGTTTTGCTGAGCTACTATCTCTCTCGTTACACAGTGCATACAATTTCTGCAGACGAGTTAAATATGAGTACATGTATATGAATTATATAGATATATTTATTTTAAGATTTGTATTACGTTTCACCGATACAAAATCAATGGCAACTGTCTAATTTTGCTTTCACAATCGCTTAAAAATATCAAAACAATAAAATTAATATTTGATTCCTAATAAATGTGTTTTACGTAGCACTGCTCGCTACTTATTACATGTGTTTATTGTTGCTTTGAAAGACAACCCGCGCAATTCTTAAATATTTAACACAGCGGAACAAAGAATTAACATAGTCATGATAGTTACATTTATATATTTACTCTTTTTTTTTCAGAAAAAATCAAATATGTGTTCCAAATTTTTTTAGAAAGAGACAATATTGATAACCGATTGAGAAGAGATAAGGTAAATTAATAATACCTTCATATGTGGCAAATGCCTTAAAACCATTTCCCAATGTAGTCGAAGCCGAAAGTGGACAAGTAACAAATGATAGAACGATCTGCGTTTCTTTTGTTGCAATGGTCAATGAGTTATTAACTCTATTGAATCTATGGTCTATTTGCCTGTATCTACCTTCCATCTCCCTGTAGAAATCCTTATTCGAAATATCCGTAGAAATAATCAAAGAATCGTCGCAAAGTGTATATTCCTAAAAAATAATATATTGTACGTAGAAAACTTACTAATAAAATTATTACATACATGTTCGTAAATGAGCAAATAATATTCAACAGCGTAAAAAGTTACAAAGAAAAAACAATCAAATAATAAACACGCCCTCCAGAATATTTTGAAAAGTTTATCATTTCTGTGGCTAAATGTGTATGCCTATTCACCATACATTTTGCCCCAAAACTTCCACTTTAATATTGACAATTTAATCATTTTTAATAAACGGATATCAACACATTTCAAAGTTAACCAAATTAAATCTAGTCTAACGAATTATTATGTAGGTATGATAAAAAATGTTAAGGAAATATTGACATGATGTCCGAATTTACATTAAATTTACAGCCTTAATTCGGGTTTCGGCATTGTTGTTAACTAAATTATATTATTTTATTTTGAAATTGTTTGAAATGCATTAGTCGGATCAAGGCATTCTTCATGAATTCTAACCCTTGCCTTATTGTTCATTTTTCCTTTAATCCTTAAGCTCATATAAGCTTTGATCATCCTAGAAGTCCTACAATTAACTTAACTTGGAAACATTGAAACATACACCTTGAAACATACACACAAAGGATTAATTAAAATGCAAGCAAATCTGTCTTGTGTTTAATTCAATGAAGGTTAAAATATATACACAACTACAATGAATTGAATTCGAGAAAATCTGTCTTGTGTTTAATTCAATGATGGTAAAAATATATATACACACGAACAATTAATTGAAATGCAAGCAAACCTGTCTTGTGTTTAATTCAATAAAGGTTAAAATGTATACACACAAACAATGAATTGAAATTCGAGAAAATCTGTCTTGTTTTTAATTCAATGATGGTAAAAATATATATACACACGAACAATTAATTGAAATGCAAGCAAACCTGTCTTGTGTTTAATTCAATGACGGTAAAAACAAGCTGCACGTAATGTGATTCAGGGTACGTTATAATCCATTTGTAATCTTGTTTTGTCTGATAAATTTGAGGAAAACCGACACTTGATAGGACAATTTTGTCTGCAGATATTTCGCTAGTGTAACCTACTTCTTTATGATAGTAATGGCTCATTGTTGCAAACGTTGTGAAAGATTCTGTAAATAGATATTAATGCATGGTTTCATATTTCAAAATATAATCGTCTTTCCCTGTTTGATTATAATACCTTTAAGAAAGTTCCAAATACATATTTGTGTAAATGTCTTGTGTTAAGATAAGTGGGATAATGATATTTTTATAGACACATTGAATTATTTGTTATTTACACTTATTTTACGTATTGTCCCCTATTTTTTTTCAAAAATAGAACAACACAAAACACACACACACACACAACGTCTTGGCCCTTTTCAGTTCTTATCATTTTACTTATTATATATCCCTCTTATGCTTTAGTCGCCAGTGTGTCCTCTCCCATTCTATAGTTCAGTGTCTTCTGGGGGCTCTACTGGTGTGACTGGATTTCTTCAGGGGCTGTGTTTTGTGAACGTTGCCTTGTCCTTTTGATCTTTATTCTCACTTTTTTTGTATTACAACTATGCAACATTTCGTAATTAGGAAGAATATTCTTCAGGAAGTTTACCTCAACAAATTTGTATCTGTTTTTCACGGTATGTATGGTATAACGTAACGTACCTGTTAATCTGCATCCTATAAGTTCAAATCTTAAACAAGTAATGCCAGATTGAACTCCCTTTTGTATAAAGATGGTGATCTCTTTTGCTGTGACCGATTTTGAAAACCAGAATGTTTGAGGATAGGTATCTGGCTTTGAAGTATCAAGAACAAATGTCTGGAAAAAACAAGAACAATATGAATAATAAAACATGTGTTAAAAACATGTATGACTTTGTCCGCGGGTTTTAGAGAAAAAAAATCAGAAATACCAATATGTATAAACTGATAAAAGTGTAATTGGAACGCAAAAACAGTCTACAAACTAGTAGAAAAGCAATGTGCCAAACATCAAATATAATGGCATTTTCAATACGGATAATATGCAAACCTTTGTATACGCTGACGAATTGTGAACGTCCTTTGTTTGCAGCTTATAGGTATTCTGTCCGGAGGATAAATATTTTTCCGGCGAATCTGCTAATGACAATTCTTTTTCTCGGCAATTATATGTTACTATTCCTTCAATGATTGTTGTATCCTTAAGCTCAACCTAAAGGGAAGAATAGTAAAATTGATTCGTGTGTCTTTTTAACAAATTGGTCCTCATATACATCTGACTTTATCTTGTCGGTCACGGTGTTTTTCCATATCGGTACCCTCTTTGCGAAATCTACTCAAACGGTACCCTCTCTGCACATGCACAGGCTATTGTTTGCTAAAAACAAACCATCGATGGATAACAATCTAGCTAATGTTCCTTCATCTGACACAAGGAGGTATGCCATGTTTAAAATATGTATACCACGGAACACTAGAAAGTTTTATCTTCGAGTGTTTATTGTAGTATGTCAATTTTCAATAATTGCAACCTCACAATAAGCTACATAAAATCGACATGTCTTGTCTCGCCTATCACCTCGACATTATTTTCGGGCTAAAATGAACCAGTGGCTTGATTATATATGCATCATACATATAACATATGTTCATTCATACAGTCATAATCTTCGGGTAAATAGCAGTGAAAAATTATGTAATATTAATAAAAAACATCCTACTTTCGGTTTGTCAGCGAAACGGGCCACCTCTTTGCTTTTGATTTTTTTATATCACAGGTACCCTCTTATTCAATGTTTTGAAACACGGGTATCCGTCCTAGCACAGTAAGATGGGATAAGACTTTATAATACAGGTAGTCGGAATTCGATCGCAATTATTCGTCAATGAATAAGTGAATAAATAATAAACAAATGAATGAATAAACAAGTGCAAATACATTATATAAAATCTATCATGAGCGGAAGTATAAATTCATGAAACTTAAAAAGCAGCACAGTACGAATCTTATTGTTTTTCTAATGTCTGTTCTAAATGTGAAGTGATTTGTCATAATAGGAGCAAAATGTAACAATGTAATGTTTTTACTTCCATACAAAATACTAAATTACTATAACTGTACTGACTCACTAAAAGCAAAATATTGATTAGGTAATAGGCCAATGAGTAACATTTTTGAAACTACATGAAAAACAAGACACCAAAATCACCGTTCTATAGAATATACATCACACGCATACGTATATCTTATCAAAGGGCTGCAAGCTCTGTGGTATTGTATTTTCTGATCTTTGCAACCTAAATCGTACTTTAAATCTGTATGTATTTTCCTGTATAAGTTTTTTTTAATGTACTATAATTCATCTTGCAGGGCACCAGAGTTTGATACATACGGAATTTTGAATAACTAGAAATGCATCAAAAAATATTTGAGCCGCGTCACGACAAAACCAACATAATGGGTTTGCGACCAGCATGGATCCTGATCAGACTGCGCGGATGCGCACGCTGGTCTGGATCCATGCTGGTCGCAAACCCATTATGTTGGTTTTGTCGTGAAGCGGCTCATTCATGTATTTTTTATGACAGTCTCACTTTATCCTTGCATATCGTGGCTACTTCCTTAACAATGACACTTAAGCAAAATAGTTGCCTCGACTGGTACTTGAATTCTAGACCTCACACACACTAAACGAGCGCGTTACCCCTGCATCACGGAGGAGTTATATAAAGAGAGCCTGAATAAAATCAAGTAATTCTAAATTTATAATTTCCATTGCATTTTGGGTTTGTAATCCTTATCAATTGCGTGGTATTTTGTTCACGACAAAACTATTGTTTAACATTGATGTAAATAATTTAGCGAAAATCTTCTCGCCAAAACAGTCCATCATGTATAAATTCCACTACTCGACAGTCAGATACGCACTGAAATATTCAATAATCGACATCGCTAAAAATAGCATTTTATTGATTAAAATCATATTCATCCGCGTAATTTGTGATCTTCGATCAGAAAATACAAGTATAAAATATTATCAATAACTACGTTGCTCAATGTGGGTCATCGTGGTATTGTGCTGTCTGGGTAAAGGCACCGTAATACAATGTCCTGACCGGGGAAACGCTTGCATAATTCGATTTGATGACACGATGATAGCAGCAATACCTGTCGTGCAATATCGTTACTAGTGCTATAGATTTATATTGCTGCAGTTCTATTGATAGAAGCTCACATTGGTTCGAATCCTGAGTGGATCGAATTATTTTATGTAAGTTAGCTACACAGCAAGCTGGCAATTGTATGTTGATTTTCCTGAAATACTTAAAAAGGTGCAAATAGGATTTTCTTCCACTCACCCAAAATCTGCAAGACTAGTCTCTTTATGAACTTTTGTATTTAGTGCCTTTAAATATAAACACTAACCAGTTTCTCAGCTCCATACTATGTACATTAATAATATATCAGTTTAATCTGATTCGTTTAAGTTGACCTTTACATGCAGCATAAAATTACTTGTATCATAGTTTGGGGACCTTTCTGTTGAAAAAGTGTCAGAGTTAAATCGTATACACATACATGCACAGTGCGGTAACTGGAGTGCAGGTATCAGTTACCCGCACTCCAGATAATGCCCGTGGATTGGTTCATTTTTGCCGGGGTTTACATATTGTGACGGCAGAGAAAGGGAAAGGGGCAGAACTATCATATTCAAATGCTCGTTCATTGGTTAATTTTTTCGGGGGTTTCATATTTTGACAACAAGGAACGTGCTGTCATGTTTGACTATGATACAAAAGAGAAAGAACACCAAAACACTCGGCAATCTGATTTAAACTCGGGGGCTACGCCCCCTCGTACAAATCAGATAGCCTCGTGTTTCGGTGCTCTTTCTATTACATGAACGCTTGATTGGGCAGTTCTTATTTAAGACAGGCGATTCCTACAACTGACCAGATCTAAGATTAAGCATCATAAGTTCACATTTGTGTTCTTCTATTTTATTTTTCAGATTTGTGAATAACATAACTCCGTATCATTACACTAAAGTATATATTCGTACATGAAATATTACATACTTAACGATTAACGCAAATAAAAGCTTATGTCATGATTTGAGGGTACCTGTGTAAAACAAAAGAGAAGGTACCTGTGATAATTCAAAATTCAAAAGCAGCCCGTGCCGCTGCAAAACCGTAAGTAGGGTCTTTTTATGAATTCTACTTATATATATGACTATATACTGCCATTTGTTCGAAGATGATATAAATGAACATATGAAATATGTATGATGCATATATAATCAAGCCATAGGTTCATTATAGCCCGAAAGATATGTCAATGTGATGGACGAGGCAAGACATGTCGATTTTGTGTAGCTTATTGTGAAGAAGTAGTACTTGAAAAACGGGCACATGACAAATAAGCATATAAATAAAACATTCTAGTGCTCCGTGGTATACATCTTTTTTACGTGTCATACCTCCTTTCCTTATCACAATGAAATTTTACTGGATTGTTATCCATCGCTGGTTTGTTTTTAGCAGATTTCGCAAAGAGGGTAGCGATATGGATATACTGTCTTTGCCTTTGTTCTGGTCTACTTTACCTGGCCGATCTTAGATAAAATAAAATATGTTGTCAGCCATAACAGATACATGTGTTTTACAAAGTATCGTATTCCTGAGATAAACAATCAATACTAAATGTAATGAAACTATTGAATGCCTTTGATACCAGTGTCTTCAAACAAACCCTTGAAATCATAAAACAAAATGGTAATTAGTTAATACATCTTCATTGAAATAGTATTATTGTTGATAAAAAACGTAAACATTTACCATTATAAAAGGTTGATCGTCGCTCAATTCTGGGCACCATCCAGTAAAGTAAGGTCTTACTTTATTAGCTGTGTTGTCCGAAGAGGATGCCGTGATTTGATCATCGTTTATGCCTGTGTTACTCAATCCAAGATCATTGTTACACGTTTCGCCATCTTTACAAATGTAGGATATTTGTTCTTGAGATAATCATTGTATTCAACCATTACAACATTTTATTCTGAACTTTTATCTTTGGTATTCTTCAGTACGGTTCATAAAATCAACTAATTTAATCTAAATTGATGTGAAATTATTTTTCTATAATGATATCTTCATTTAATAACAAAAATGCAAAAAAATATATATATTTTAATCTTGTTTTGAAAATGTGAGAAATATTACTCAGGTAGTTGTCTGATCATATTTACTCAGTCCTGAGTGGTAAACTTCGCTTTGTTTCAATGACCATTCTTACATAATTGTTCAGATAAATTAAATACATGTACAAAGGACATAGACCATAAACGAACACATAAGTAAAATGTTGACCTAGAAGGCTAACCAATGCGGGTTATGACAATAGATACTTTGCTGTTTCTTTCTAAAGTCGAAATAAAATTGTTAACAATCATACCACTGTGAATGTTTTCAGAGTAAATATGCACATCCAGATCATCCATTTTGCCAGAAGGCCTTACCAATAACGTTACAAAACGGCCTGTCATTATTCTGTAAATATCAAAAGAAGTAAAATAAGGACTGTTTTCTAATCAGGTCTTACTGTATCATAAGTTGTTCATTAAATTTAAAACTATTTGATAAAATAGAGATAAAAATATATCCAAAGTTGGAAATGGTGCAGGGTCAGTTTTATTGAGCACTGACTGTTCAGACGGTACTGCCCCGGCGAAATTCATGGTCATTTAATAATGAACTACCATGAACTACAAAAGTATTTCATGGTCCTGTAACCATAAACTACCATAGTAGACCATGTTTTGTTAAATGGCACCACAGCTTTTCATGGTCACCTAACCATGGTTGCTAACACCATGGTCTACCATTAAATAACATGGTAGATCATGTCTACTGACACCATGTTCTACCATGTTAATTTATTCCCAGGTGAAATGTATCATGTTTTATCATGAAAAAACATGAACTAACATGGCTCACATGCAGATCATGGTAAGCCATGGTTGACCATGTTATGTTACACGACCCCTGTGTAAGACGACTTATGTAAATAACTGATGATGTAGACTAACATAATAATAGTTTACATAAAACTATGAATATCTTGACTGCATTTGAGAGTGTGCAGTTTTTACATGGGCAAACATATCTAATGTTCTTTTAGAGTTAATTAACCTGCATATTATTTGTGTAATGTTTAATATGCTGGTTCCTTTGTGATCACTTTTATTTTTATACTTCGCCAGACTTGATCCTAATTCCATGGTCATTTGAAGCATTTGGCAATGTACCATACATTAAATATCCGTTCTGATCTGATAAATATAGACCAGCCAGCCTGCACATAAAACAAACAATGCTTTCCATTCATCTTTTTAAAATGTTCCCGCCTTTTCCCACATGTATATTTTCCTTGTGTTTTCATCTTTATCAGTGTTTATTCCATAATGTTTTTTTTTAATCAATTTGTGAAATATTAAAACTGGGTGTTGGGAACCATGTTAGCAAAATCTGAGTAATTAATTCCATTGTTTAAACTCTTTAAAACATATATTATGCTGTTGACACAATCACACATGGACTTAGACGCCATGTTTGACTGTTGCATTGCGGTAAGGTTTACATTCGCTTTGAAGAGTATTCAAATTACAAGGCTAGAACTACTGTTAAATACAAAGAAACTTAGGACCATGGGTTCAAACCCCAGAAGGGTCAACATTTGTTTCTTCTTTTTTTTCCTTTTAACATAATTCATGTAACTCTCATATCATATGGAAGAAAAAAAGTATTTTTGATGGGTTTTCAACGACGACCAAGAAATAACATGTTCAGATATCAAAAACCATGAAATACTACGTTGACCATGGTACACATTTCACCTGGGTGGGAAGTGCAAGTTACCACCCACGCCTCCAAGCGTGATAAACATGCAAGCTTATAGATATAAGTTTTAATTTGCGTCTTAACAGATAAAAATTATGAAGTACATATATGATAAGAATATTACAAAATTTAATGCTTTACTTAATACTTCAATATACACTCAAGTGCATTAAAAGTGTACCGTTAATACAAATATCTAACGGATGTTCAACGTTTTAGATAAACACATATAGTAAACAAAACATGAAGGAGGAAGGTGTAGCACATGCTTTGCGCTATATGATAACAAATATGTAGTATTTTATACTAATTCTTAAATTAATTAATCTATAACTTACACATATGCAGTTTATTTACACGATATATATGCATAAGGAAAATGTAAACACATGATTAACGGCATAATTTAATACATATGTAGTTTATTACACATGTATGCGGCAAAACGTAAGTAACGCTATAACATAGCCTGTATTAAATATAAGTACACGATGTACACACCTAACATAAATTTATTGACCTGTATAGTATAAGCAGTCGTAATTATTTTTAATAAGCAATATACTATACTACATTTAAAAAAACTTGCAGTGCGCATTACATGTAGACGTAATATGTAAGAACTGTTTCACGTGGCAATCAAACGTTTTCAGGTATACATACAGTTTACTATATTATTATATTTAGACATGTATGAGGAATATGTATATGAAACGTTACACATTATTATGTTGCAATTATGTTTGTTTCATTAGGAAATGTTCCACGTGACAAGTACGCTTCTACTCATAAAATGATGGTTATGTTGCATTATACTAACACACTACACTTAAACAAAGCACACATGAACAATAATTATTTGTTTGGGCCGTCAGACCAAACAAATAATGGTAGCGAAAATTTCAGACCCGGATACGCTTATTTGCAAAATCCGAAAGTAGTCCGAACTCCTCAAATCGGTTACTTTCCTTTATAAACTTGTACACTAACGCCGAAAAATTAAGGGGCAAGCAATGAGTAAAGATTGTCAAATGTCAGGCGCAATAATTTTCAAGCCTTCTCAGGGAAGAAAATATAGTTCCCGATTGGTCGAAGATTTCTAATATTGTGTAATTCTTTACAGATATACATGCTTATATTAAGCTCCATGATTATTTACATCAGAGTTAAACAAGAAGTTTACCGTGAACAAAATATCTCGAAATTAATAAGGGTTACAAACCAAAATTTAGAATAATGTGGTTTTCTTTCAGACTGTTATCTTATAACTTATCCGTGGTCGAGGGGTTACATGCTCGTTTTGAATGCAAACCAACAAACAAACAAAACATTTTACTCTGTATCTCTACAAATTCAGTTGACTTTACACGATTGATACTGATGTAAGACAAATAACTTATTTGATCTAAGCAAACGATTCTTGAATACGTACAAGAAAGTATTTTAAATTATAATAAACGTACATTTACCTTGAGAACAAAATAGCTTGCGAGTACTCGCCGAAGCGACACACTTTGACATGATGACACAATACAGCCGACGGATACAAAAATTCGGATTTCTCTGTACTGATATAGCAGTTAATATCGGAGACATCACACATTGAACGTGCATTCGGGCCCAACACTTAAATAAGCCGAGAAAAATACTTCGAGTGTTCAAACATTTCAGATGTTTTAGTCAAAGCATAAAATGTAAATGGTAACATTCGATGAAAGGAAATCATATATTTAATATATGAAACTACATCAATTGTTTCTTTATTTCAAATTTGTTTTGAATATTAATGTGTTGTTTTATCATTATTCTTTTTGGTAAAATCCGGAGTCAAAAATTCTTTGCAACTCTCAAATTCTGCTTACATAGAAAGGACAAAACAGAGTTCATTTATAAGTGATTAGTATATAAAAGTGGTTAGACATTTTATCTATTTTTCTGTCCAATTGTCTTCATTTTACGTTATAAAGGTACGTTCATTTTATCCCATTGTGAAGTTACATTGTTGTGCTCATTATAGAAATACAATTCTGGAAAGATAGGTGATCCCTTCTGAAACAGTATAAAACATTGCAGACTCGAGTGATAATGAAAATGTGCAACGCCCTCTATCACCGGCTTGAGTAGTACTTTAAAGTGCTGAAATCAATGGTCCCAAAGGGCCGGCAAAATAAAGCCATGTTGTAATAGACCATTTTAATGGTAGTACGCTTCTTAATTCATTTACTAAATTCAAAGTACGCTAGACTTAGACTATAACTATAACTTTCATTTTTAAAGTATCAAACATTAAGATAGTTGAATTTCTGTATTGTATTGTTATCAGTAAAACCATCCATCCAACAATAAACAAAACTAATAAATAAATTACAATAGCCTTCTATAGAAATGATTTCCACTGCTGAAACTTCAACCATCCGACCAAGGTCAGCAACGAACCAATAATAATACATTTTCACTGTAGCAAGAACCCAATTAAGGTACCGGACTAAAACAAATGTAAATTAACAGATATTTTATATAAAAAAAACGACTTAGTAGTGTAATTTGAATAATGAGTATGCTATAAGGTTGGGACACATGTTTTCTTTACATTTTATTTACATCAATTTTGATTAATACATACACAAACATACATTTAACTTATAAAATAGGTCATATTCATACTTAGTTTAAAAATTTATTACTTTCATGTAGCTTAAGTTCAATGCTCATATGGATAGCTTGAATAAAAGTTGTCTTACTTTCTTTAATTTCCACATGAACTCGCCGATCCATAGTCACAGAGTTGAGGAAAAATGCTAGAAATTAAAATATCAAATTACGTTTAAAATGATAATACTGCAATGTTTTTGATAGATAAAATACAAATAAAGACGCCGAAGTTTTATGCTTTGAAAATCAGAAATTTATTTTTTATACAGATTTGTTCCAATGAAACAATATTAGCTAGAACAAATGCACACAAATGCTTATGCACATGCTTACGCACTTACACATTACACGTGCAAAACAACATTACCACTTCAACACATATTTTATATTCCCCGAATGGAGAAGTTGGTGGGGGCATACAGTCGACGTCTTGTCCGTCCTTCTGGATGCATATATTTGACATTATGGGATAAATGTCGTGTGTACTAACTAGCAACTTTGTTAATGATGTAGACAGTGCATAGGTAAGTTGGTTGTAGAGTTTTTATTTTTTTTTATAAAAACCAAAATGAATGCAAATCATGAAAATAACCCTTTTACATCAGAAAAAGCATACGTTTGTCTATTGTTTATTGGATTTAATTTGACACAGAATAGGTCATATAACAAGGTTCCTGCTTTAATGGTAGAACAAGACCTCAGGGACCCTTCGTTGCATCATTTAAGGCACGAACGGGCACCTGGGTAAATCGTAAGCTTGCTGGATGGCTTCCTCATATGAAAGAATCTAAAATCAAAGTAAAAGCGGTGAAGGGCATGTAATTTGAATATGAAAAAACATTATTTAATTTTTTTTTTAATAAAGATCAATCGGAAAATCTGCAAAGGATAAAAAAGAAATATGTTCAGAATGAAAATTGTATCGATAGATAGTTAAATACTTTATCCGTTTTGGGTGAAAAGCATTGCAAGGATTTTCATTTTAGGTTATTTTGCATAATAAAATGATTATTCTTCAGAAAAGGGAGTTGAAAATGATCTGAAAATTTGCACACAAGCTATTAGTTTAGTCCTACATCAAAAAATAGGAAAATATTTCCTATCTCGTCATATAAAAGTAATCTCAATTGAGTCTTATTCATTGTGAGTACTTGCCCAATATTTGATTTTAGTGTTTCACCAGAAAATAACTCCGAAAGATAGTTATAGAGACTTGCGATTTGACCCGCAGATCACTGGATTGTCTTTGTGTTCGTATTATCGTTTAATATTTAAAATGTTTTTGTTTTTTTTTTAGAGCAAAACCTGAAAATATGAAAATAAATGAGAACATCAGATGAAAATTAAATTATTATTTAACAACAAGTGGTAGTGTCCAAACCCCATAAATCTACATTGATTTTTTTAATTGCCATATCTTTGATTTTTTATGCATGTCCGTAGAATAACGTTAAAACTTAACACATTGATAGACTTAAGTAAGAGAAAATGCAGCGATGAAGAACAATTATGCGACCATAACTGTCTTTCGGACAAGGTCCGTCTGTTATCAAATTGGATTTCCCTTTTGGTAAAATTAAAGGAAGGGACTGAATACAAAAAAAAATTTGCATTGGCCCCCCCAAAAAACCCCTTGCAACTTAAAAATCAGCGAATTCTTTGGGTCATTTTTAAATTAAAATGAAAAGGCCCTTTTTTTTTCAAACCCATTCAATATGAAATGTAAATGATAGCCCCTTACCTTTTTAAAAAATTTTTTAAGGGTAGATCAAAAAGTAAAATGTAAGGGATATTTTTTTCCCAATTTATAAAAAAAAATTTAAACAGATTTAAGAAAAAGGGAAACCAATAATGGGGAATTTTAATTCTTTAACTTTTGGGTTAAAATTTTGAAAAAGGTTTAAAAATTTTATCAATAAAAGGTAAAAAAAAAGTTAAAAAACAGACACCTAAAAAAAAGTTTTTCTATTTTAAAAAATTCGGGTAATAAAAAATATGCATAATTTAATTTCAATGTTTAGAAAATGGATTTTCATAGATACAAGAACTAATTTGTGTCATTGTTATGCAAGCAATGCTAACGTTTACACAGAATTTAAATAATTATCAATTTATGTCTTATAATTTTTGACGTATCCATAATTTTTTGGTGAAGTGAGAGGGTAATTTAAAACACGTGCAGTGTAGTGCCAATTTTTTTTTTGCCTACACACCTTCAAATATTGACTGATTGTTTTAATTTTTGTTGGTAGATATCTTTGGTGGTTCTTCAACTTTAAAGATCCTGTATGTTATTATTAAGGATGCAACAACACTTAAATAAAATTTTAAATATGTATATAAGTATTCTTCTAAAACAATTCCCAAACATCTAAGAATATGTTAAATATGTACTGCAAACGTTTATACGCATTGTAGGTAATCAGTAAAATATTTTTTTTATATGCATTAATTTCTTATTAAAACTATTGGATTAAACTTTATCGAAAATAATTTTTTAATTAACTCCCTTTATTTACATGAAATGTAAATTCGGCAATATCTTTACAAATAATGTTTTTTGGAACTTACAATATTGATAAATATTCATTTTAGCATCATATTTATGATATAAAAACAAAAACAAAAAATGAGTTACAAGGTGTTTAAGTGAATACTATTTGTATACGTTAACACTTTTGATAATGACTTTGTGTGCATTAAAGGTGTAAACTTAAATGCATTGACTAAAGAAATATATTGCTTTCTCAGTTTTTGACAAATATTATACATAAATAAAGTCAATAAACATGTCAAAACTCGTTTTCATTTTCAGCTATACTTCTAAATAAACATGCAAGTCAAACGGTTAAAGTCTAGGTCAATTGATGCCAAATGTCAACTTCCTTTTGACAAACAGCACTTCACAATAAAAATAATATATTTTGTTCCACTAATTATTAAAGTTCAAATCCATGACTGCATCTAAAACGGATAATTCAAATTGTTAAGCTGAAGCTCAAAATAAAAACAAAGTGGCCATTGTCGAGATAATTGGTATGTTTACCTGTATATATAGACAACATTTTAGAGTAGGCTATTATTCTTTTTATTAAATTCTAACTATACAAAATAATGGAAAACACATGGCCAAATTCGGAACGCTGGACTCAAAACCTTTTTGTAGGGGGTTTTAAAGCAAGCAAAGTTCGGTATGATGTGTATTTATGATAAATATTTTATTTGCAGTAAATCGAGCAAAAATCAATTTAGGTCATGACATCTAAAGAAACAAACTTACCATTTCCTAATCTTTTTTCAAGAAGCCACCCCTCCATATCTAAAAGTGATAAAAGTGATAAATGATCATACACTTTTTTGTGTTAAAAGTCATTTAAAAAATAATAAAGAAACAGACACTACATAAAAATTCAAGTGCGAAATCGACTCTCTTGTTTTGAAACTTTTTTATGAAACAAAAATGATTTACCTTCGGAATACGTGTTCAATTCAAAATAGCATAATGTTTCTGAAATTTTTATACTCGGTGGAACAAAGTCGCCATCATGTAGCTCTAGATACAGCGTTTCCTCAACTGTATGTGAGTTATGAAACACGGGACATGAAGTGTTGGTATCCTGTTAAAAAAATGGAACAAACAAGTAAGTGGGATAACAATGCCAATTTGAACATAACTTAGTGGATGTGGGAATAAGGAAATCAGTGAGTTTGCTTTTGTTTTTGGTGTTTTTCTGATGCCGTTTTACGCATTCGTGGCCATATTCCGGGCCAGTGGATCCACCTTTAATTCGGCCCTTTCCGGCAATTTTACTTGTTCCGCAAAAATGAATCGACCAGTGGAGAGACAAAATGAGACGATCAATGATTTTACTTCACATTCATGCGGACATTGTTGCTTATTTGCCTTTTCCTATTTACACACACTTAATACTAGGCCCAACAGAATGCACATTTTATTTTAGGACGATTCGCCCTTTTTGGGCCCGAAAATTTTTTGGGGGCTTAAGGCAAAAAAAATTTAATTTTAAAATCCCAAAATGTGATTTCTTTATTTACAAAATGGGGTCCATTTAAAAACTAGGGGGTCCCAGTAAAGTGATGAAGTCACATCCCGGGTGTTTTGGTTAAATTTGGGTTAAAGGGTGACAAAAGTTGGGGCAACTAAGTATGCTGTTCGACTTTTTTGTTGTAGAGTTTAACGAGGTCATTTGACACGTGGGTCCTTTTTGAAAAAGTGAAAAAAAGTTATTTTGGGACTTCAGGGGGGGAAAAGAATCAAACCCCCCCCGGGATAAAAAATGGGGATGATTTTAAACGAAACGGGTCCAAATTAAATATATTGTATTTTAAGGGAATAGTCCCTTTGGTAACAAAAAACCTTGTTGATAAAAAAACAGCCAAAGTAGAAATGGGGCCGAGTTAAATTTTAGTACAGAAAAATTTTTGGGCTTTATAGGTTATGGATATGGTCTTCTAACCCCCGAAACGGTGATTATTGATACTTTGTTAAGTACAATCTAAAATTATATTTGGGAGGGGTCCCACCCCGTCAAACCTTTTTTTGGCCCAAATTAAATGTGAAATATTGCAAAAAAAGAATCAAAAATTAAAAATTTTTCTTTTTTTTTTGAAGAATGTCTTTTTTGATTTTAAAAAAAAAATTTAATTAAAAAAACCCAGAGAATGCTGCGCGAGTTCCCTTTTTTTTTACGAAAAAAGGGGGCCCTTTTTTTTAATAAAGAAAGGTCCAAAGATATTTAAATGGAGTCCCCTATTTAAAGGGGTTTTAAATATGAAAAAAAAAAGTTTTTTTCGTATAGGCCCCCTTTTTAAAAGCCCTTTGATTTTTATTTTTTTGGGGTTTATTTCATATCGGGGTTGCAAAAATTTTAAAAAGTTTCGTAAAAGGCCCAACATTATGCCTCCTTTATAATTATGTGTTCACTTCTTTAGAAGGGGCAAACATGAATTTCATAAAGTTATGAAATGGTTTTAGAGATAAAATTCGTGTTACCTGAAGAAAGTAACGCTGAATGTGAAATAACTTGTCATAGAAACAGCAAAATGGAAATAAAGTCGTATTTTGACTTACATACAAAATAATGAATCACTATTACTGTGCTAATTGCAAAAAAGGAACAGATGAAAAAGTTGGTTCTGATAATTGGTCAATGAGTAACTTTTTTAAACGATGAAAGGGCAGAAAAATCAAAAGCTTTTGAGAAATAAAACTTCAAGCATTTCATGTGCATAATTGGCCTTTACGTTATGAATGTAGCACTTTCGGCAAATGTGGAAAAGGTTCGCCATCATCATTGCACCTGTTTGACGAATTGTCACACTTACCTTGATTAGAAAGAAGCTTGTCCAAAAAGGTGTTAAATAAACATCAGATGTACTTATTAAAACATGTGTCTGTAGATGAGCCTATTGTTGTGTCTATTGTGGACCGTTTTGTATCAACAGTACTGTCTTGTAGAGACACAGCTGTATTCCATAGATATCTATATGAGAATCATCAAAATCATGATTGATAAAGGGCCGTGTTTTCTTTCGATTTTAAAAGATATACAAATTACTAAAATTCTAACCGATACAGAATACTCGCACTTACAAACAACTAAAATTCTAAATAATTACTAAAAATTCTTTAAATATGTAAAATACAAATAAAATTCTAAATTGGGATACCAACAAATTAGTGTTGCATAAAATACTTAGTAAAACTTAAATTCTAATACATTGTAATAATACAGAGACTTTGCCTCCGTAATTAACATTAAAAAAGTGCAAGTCTTATAAGCTCGACGAGCTTCGAATTTTCATTGTAAATCATTATTTATTAAATTACAATTAATTTTCAATTAGGCTTTACCAAAAAAAATAACTCTTGCTCTTTATTTAAGTAATTTTGTTCTCGTCCCAAATTTATAAAATCATTGTGATGTTGTTCCTATTATAGATGTTTTAATGAAACTTTACATAAAGAAATATTTTGACCAACCGTTTTAATTGTGACACGTTTCCATTGTTTGCAAGTCCGTTTAGTCGCAACGAAAATTGTCTAAGGTTAAAATGGTTCTAATTTATCCCATGTCAATAAGAATTAAAAATCTATAGAAAAATTGTTGCAGATCTTTTTCAAATGAAGTTAATACAGATGAGTATTTAAAATCTATCAGAAAATGGTTACCCAATAAACTTCACAAAAAGTCACCGTCGTTGTTTAACCCATTGTTTAGAAACCGAAAAAAAAACCAAAAAAAATTTTTTTTAAACTCTTATACTAAAATCAATGCTTCTCGTTATTTTGGATATATACACATACGATGCAAGTATCTTGTACTTACCGTTTAGTCCGTCATTTGAAATCCAAAAATCGGGCAGGAAACCGTAAGCATCCCATCGTGTAATATTCGGCATCTTGGTATTAGTACTTTGCCTTATAAATCCTAAAATAGTGTTATTAAATGTAGTTAATATATCAGAAATCTTGTTTGATTATACTTCAATATACAAAGTCATAAGGATAAGACTATCATATTGTGTATGAATATCTGGAAAAAAGGTGATCCCTCAGAAGCATTAACATTAATTATGTGCATGGGGAATAATGAAAAAGTGAAAAGTGAAAACATCCTTACCGCCCTCCCAAAAGGGACCCGGCTTGAGGGGGTACTCCCAAATTTTCAAAATTTAAAGGGCTAAATCAAAGATCCCAAAAGGAAAACCAGAAAATATAAGCTTTTATTTAAATTAATGAAAAACATTTAAAACCCCTTTTTTTCACTAAAAAATGATTTTTTTCAAAATTTTTGTTTTAAATTAAAAAGTATGAAATTTTTTAAACTTTTGTTTTTTGATGTAATAAATATTATAAATTACCATAAATAAAAAAAAAACTTTTAAGAAAATGCCTAGGAGAGTAAATTTTTAAACCCTTGTGGACAATTTTTTTTGCTCCGTAAATGCTGAAGCCCCCAGTTTTGGCCAAAGAACCTGTATAATGATATATTTGTCTTTTTTTAAGGGAGAAAATTTTAAATTTTAAATGTCAGGGTTTTTAAAAAAAAACAATTTACTTTTCCGGATGAAAACCTCGTTTTTAAGTTGATATAGTTTCATATAAATTTCGTCTCTAGTTTAGCCATTTGCCCAGTGACTTTTTCCCATTGGAATTGACAGATGGCCCTCCTGCCAACCAAAGCCTGATGATCCGGACAATCCATTTGCGTCATTCGGGAATGACGTAAGGACCTAACAGGCCATTTACTTATTATCTCCTCGTCTGATAAAAGTGAAAATTAATTATTAAACAAGTGAAATGAAATCATTGAATTCGGGGATTCATTAAAATATTACTCTTATTGTTCCCACCACCTTTTCAAACGAGGGAATAGAAATAGGCTCCGTCCGTCCGTGTCCGTCACACTTTCCTGTTTCCCGCTCCAATCATTTTGTCATTTATCAGGAATTTAAATAACTTGGCAACAAATGTTTGTTATAATAAGACGATGTGTCATGCACCAACAACACAACACACCCACGACCCCTACCTCATCAGGGTATAAGGTGAACCACTTGCTCAAATTCAAAGGTACAATTTTTGTTCTATTTGAGGGTATTTATGTCGTATCTGGTCCCGTAACCCTTTTTTATCTTTGCAGGGATTTTTTAAAATACTTGCCACAATTGTTCACAATAATAAGACGATGTGTCATTTGCAACAACCGGTCCTCTACCTCCAAGATCAATGTCCACTTGGAGGTCAAAACCATTAACATAGTCTGTTATGAGGTATATTTGTTCCTATCTATAAACTTTCTTCATAGTTCAAGGGATTTTGAAAGTACATGACACAACTAGTTACAATAATAAGACGAATTCAAATGCACTGGACCTTCATTCCTACTTCAAGGTTCAGGTCACAACTTAACAGGTTTAAACAATGAACATAGTCTGTTATAGGGTATATTTTTGTGTCCCGATCTAAAGCTAGAACTTACTTCATACTTCAAGGGATCTTGAAATAACTTGGCACAAATAGTCACAATAATAAAGACGATATGTCCAAGTACAATACACCTGCACCCTTACTTCCAATGTCAATGTCACACTATGAGGTCAAATGTTAACAGAGTCTTTTATATGGTAAATTTAGTATTATGTCCATAACTTCTTCATAGATCAAGGGATTTTGAAAATACTTGGCACAAATAGTCACAATGATAAGGTGATATGTCATGCGTTACAACTGTGTCCCTACCTCCAATGTCAAGGTCACACTAAGAGGTCAAAGATTTACATAGTCTGTTACAATGTATATTTTGTATCCTATCTATAACTTCTTCATAGTTAAGGGATTCTGAAAATACTTGGCACAAATAGTTACAATGTATATTTTGTATCCTATCTATAACTTCTTCATAGTTAAGGGATTCTGAAAATACTTGGCACAAATAGTTACAATAATAAGACGATGTGTCATGCACAACACCTGCATCCCTACCTCCAGGGTCAAGGTCACACTAAGATGTCAAAAATTAACATAGTTTTTTGTAGGGTATATTTTGTGTACGATCCAAAACTTCTTCATAGTTCAAAGGATTTTGAAATAACTTGGCATAAATAGTCACAATAATAAGACGATATGTCAAGTTTAACACCTGCACCCCTACTTTCAAGGTCAAGGTCACACTCATGGGTCAAACATTAGCAGAGTCTGTTATATGGTATATTTTGTATTCCGTCCATAACTTCTTCATAGATCAAGGGATTTTAAAAAATTCTTAACACAAATAGTCACAATGATAAGATGATATGTCATGGGTAACGCCTGTGTCCCTACCTCCAAGGTCAAGGTCACACTTAGAGGTCAAAAATTTACATTGTCTTTTACAGGGTATATTTTGTGTCCAGTCCATAACTTTTTTATAGATCAAGGGATATTAAAAATACAAAAATACAAAAAATCACAGTAATAAGATGATATGCCTGGCGCATTATATGGGTCCCTACCTCCAAGGTCACACTTAGAGGTCAAAGATTAACATAGTCTGTTATAGGGTATATTTTGTGTCCTATCTATAACTTCTTCGTAGTTCAAGGGATTTTGAAAATACTTGGCACAAATAGTAGGACAATATGTCATGCACATCACCTGCAACCCTACCTCTAATGTCAAGGTCACAGCTTAAAATGATAGAATCCGTGTTCCATTTTATTTCTTTTAAAAAAATTTTTTTGTTTCAATTTGGGCAGTCTACATTTTATCATAATTTTGGGTTTTAAAAAACCTAAAAATCCATACTTCAATCTTTTTAAATAGCAAAAGTTTTAATGCTTTTATGTAAAAATTCCCTGAGGCGGGGGCGTTGGTTTTTTTTCACAAATTTTTGTTTAACCCAAAAGCTTTCTTTTTCTTTTTTTTTATCAAATGAATTTTTTGTAGGGTTTTTCATAATTTATTTAGGGGAATTTTTCATGGGTTTATTTTGGGGGTGCAATAAAAAACAAAAAGCAAACGTTTTAAATACATAAGGAATAGTATTATTTTGGCCCCAATTTTGTCGAACGAACTGTATTTAGTAATTTTCCATAAGCAGGGAAAAGGGCCGGGAAAGAATCCCCAAAAATTTTTTTTTGTAAACCCCTTTGTTGCACACACTTCTTCAAAGTATGATCAGGAGCTTTAAGAATTGCTTCCGTCACTGTGAAATAAACAAAATGTAACACAAGATCATCAGACAGGCGCCAAACCATACACAAATATTAATGAAGATATCTTTTCAGAAGCAGACATACAAAAATGTTACAACGAAAAGAAAAAGGAATCCCTTTAAAATGTCCAAAACGACAATAAATTATCAAGTATATATTTTTATCATTTATATTTTTTAAAAGACATACTTAACATAATTAATAAGGAAAAAAACTTTTGACATCTATGACATTTTGTCATTTTCTGGGGACTCTGTTTAAAACGATCACGGCTTATTAAATTTTACTCTTAAGGCGCGCCTATCGGTAAAAGTTCTCGTGTCAAACTCGTCAAGAAATAGGATAAATAAACCAAACGGAAAAGCACATAAGCAATTAGAAAATGTATTCAAAATAATTTTGATTAAGTTAAGTGTATAGTTATTCAAATACGTATTATGTCCCATTTAGTCTTTAATTATATATTTTGTCGAGTCCGTTTTTATTGGTTATTTAAAGGTATAATATGCTCTAATCTGATATTAAAGATATTGATAATTGCTACACAGTCTCTTTGTAAATATAAAATAATCATATCCTGACTTCACACAAACACGATCAATAATGTTATGTTTAAAGTATACACTTCAGGTGGTCACAATGCATATATAGTGTCATTAAAAAGCAAAACTGCTAGTTTCTTTTTTTATGAAAATACTAAGTTGACCTGTAATGGGAAACGCAGCTTACCATACATAGTTTATTCATTCTTTTATTCAAAGAAGACATTTTCCTTAAGCAATTCATATATTTCAATACATTTCTTTTTTTTTTACATTTTCTTTTATTTTCAAATGTATTCTTTAAGAATGAGCATAGTTTATATATTTCATTACCTTTTTATTTGTATGCATTTTTTCCGTTTAATTTGTTATTATGCTGTTGCATTAAATTTTTTGTATGTGTCATTGTTCCGTTTCATGTTTACTATTTTCTGTTCGATCGGACGTAAATGATTAGCTGTTATTTTGCTGTTATTTAGACGTTCTGTAAAGTCCTTGTAATCTTTACCGTTATTGCGTATTGGTCCTCGTTTTCTGTTCAATCTATTGTTCTGTTTTATGTGTATTATTTACTTAGTTTTTCTTATCTGTTCTTTTAAATCATGTCACTGTGTTTTGTGTCGTGTCTTCTCTTCTCACCATTAAGTTAGCTCCGTTAAATCCTTGCTATCAGCCTCGCGACTTCCTTTTCCATCAAGTCTCTTACTGTCTGTCCCGTCGGTGTTAAACTTCCAACCACCTGATTTTGTTGTGTGTTATTGTTATCTGTCTCTTATTGTCTTTCCATAGTTGTCTGTCCTATCAGGTTTTTAGCATCTGTTCCACTGTGTTTTCTGTAACTCTGTTCTACTTTTTTCTTGTCTGCTTAGAGTAATAATTTGTTGTTGTCTGTTCCGTAAAGTGTCTGGTCATGAACTGTGTACTATGTTCTCCGTTCGGCTATCCACTGTCCTGTAGACAACTCCGTTAGGACTGTTGTGTAGTTAGTTAAGTATTTTGTTCCGTCAGGTCTTTGTGTGTTAATATGTTCCGTTAAGTGTTAACTTATTCCGTTGTTGCGTATTCCTTTACTTCTTCTGTTATAAGTCCTCCTTCCCTGTTCCGTTAAGTCTTCTCGTGTCTGTATCGTTAATGTCCCTGTTTTTCTTAAATCTTTTTTGTCTCTTCCGTTTCGTGTCTTATCGTCTGTTCTATTCAGTGGCTTGTAGAATGCTCCGCTCTTCATTTGTTGTTATCTGCCTTTCTGCATGCCTTTTGCTGTCTGTTCCGTTGTGTCTCTTTTCCTCTTTTCCGTTCGGTCTTATGAATTGAAGTCTGGTCAGTTTAGTCCGTTTAACTGTTTAATCTTTGTTTGGATGTCCTATTCGTAAAGTCTCTAGAGTTAGTTCTATGTTCTGGTTTTGTCAGCCTCGTAGCCACTTTATTCTCTTAGTGGAGAAGCGGGGGATCGAACTCACGACCCCTTGATTGGTAAGCAGACAGTGTTATCACTGCACCATATAGCCCGCTCTGAATAATAACTGTTTTTAAAAGTCCTTTATACCTTATTACTTCAATGGCTAACAAAAATGTATTGCAATTCAATTCTAACACCTCTACTTAGGTAGCCTACCCACGTGACATTGTATATATCTTCAAAAAGAATATTTCTCAATTATTCAAGTAAAATTGTATGCTAGAAATCACTTTGCTGTTACTTTAAGATACCCTGGGAATTTAGTGGAGGGGGTACTAGGAATTCTTAGGTATATCAGATGGTGTGATAATTTTCTTTTTCAGTTTTCCTGAAACCCAGACTGAATTTTAAAATTTTCAAGAGCTGTTATGGTTTCGCAAGCACACGTACCAATCTTCCTATATCGGACATTAAAAGCAAATAAACCCGGCCTTTTTGCATGATAATGAAACGTTTATAGTTTGATTAGAAACTTGTCAATGAATTCATTTGATGATAAAAGGAAATGATATGATCGTTAACACTGCAATATAGATAGGGAAAAAAACAATAATTATTACGAAATACTATATTTTATCAACAGTCAGCATCTTTATAAACCATATATATATTTCTAAATATTAACATAATATTATTCCATTGTTAATGCAATTTTCTAAAAGAAATAGAATGAAAAAAATTGATAAGAATATCACGTAAATTAAAACGATATTCGAGTGAGTAGACAAATTACCCTCATGGGAGTGGCAGATTTCATCAGAAATTTAGGAGCATCACGTTTGATGTTGCAATAATACACATATCAGAGCTCTTTGAAGAAAATGATTAAACTAATATTTATAATGAAATTATTGTCTCAAGATATTTAACAATAATTTCTATAATATATCATATAAAAAATCAAATAGCAAATCATGTATTAAAGATCCTGTACGTTGAAACTTTGGTTTTTACAACACTTAAGTAGAATTTAATATATAAGTATATAATTATGATTTTTAAACATTTTTTAAACATCGAAGAATATGTACAATATGTATTGCAAATATGTAAGCACATAATATGTAATAAATTAAAATATATGCATTCATTACTTATTGACAAATTTGTCCTGGACATTTTAAAAAATAAATTTCTAATTCCCTCCCTTTATTTACATGAAATGTTAAATTCGGTAAAATCTTTGTTAAATAATCCTTTTTAGAGCTTACAATATTGATAAATCTTAATTTGAGCATCATATTTATGCTATAAAACCATATATATTGTGTTACAGGATCTTTAAAAATCATCAAATAATTCACAAATATGATTTATCCATATTTTGATTTAAAAAAAAGTGGACAAACGTATGTTATATGCAAATGCAATGAGTCCGTACTTTTGACGACGATTTGCTGGAATTAAAAAAATATCAAATGACAGAAATTTGGCCAAAAATATTAAGATAATAATATTAAGTATAAAACAAAAAAATCCCTAGAACACGATGACCTTTTGAGGATCAAGAACCACTATTCCTAAGGTATGATTAAACCTCATCTCCGAACTATTGCTAAATAAGTTATTTATATAAATAACACCTGCTGAAAACCTAGAGACAATGAGTCTTTTCTCACATTTTAATATGAAACTGAATAAGTTTATTTACCTAACTTCGGCGTTATATATCATTTCTTCATTTTATTTACAAGAGACTTTGCATTTTGATTAGTGAAATTACACAAAATGTCACCTTCTAAATACTCTATAATACCTAAATATCAAGAATAAAAATGTAGAATCATTATGCAAATGTACTCATACGTCTGCGGTCAAGAACGTTCAATCTGACACTTGTGCCGAGCAAAGGAAAAAAAAAGAAGACAAACACCACCCGTAATAGCAATACATTACTCAGCTGATATAAGTAACACCAATTTTTTCAATGAAGACTTGTTGACCTTGCACTATTACTAACAACAACAACAACAAAAATAATAATAATAACAGTAATTAAAAAAATCACCATTAAAATAACAAAAGCGATTTGAATATTTTGAAAGATATAAAGCTATATCTACATGTAATACAACAAACAAATGCAATGGATCTTTCAAACTTTCAGATATAAAATGGTAAAGAATTTAAAAGGAAAATAAAGTATGATTAACATCATACCTCCAAATATATAAATCCAAATCATCGAAGTCAACTTTAAAGTGTCCATCTTTTCTTACATGTGACGCATTGCTCTGGTAGATGTGCCAACGTATACAGCTGTATGCGAAGCGACTGTATAAATATAACTGCTTACGTACAAAGGCAAAGGAAAACAGTATGGGCGTGAACAAATTATTTCATTAGAATTTATTCACGTGTTTGTTCAGGGTGTGGTCAAATATTTTGCACATTTACGTGTTGAAGCAAAAGCAATAAAATGGCATTTCTTATTAAATACGCTATGATAAAGCAATATATTGCATCATGCATTGAAGAAGATAATTTTAATAAAGCTATCGGGTGTCGAAATTATTAATGAATAGTGTTATATTTGATAATGCCATGAACAAGTTTGGTTGAATAACATGAACGATATAAGACAAATATGAGATTTTTTGTTAACACGTTCAACTGACGTTCATTTTACGCCTTTTCCCAACAGTATTTCAGTCATATAGGCGGGAAGTTTCCTAACCATCGTTCCTGGAGAGTTACACCAGTACTAGACTACCTTCCTCCGCGCTAAACTACCAAAGCATCTCCCGGGGATTGAACCTACGCCAGAGAGGTAACTGGATTAGAAGTCATCGACTCTAACCCCTCGACCACGGAGGCGGTTACTCTTTTAATTAAGTGTCACATAAAACTATTCTTTATAGTTGATATTCGTACTATATTCTGGAAAATTGATAATTTGGTCATTAAAGTTTCTGTGTGAAATTGTATGTTAATTAACTTCTGCTATTAAATAGCAATCGGTCTGCTGCTTTAAAATATCATTACTGGAAATATATTACAACAATGTATAATTTCAGAAAGAATTTGAATTTGTGATATGTATTTCAATGCTTTGATTTTACAGCATTCCAAAGCCTAAGGTATTTCAATATGAAAAGTGAGCTTGAGGGCAGTATAGAGTTTGGTCAGACTATGCACACTGTTAAATTATCTTGTTCAGGTCCAACAGTTGCAGGGTGAAGGTTATAAAATGTACCATAATTTACCTATTATTATTAAATCGAATCAGATTATTGTGTGACTTACCGTCATATTCTCATATGATTATATTTGAAAAGCAGTCCTTTACTCACGTCAAATACGGCGTCATTTTGCAGAATCTTTAATTGTTATACCGTTCACCAAATGTAAATACGCGGTAATTTAAGACTTTTTTCAAGTTTTCGAAGAATTTCAGAATAAAACATTATATTCTTTGAAGTTTAAAAGATCTAGAACATTGTAAAGATATGTGTGTGCCATATGAAGAAGAGCTCGAATCATATTATCATATAATGAAATAATGATATGTTACGAGCGGATAAGTACTTTTTCAAGTTTAAGAAAATCATAATTAACGCATCTTGAAATACATAATACTGTTCCTACAGGATACGATAGTATGGGGTTATTTTACGTTGTTGAGTACAATACTGATTTCTTTTGATTTGAAGAGTTGTCAAAGCTATATTGGACGAACCTGGTATAGGTTTTGCAGCTGGTCATAATTGTTTTCTTCAACAATGTTAAACGACCTCTTTATTTTACACCAACATTTTAGAAAAAGTACAATAAGGAAGTGATATAACGTTTCGTACCTGAAAATGAAAACACTAGGCTAGATGGAGTGCGATATAACTTTGATATGAATACTTTGGAATCTGAAGATAAAAACGAGGCTTAATTAATACGACATGTACTACAAGTCTATAACCTAAATTTAAAGGTTTCATTACATATAAAAGGAAATAAAAAGCATAGTAATGCCATGAAAATATAAAAAATAGAAGATGAATAAGGAATATCTTATAAAGCATTTTAATTATTGTTCAAATCTTATACCTACATGAAATTACATGTTTATAATTAGGTAAGCAATGAAATTTTATTTCAAATTGCCGTAAGATATATTTTTATTTATTTCAAAACTGCCCTGACTCGTGTTTTAAATCGTATTAATTCAATCCTTAATTTCGATTAGAACAGTTGAAAGAAAAAGGGTTGCTCAGTACATCATTTGTAACTTAATATTGTCCAGTGCCTTACACACAAACCTTTGGATAACGGTAATTGCTGTATTCATTTTGTACATTGTTATGAACCAATAAATTTTGTCACATAAATAAAAACACTGATACTTGTTACTCCGACAAGTACATGACAGAAATAAATCATTATCGAAGGAAAACAATAAAATGAAAGTATTGTAATTTACACTAAGCATGGGTTTATTTGTTTGATTCATTCTGCAATGTTCTTGTTAAATGTCCCTATCAAATATTTTACAGCATTTATTAATATATTGTGGCCAGATTTTGCAAAGGATATTAAGTCCTTAAAGATATGTTTTGCATGTCATTTTCATTTATAAGCTATTTATTAAACGATACTTGGTAACATCAAATATAATTAACAAAAGGGTTTATTACTTCAATAACCAATATAAACACGGCATTTGTTTCATCTGGCTATTTTTGTTAATTTAAATAAATAATGAGAAACCTTGAAGAAAAAAACAACATAATATGCAAATAATAAAATAACAAAATCAATGCCAACAACAGCAATATCATCATGAACTACAACGATTCACAAACAACAACTAAAACAGAAGAGTACTGTTACAGGCAGCACTGTTAAATTGTTTCTATAACTAACATTATATAAATAACACATGGGTTTGTGGGTAACAGTAAACATATCATCCCGAGGAAAATACTGTTACCCGACGCGTAGCCCAGGGTAACAGTATTTTTACGAGGGATGATATTTTTACTATTACTCACAAACCCATGTGTTATTTATTTTATTACCCCGAACAAAAATACTGTGATGGTCTGAAATTGTCAACTAAATCTAACTTTAACAAAAATAAACCAAGAGTAACAATAACCAAACTGTCCTTACCTTTTAAGTTTAATGTGTACATTAGGCCTACTTAAGAAGTTTTCTTTTTCTTTTATTCTTTAAGCAAGTGATGATATCTACAAATCATAAAAATACAATAAGCTAGGTTTTATTTAGAAAACAAAACACTAACCCATTTACACGGTTATGATCTGTGAAATCTGATCCTTCTGTTTCCAGAATATTCTTAGCATGGTTTTTGACAAAATAACGTTGATATATTAAGTCTGTCCACCATATCTGTAACGTTTCCTTGATTAAAATTGTTAAATAATCTTTTGTTGCATGCTTAAATCGTCTGCATGTTCCAGTTTGACGCATAATTATTTACATTGCAATTACTTCCGTTGGAAACGGATGTCCACTTTTTGACTATTCAACAAAAAGATATTTTATACGCGAAAAGCAAACCAGGGTGCGAACAACTAAATTTAATGAGTGTCATAGTTACTCCAGAGAAGAAATTGATGTCCTATCGGGGTTTAATGTCGAAAATAAGAATGAATCGAGAAAAATTGGCGGCCATTTTATTTCATTTTTTTAGAAAAAAGACCACGTGACCAGATTTTATACTGTTAAGAAATACTGTTACCTATGTAACAGTACAACATTCTTAGTCACGTGGTACACTTGCAGTAACAGTAAAAATAACTCACAGAGGCCTAGGGGAAATTAGCATTACGAAAAAAGTGAGGGGTAATAAAATTAACTTATCTTCTGCATTCCATATTTTTACTTGACCTTAATTGTAAACGCTTGAGTGATACAAAACACAACATTTTAAAGTTATTTTACAGAGATAAAGAGAGCATGTGACAAAAAACTGTTTTATTACAAAGATGGCAGCACTATTTATGAAACGCTATTGTTGCGGTTAAATTGAATAGAACAATACGTAAAGTTTTGAATATAACAAAGAAATCCCCTTCTTCAATTCAAATGTTTCACACTTATTGTGTACAAAGTGCCGACGCCACAGTTTAATATTTTAGCACCAGCGGGTAGAACAAAGTAATGATGAAGCCACTACTTAACGTTTCCTGTTAAAACATTGAAAACTGCTTCAGCTGGTGCTTTGGGAGGAGAACGCGGCCCTGGCCAAAATTGTTCACAAACAGGATCTAGAAATCAAGCCGAGCCTCTAAAAAAGATGTTTTCGCGTTCTTTCAAGAATCTATGTTTATATTTCAACTTCTTCATTCATTTATTTGCAGCAAATTGATTAAAGTTGTCTTAGGAATTGAAAATGAACTATTACCTATATAGCTAAATATCAAAAGTTATAGTTCATAAAATAAAAACTCAGTTCATTACCTGCTTAACTGACTCATAGAAAATTAAAAAGGATGTAAGTTATAGTATTTGTCAAATATTACTTTTTCAAAATGGCATTTAATAAAAAAAACAGTTTTAGTAAAATATTTTATCTTTTTTTCAAAATTCGCATGTGTCATACTTGTTGTATCATAATCAGAAAGAGTATGAATAAATTTAATTCTTAAATGCATCACTACAAGTGATGTTTCGCCGTATATTACTTAAAGCAATAAAATTCAGACCATAACAAAATACAAATGGTCGTGTCTTACAATTAAAGATTCATACCGTAAGAGCTTCTCTCAAATGATTCAGCAAAGTACTGTTCAATGGTAAACTAGCTAGCTTTTCTATATCTTATGATCGCTATGTTCACCATTTTTGGTGCGTGAATATATCTCTGATATTATAGTTATAGTAAAATTACATTATGACATATTTAAGAATGAAATAGCCAAAATAGACAAGCCAGGCATAGGAGTCCTTGAAATGAAAACGAAGATGTAATGCGGCGAACAAGATGGTTCTTTTATCCATCACTAGAAAAAAATCAATAAAGACACGCTCGTCAATATCTAAGGTGATATTGACACTACATGCACTATTATAAGAGTTAATATAAACTGAATTGTTAATTGTTTTTATTACTGGGTTTCCAAATCCCTCCGCCGAAAATGCTGTTAACCTCATCCCGCAATTCCTTTACCAAACGATACATTGAAAACATTCAAAAGTATTAATCCATCACTAGAAAATATATGAAAGTATTTGGAAAACAACAACATAAAGACACGCTCGTCCATATCTAAGGTGATATTGACACTATTATTAAGTAAATGTAAACTAAATATCTGTCACACTTTATTGCTTTTATTTCATGGTTGTGCTAAAAACCCTCCGCCGAAAATGTTGTTTACCGCATCCCGCCTTCCCTTTACCAGTCCATGGTGTTTCCATCTCGTCCGTTTGTCTTTGAATTAGATCCTCTTTGATACAGCCACAAAAAAATTCTAAAATTAATAAAGAATGTTAAAACCGTATAGAAAAAGCAAATAACAGACTGTTAAAATAGCTTTTTTTTTTAAATAAAAAAGTTGAAGTTATGCAACATGTAAATAAACAAACTGTAGTTGTGCCTTTACACATATTATGTTTAGTTACTTTGGACCTGTTCATTGTGTACACTCTTTTGATTGCATTGTTTCTCGTAAAGTTAAAAACTGTATTGTTCTTGTAAATAAAAGTAATTAAACAAGAATAGAATAAAGATTAACAACGTAAGGTGACGTTCACAATACGTAGCCCGCTACACGACCATGCCATATCAGCAGAGCACCCAGAAGACACCGAACCAAAGAACAGGAGAGAAGACACAAGGGCGGTGAAAGGAGAAAAGGGACATGCAACTCGTCACTGTCAGTAGCAAGAATGTCGTTAATGGACTCCCAGTCAGTGTACAAACGGTTTGTTCGTTACTAAATATCTACAAGTAATATCGAAAGGCAGCACTATCTGTATCCTGTATGTATGTTAGTGATATTATACTGAATCGTTAAAACTGCGAATAACATTGCGCTGGCAGACACGAGCGGAAATAATTAGAAAATTTCAGTTCATTTCAGTAAGTAGAAGATTTAGGAATTAAGATTGATACAATTATGTAGTAATTATGCTTGGGGAAATGACCTCTTCGTGCAGATTCATTACATTTAATATAGATTTATCACACTTTGTATGTATATTGCTTTGTCCTTCATTGCAAGCTGCATAAAATCAAATTAAGCAAAGATATGTTGCTAGCTACAGTACAGTAGTTTTTATTTGATAACCGTTATACATGTACGAGTATATATTAACCACATTGCGTGTATATATTAACCGATTCGCAATCAGAAACGACATAAGTATGCATATAACAATAATGTTATGTCGAAATTTATGTTTTAAATTACAGAATCAAGAATGCAACCAACAAATGTTGCAACACAGGACCATGGCAAAGGTATCCGTCAAGGCATTGATAAAACAAAGATGATAGGGCACCTATGATATGACAAAAACAGGGCGTACAGATATAAATGATAGAAAAGAACAAATTAAGGAAAGCTTCAAAATACTAAAAGGAAATCCTGAAGAGTGTAAAAAAGATCAGAAAGGCAGTGAATAAACAAGAATTTCGTTTAAATAACATGGAGAGGCCTGCCTTAGAAAAGTTACTGAAACCGCCACTGAGGAGTTAAATTCAAACCGGCCAATGCTGCACCAACCACCTCACATTTAGCAAAGTTTACTTCATTTCTATGAGGCGCTTAATATAAACCCCAGAAATGCATAACGTTCAAATAGTAGGCAATATGGTAATTTATATCCACCTATATTAATTAGTATTATAATTATTACCATTATTTTTTAGCAAAACAAGGACACGTTATCAATGTAAACAATTAAAAGTACAAACGCACTTTTCAAAAAAAAATCATTCACACATACCTTTACAGACATTGAAATGTGTCTGAAAAATACCAACTTTGGTAGACGAAAACAAAATAATGCTACCCTAGATTTATTAATACAATCGACATTTTTTTCTAAATTCGTAGCTAAATTAACGCGACCCTTTGAGTTTAAATAAACATAAGTTACCAAACAAACGTAACTTTTTGTAAATTTCGCTTTACTTATTTGTAACAAATCATAAATACACATACATTTGATGCCTTAGATAATACAAACTTCGCCAACTTGGAAGCGTCTTGCATTGTATGTATTGATTTGAACACAATGTGGAATATAGAACAATGAACATTGTAAAAATATAACTACATACATGCAGAATAAGATAATCTACAAATATTAGATATATATTATTACATTATACAAGTATTTCTTTAGCTATTTTTTACAGAATGATCAACCGAGAATATCTTTAGTGCAAATGGCATTCCTTTTGCTGGGAGTTTATCTTGCTACATCTAATTTTACATTTCGAACTCTTGATCATAATTTTTTAGGCAAATGGGGTGTTATTGTATGCTATAAAATTGGCGTTTCAATTAAATAATTCATTATAATTTTGAAGCAGCTAAGAGTAAATTGTAAAGCCACCATTTTCTCTTCGAAACAGTAACGACTATCAGATTTTTTTACAGAAATTAAAGTCAATTAAAGCCATGTTTATGCGATTTGGTGAAATGGGAGATCAAATACAGGTAATAAAAGCTGAAAGCAAAAAAATAACACACTTCCTTTTTTTGCAAACACTTTATATTTTAGTTTTAACCAGTCATTTCCTAAATAGGTAATGGTTGTAAAGCTTAAATATCCAGTGCATTGTGAAAACATGTTAAACTTAACATTGTATAAAATATACCAGTATTCATTTTCATATAATTGTGAATATAAATTGTAAAGTCATATATTTAAATTTGATATCCTTAGACAACATAGGAAGGTTCTGTAATGCATTTATTTTGTCAAATGTTAAGTATATCTAATTGAGCGCTTGATAGAAAATGAATTCCTTTCTTCCTACGGCAAGTAATTTTTGTTTAATATGAAAGATCAGTGACAACTTTCTCCTACTATAAACTTTTTATTTGGTTTTGTTTGTAAGCAATTATAATTTTGTGATGAATTTATCATAGGACACATTGTCATAGAGACATTGCCAATGTGTAATTGTATACTGTTACTATTTTTCAAGATATTTTTGTATGAGGTTTTCTTTCTGTAAATTTATTGAAAAATATTGAGTACCAGCTTTGTTTTAACAATCAAATATACATGTTCATTGAATTGTCTACAAGTCACACTTGTAAATTAACTGTGCTCAGTTAAAAGGTGTCAATATTTATCTAATGAAATGTTTGCGTTATGTTTAAAAAAACGGTAAAAATTGCTTGATTTAGTTAGCATAATCTTATACTATTAGTTGATTATGGATAGAATGTTTCTGTTCTGTTAACACACATCACATGACTATTATCCGTTTATGGAATAAAATATGTAAATGTGTATGGTTTCAACAGTTTGACTTTTGCATACACTATTTGCTTTTGATAAAAACACAACATATTTCTTTCTATATGTATATTCTTTTTAAAAAGAAACTCAACAATAATTTTGCAACTTAAACAAATGAATCAAACGGTAATAGCAATGTTTTTTATCTTGCCACAAATTGTTTCTAAAAGTATAGTCTTCCTTACACAAATAATTCAAAGAGTATAAGTTAGATTAAGTTAACAAAAGTCCTTTAAGATGCGTAAAGTTGATACGTTTGAAAACTTAATTTGATCCCCGTTATACACATGTATGAGCTTTCAAATAAATTGTGACTGACCATTTTATTTGATACTTAGCGAATACAACTCATTTTACTGCAAAATAACAGATAGCTGCTATATCATTTATCTTAATATTTTACTAATGATAATATGTCACATTTTAACATGTTTTGTGTTATAATTATCCGATAAGATGCCATTTTATTTCTGTTTTCAGACTTATAACACGTTTCCGAGGAAGTAAGTTATACGATGAGTAAGCAAAAACGTTGAAGGAAATCAAGCAGAAAGTCGTTGGTTATCCTTAAACTGGGATTATCACTATACCAGTATATACAGTGAGGTTTCAGATAATGAATCAAAGTTACTGTCGTTTAGTAAGTTTTGTTGACAATTTAATAATGTACGTCGCCTATATAAATCATTAAATCTTGTAACCCACATAAATAGCTATAAATAGCATTCGCACAATTAATAAAGACAGTGGGGGCAGTCTTTGTAAATTTTATACATTTTATATTTTTTTAATACTAATTGGTTAGTCACTATTATATGAGTAGATATTTTGAAATATAAAGATCAACTTGATATAAAACTATATAGATAATGTCGATTTAAGTAAATTGTAAAAGTTATCAGTTTTAAGATGGAGGAGTCTCACATAAAGCAAGACAATAGACCTAAAACTATTTGTTCTATTCTGTAACAAGCAACTCATATGTCGGGGCTAGCCTTAACCAATAATACTTCTTCGTACCGTTCTGGAAACAACAGATTTGTCGCGCTCACTTTGTAAATAGCAATTGACCTCTACACCTAAACCGTCTTATAACGGTAAATAATATTATGTAGTAAATTAGGAAGATAAATTAGTTTCTGTTAATTCGGAGATGGAATGCAGTATGTTTAATGGACTAAGCATGTCCGATGATTACTCAATTTAAGCAATACTATTTGACCAATGCATCGAAACTAGATCAGGACATTAAATCTGGAGACAGAAAGTAAGGTAGTTGTTAATTGTTTTTTAGGTTTTTGGTGTGGTCTATGTAGAATGCTGTTCAGGTTTTAAATTTGATTTTGATTAAAAAAACAAATCTATATTTATTTTTTCAAATATACCGTCTTATACGTGTACATGTATGTACTTTTATATTATATAAAATAATTTTCAAGGCCGATGCTTTCCGCCATCACCATTGGCCGTGCTTAAATATTAAAGCGAATGTTTTAAACATTAAAGCTAAATGTTCCCGGTTGTACACTTCAAATATTTCAGTAAAATGTTTCGGAAAAACATTGTTACATAAACCTAACTATGAAAACTATAACCTCACGAAAAATTGTTCCCGTTTTCTATTTTTGTCTATAAGAACAACGAGAACAAACGAATTGAGGCATAATTTATGTAAAATGTGACCAAGTTACAGAACTAAGGAGAAAAGCCCCTTGTGACCGAGTGGTTGCCTTTACTAGATGAGACATAAGAATTGTAGCCACCGTTTACCCTTGCGTGATCGTAATAGGCGATTTAATTGGTTCAAATTACTGTAGTCTATGCATATCTTAGCTCCAGTAGGTTAACTGTTTTTGGCCCCTGATGTTGCTGATGAAACACAAAAGTCATCTTTTCGGGGTTTTTTTTTGTCCATATCACATACACTATGTTGGTGCGCTGTAAAAAGTTAAAACAACGGCTGTATCAAAGAAAATTTAGTTTATTGGTTACGAATTGTAATCATAACTTTTTTTCTTTTATTTCTTTTCACGTATGCTACACATTTCTGAATATTGAAAAATCTTAGCATTACTAATTAGAAATACTTTATAAACCAAGGAAACATAATATTTGAGATATAATCTATCCCGTGTGTGTGTAATAGCATTTTATTTCATGCTTTCCAGTGTTTTATTGTAATATATCAGATGATTATATTCTGATAAACCACTAGTGAAATTTATAAAATATAATTTTCACTGTAGCCGAACTATATCTGAATGCGGATGAAAAGAAAATCATAACTAAATAGAATAACAGGCAGAAATAAATGCTGTCATGCGTAAATTTTGCTTCTTTATGAAAAGAAAGTCGACGTCACCATACATCATGTTAAAAATGTAATAAAATAAGAGAAATTTAACAGAACTATATTTCAAAATTGATGATGTGATGTGATGTGATGACGTCAAAAAGGAGAATGCGCGACATTACGCGGCAAAATCAGTAAAAAATACTTAAAAGCATGAAATAAAAAGAAAATTTATTTGTTTTACATATAAGATTGAAATATATTTCATTCGTGAACACCAGCTATTATATTTTCACTCGTGGCTACGCCACTCGTGAAAATATTGCATCTGGTGTTCACTCAGTGAAATTATATTTAAATCTTACATGCAAAACAAACAAATATCCTCTATATAATATTAATTATAGTATTTGCTGGAAGTTATTTCTCATTCATATTTTATATGCACTGGATTATTTGTCATATGCTCTTATGCTCAGACACATTTAGTAACACCATGGAATAAGATTTAAAAAGTAAAAAAATAAGAAGTGTTCAATTTTTAGGATAAACAGCAAGAATTCATAATTCAAAAGTTTACTTCTTGACAAATGTCGTATGAAAATTTCTATGTCTAAAGCTGAAACAAATGATTGAAGAACTGTTTCTGCAATCGTTGAGAAGGTCCTTATGCCCAATAGTGTCGTCAAGACGTCAGTAATAGGTACAATAAATGAGAGGGAAAAAACGTAGTATTAAAAAAGTATTATGCTTTGACAAAAGAATAAATCAACTCAGAGTTAATAAAAATATAGTAAAACTAATGTTAGCATAGTTAACATCTATGAACATGTGACGATCACTGACGTTACAGTATTTTCGCTCTGGTCACTGTGCTTCTTTAATCTAAAGATACCCATGATCATATTTTCTTGTAGTTGTGCGTTCTTTGTGCGTTTGCGTTTAGGCGTGTGTAATTTTGTACAAAAGTTGAATTGTCACATAAGCTATTCGGTTATAAAAGACCTCTACCTTAGTCCTTTTCAATATCAAGGATGACAACGATTCATATCAGTAATTGTTGGCGTTCCCCTTACCTTTTAAAAATCTTTAATGAAATTCTCCGTCTTCCAATCAAATTTGGGCAAAACCATTTATTACTTTAGAGGGAAAACATAAAATAGGTATTGAATTAATTGTAAACAGATCAATCGATGATCAGACGGCACTGATGTGCGGCTTTTCTTCGTCAGAACTGGTAGGATGGGTAGACACTTTTGCAGCTCGCAGGCTATATATAAATCCGATACATTTAAAATATAACAAAAAACAGAACTGTTATTGATAAGAATTAGTCTGGATATAAGTAAATTACATAAATGGTGTAGAACAAATTTCTAAGTGTCTGATATATGTTTTAGTGAACATCAGTACGGCATATGTCAACACAACAGCGTAAAGTACTTTCAAGTGTTAACTTTTTCTGCCTTTCAATAGTTGAAGCTTTTTTCTCATATCCTGTATATATTGAGGATTTACAATGTTCATTTAATGCATTCTCTTAATTTGCTGGCAAGAAACCTTGGAGCTTCCTAGTCTGATTAATTTGGCCATACGTGAGGGAAAACCATTTCGTTACGTATCTAAACGCGTTGAAAAAGTACTATTTATTTTAACGTTACTGCCAAGACAAAGTGATAATTTTAATATATTGTCGAAAAATTAAAAATGATAACTCAAATTGACCTTTGATATACAGGTGGGTAGAATATTTGAAATCTAAAACTTAAAAAAGGAATGTTTTATTTGTCGTTTTGTAAATATAAAATGTAAACAACTTATTTATAGTTGATTCATCAGTAAGAAGGGTTTTTCTTTACTATTGACATTTACACAATATCACATTTATTTCAGTATAGAAAAAAAACTAAATGTTCTATGCTTTTAAAACTAATGTTTAAGCTACGTTAATAAAAATCACTAATGTTAAAAGCAAACAAAATATTAAATTAAATTAAATAAACTGATGCTTGTGACACACATAATTAAAAAAGAACTTTAAATCCTTTGTAATTACTTTTGAATTGATGTTTATTTTCATGCAAATCCATACACGTAATTGTTGTGTCTCTTTAATAAAAAAGGCCATAGCGTTATATTCGTGAAATATATTCTGCAGGCACTAGTTTAATATATTAGTCTATTCCATCAACCGAACTTTTAAGAACGCAGGGGGGGGGGTACAAGTTCAAACTCTGAATTGCGTGCATCCTTGATCTAAATTATGATCGTTGATTTCTTAAGTACATTGCCATATCATAGACGATCATGATAGAAGTTACAATAAATTGGGTTAGGTCTTTGATAAGGGACATAATAAATCCCTGTTATTTCTAGATAAGCAAACGAATAGCATTAACCTAGAATCTGAAAAAGCTTTATTTTATTCGTTAATGAGGAATTTTTATGCTGTTGGTTTTAAAAGAAAAGTATCCAGAAAATTGTAAAGTCTGCAATTTCTTTTTGAAAAATTAAATGAATAGCAGAACATTGATTACAGAAATTGAAGTCTATGTTCCATGTTTATTCGGTATGATGCAATGGAAAATCAAATACAAGTAATAAAATCTAAAAGCATACATTTAACACAAAGTGTTTTATCAAAACACTTAATGCTTTAGTTTTAATCGGTCTTTAGCTTATTACGTAGTAGTTGTTACGCATAAACTTTCAATGTATTGTAAAAACTTAAAATTAAAATATACCAGTATTTCATTTCATATAATTGTGAATAAAATTTGATTTTCAGAAAACACAAAGTCATATATTTAAATTTGATATTCCTAGACAAAAGGTGGAGATTCTGTCATGCATTTATATTGTGTTTAATAAATTAATTTGAGCATTTGGTAGAAAATTGATGTTTTCTACTGGATGTGATTTTTTTTAATTTGAAAGATCAATGACCACTTTCTCTAACTGTAAAATATATTATTTGGTTTTCTATGAAAGCAGTTATAATTTTGTGATTTTGTTCATAGAACATATTGTCATAGAAAACATTGCCTCACTTTATTGTTCATATTTCTTAAGATAACTTAGAATCCATTTTGTGTGAGTATTTTTTTCTGTTATCTATTTATGAAGATTGTGTACCAATTGTGTTTTATCAGTCAAATATACGTGTCCATTCGATTGTCTTCTATAAATTACCATAATCTTATACTATTAGCTGATTTTAGATAGAACGTCTATGCTCTTTTAGCACGCATCACATGAATATTGTACGTTTACAGAATAAAATTTGTAGATGTGTGAGATTATAACTGTTAAACAATGATTTTGTGCATACGCCATTTACTTTGAAGGAAATATAAAAAACGTATTTCATTCATACATGTTTATTCTCTTTTCAAAAAAAAATTAACAAAATAAGTTCGCAACCTACAATCAGCAAATTTATAGTTTCATACACTATAAAAAATTTGGTAGGTTTGAACTTAGTATGATGATCCCTGTTGTATAAGCTTTTATATATTTTGTGACTGACCATTTGATTTTATACTCAGCGAGTATAACTCCAACATCCATAAACGTGTGTTTTACTTAAAAATAACAGAGAGCTGCTATCTCTTTTATCTTAATATTTTGCTAATGAAATATGTCACATTTTAACATGTTTTGGGTTATTATTATCCGATAGCATGCCATCTAATTTCTGTTTTCTGACTTATAACACGTTTCCATGGAAGAAAGTAATGAAATGAGTAAGCAATAACGTTGAATGAAAACAAAAATGTCATTAAAATATCCTAGCAGTGGAATTATTACTAAACAAGAATAAACTGTTAGGATTCAGATAATAGATCAGAGTAACTTTCGTTTAGTAACTGTTGTTGACAATTTGTTAACGCCGCCTAAAAAAATCATTCAATCTCTTGACCCACATACATTCCTATAAATAGCATTCGGACTTTATCGGTAACGATCTATTTATAAAGACAGTGGAGACAGTCTTTTTAAATTTAAGGCATTGTATATTTTTATTAATAATTGGTCAGTCACCACTATATTGAAACATTAGGCTCAACTAGACAAAGAAAAGTAAGTTGTAAAATGTTATAAGTTTTAAGATGGACGAGTCTAATGTCAAGCAAGGATAGCCAAATTTTAACATCTACACTCAAATCGTCATATAACAGCAAATAATATTATATAGTAATAGTAATAGTAAGTTTTTGATACAAAATGAATACTTCCTAAACTAATAAAGGCTGTCCCACTACAAATGTAATATTGGACCGTTACGGACTCATTCTGAACGGTTTTTATAGAATGTTTGTTGGTCATATAGCTTATTGATTACTTGTTCATTATTAAACATAAATTTGAACTCAGTTATGGCAAAATGCACAATTATTTGTTTTTTAATTGTTCACTGACCATTTACACTTGAATGGGCATAGTTTTACTTTTTGCGCAATATAAGTACAAACACAAAATGCAAACATCTTATTTATATACTTAAAATCAATTTAAATCAATTACAAACGCTTTAAAACTTTATTTATACATTAAACATTCGTCCTTTTTAATTCAAATTGAAATTTGAGTTGTATTTCCTCTTTTAAATCATTTCTTTTTTTTCACAAGTTGTCAAGCAAAACCAAGTACGTGTATACATGCTCATTTTAGGAAAGGACAAAGGCAATTTCCAAAACAAAATATTTAAATGTTTTATTAATCAAATATCAGGCATCTGGGCTGGTCTTTATCGCCGTATGAACACATCTGCGGATGTTTCTCAATTCAAAATGTCACCATTTTTGTGTTAAATGTTGAATCCTGCTCAAGCCGGTGCTAGGGGGCGTGAACGGTGACTTGCACTTTCCAGTAACGTCCATGAACAGGCTGAATCAAACCGAGCCTGCAACATGAAACAATTTTGCCGTGTTGGACTTTCTTTGGGGGTTCTGTTTTTTTCTTAATTTTATGTACTGCATGTAGTTTCCCGAATAAGCAATTGCAAATGTTTGAATTGCAATCAAAGTTAAAAAGTGTTCAATCAGATTTTCGTCTATCATATTTATCGAAGGAAAAAAATATTTATAAAACAGTTGCAATGCAATATCCGATGTAGGTTAATTTATGTTTAACAGTAACTTATCATTTTCCAAATTGCCGGTGGTCACTTTAAAGTATATTGTTGATTTTCATCCCTTTGTATAATTATTCCTATAATAGATTAAAAGGCTGACTATAAAGCAAAATACATGTAATAGAAAAAAGGAACTTGACAAATACAGCTCTGATTTACTGTAAAACTATTACTCCAATCCACAACAAATTACACAAACGTCGCTGCCAGCTTATAACAATATTGCTTGTTAGTGCCTTTCTCTGTTCCTCGCTGAATGATCAAGATAACCAAGGATTTGCTGCAATTTGGAAATTGTAAGTAGCAATTTACCTCTACACTTTAACCGTCATATGTTAGTGGCATATAAGAGTAAATAAGATTATTTATGGTAAATTGGTTTCTGTCGGAGATGTGAATTTTCTGTGATTAAATGGACTTAGCAGAATGCCTTTGTATAAAACCAATACTTGACCAGTACATCGAAAAATTGCAAAGAATTTCTGTAGCAGAAAATAGATACTGGAATTAAGGACACAGAACTTAAGGAGAAAACAATTTCTTATTTGCATATAAATGATATGCAAAGGATAAAATAATAAAAAGTCATGATTGGGTGGCTCCAATTTGTTAATATCCCTGTTTTCCTTGAAAGATAATTCGGAAGTCTTATTCTTAAAAGAAAAGTGTTATAAAGAATGCCGTTGAAATGAGAGTGTATATTTTTATCTGATATATATTCTTATATTTACTAAAACATTACTTGATATGTAATTCTCCAGTTGTCCAAACAATAACAAAATTTATGAAGTAAAATAAAAAGACAAAAAGTAAGAAAGTGATCTTTCAGTGTGAACAGTAAGCAAATTGGGTTTCCTTTTACGAGTTTCTTTATCTGATTTAGGAAAATCATCTCAACACTATCATCATTTGATTTTTCATTCAAAGAGTAATCGTTTCAGGAACGAAAACAAAATAGAAATATGACAAGTTTTGTCATTGCAAAAAAACATTAAATTACATTGTTTAAATGTATTTGTGATCATTTCGTTGCCTTTCTCAATCTTTTTTAATTTTTCTTCTTGGTTTCTATTATTTCCTTTTATATATCATTTAAGTATATAATCCGTCCGTGCTATGCCTTGTGCCCAGTCCTGTTTTAGTTTGGGGTCCTGCTGGAATGGGCTCCTTGCTGGTGGTCTTGTGTTGATCGGTGGTGTATGGGTTGCGTTCTTTGAACGCCGCCATTCCTTAATAATCTTGTATTTCATATTTTGTAGTGTAGAGATTCAATAAATATTTTGTTTGCGCATATTTGTTTTAAAAAATGCAATAATTGTGAGGGTCGGTTGATGAAAACTTGTAACTTAAACAACATTTCTCTGTCTGGTAATCAAAGCCACTTTCCCTCCCCGCAGTACAAGGTTTTTCTTTTAAAGCAGGCCGTATTGAAAATTGCTATTTTTTCCGGATCTGGAAAGAAGCATTATTAATATCTACTGTCATCATCAAATTAAATTCCAAATCAACAGAACGAAAGCAAAAAATCACTTGGAAATGGAAAAAAAACTCGTTTTATTAAAAAATGTGTTATTGAAGTTATAAACACAAAAAGTAAATAATGTTATGTTACAGGACATCAAATATTCACCATTTGTATATGTATTAAAGTGATTTAAATTCCTACACCCTATATTTAGTGATATAAATTGATTCTTCTGTGAGCGTTGAATAAATAATATACGGTATCACTAGATATTTTAAATATGCATTTATATTTTTAAACCAAATATTTCGTGCGCCGTGAGGTTAGCGCTATGCTATTTATGATGTGAACTTGAAAAATTAATTTCATAATATTTTACAAATGATATTACATAATTTAGTGTCAAAATAAAGTTATAATAATATAATAATGTTATAATAACTTTTAAATTATTGTATTGGCACTACTAAAGAAACATCTATACATTTTGTCAAAAGCTATCCGTAAATGTTGTTAATGCAAAATTCTCTCTCATCAATAAGTATAATAATCACTCGTGATGATGCAGCATTCTCTTTCAAGTCAGGAATTTATTAGCATGTACTTGCATCTTGAATCGTTTCCTGAAAAAACAAAATTAAAGTTTACTTTGATGATCAAATCAAGAATTTAACTTCAAAGATAAGCCGAGTCATTCATCGACTTTTTGTATTCAATTACAAATAAAACAAAAAACGCAATTGCCAGACAATGTTGTTCTCCTAGGGACTGGCGCGATTATGCCCCACGGAACAATTGTATAAACAATACAGTGTTTAGGAAATGTGTCTAAGATACGTAAGAAAGAACGGCGACATTCACTTTGTTAAACTACTTACGGTTTACAACGGGTCTAATAATCTGAGGGATATTCTTATATGTCGTTGTGAGATATTCTCAAAGTTTAGAGATAGAAATATGCATTAAACGGCAAAATAAGTGGACAATTACCGGTATTTAATAAAGCGTGACACAATGATGTTTTCAACTTGAACTTTCCAGTACCGTCCATGAACAGGCTCAATCAAACCGAGCCTGCAACATTTTCAATTTTTGTGTGTTGGACTTTCTTTAGGGATTCTGTTTTTCTCTATTGTATTGTCACAGTCGTGTTATTTTTGCCTTGTGGCGGCTGTAAAAAGTCTCCCCGTACATTTAATCAATGATGTTATATTTTCGATCCTTGAAGATCGTTCAGCACGACATTATTGCTGTGTATACATGTTATTTGGTACTTTTAGTTTCTTCTATTTGGCCATTTTCAACTTGGGTGGTTCCAGTATTCCTACTTGAATACTGTATAATCACCCTAAAGATATGTTGCCTGCTTTTTAATTTTTTTCTTTTGACGTCTTATCTGTAATATGCAGGCTTCATAACATCAAATCCTCTTTCAAAATTCCATTTTATTTAGTTCCGCCCATTGTTTTCTCGTTTAGGGCAAAAGCATTCTTTTACTTGGGGACCATACGCCGCTTTTCATGGAATGGCACTACTGTGTCACATTGAAGGTTCCATAATAACCGCCGTATGATAACATCTGCGGATATTTCTAAATTCAAAATTTCACCATTTTCGTGTTAAATGTTGAATTCTGCTTAAGCCGGTGCTAGGGGGCGTGGACGGTAACTTGCACTTTCCAGTACCGTCCATGAACAGGCTCAATCAAACCGAGCCTGCAACATTTTCAATTTTGTTGTGTTGGACTTTCTTTAGGGATTCTGTTTTTCTCTATTTTAAGTAATTGCCAGCTAAATCGATAGCTAAGCTAGCAAATTTAGCGATAAATAAGGGTTGTTAAATAAATGAACAGGGTGTACATCAAATAAATCTTTGTAAACATAAATTGCATTGTAATAGCATTGTTGAGCATTTTCTCATCAAGCAGTGTGTATAATATGTCAAGAAAAGTAAAGATGTAATTACCAGCCAAATTGTGTTCACTAATAACTTAGTGCGATAATGAATGGACATGATCACGGAACTGTAGAAAGTCTATGTTCTCTTTTCTTAATGGTTTTGCACCTGTTGTTTGTTTTCACAACTTGTTTTATTTGGTCGATAATATACACAATTGATTAAAAAATTTATGTGTTCAAAGTAATGAAATGATGCTTGTTAGTTTACATTTATTTTTAATATTTATATCAATATTTTAAGAAACAAATCAATCCAAAATTATATACACCTCTATATTTATTCACTGGCATTTATAAAATAGTAGTTGTAAATAAGTTTTTACTCATACAATGCAAATTGTCTTTCAACATTTATATCCTAGGTACTAAATGTTCATTTATGGTGTTTCAAACGATCAATTTATACAAATAATACTATGAGATATCAAATAAACAAAATGAAATTGACAACACAAATGTAAATTAATATTTATAAAAAACATATATAAGAGGCAATAAATGTTGCCTAAACGGTATGACTATGAAGTTATCAATTTAATACTGAATGAAAATTGAAACATGTTTTACACAATCACATAAGGCCTTACCAAAAATATCTGTCAATAGCAAACTCCTAATACATGTATCACCAAACAATTACATTTTATCATAGAATATTAAAGTTATTTTTGTGGAATGTTAAATGTTTCAGTAGATATGATACTACACCATGTGAATAAGATTTGGTAATCTGTGATGCTGCTAATTCGAAAAGTTAAAGTAAGCCTAGACAAACAGTGTGTTTCCCTTGCTATAATAGCTCTTGCTTTGTAAGTATAAAATTGAAGTAACATTCGCTGTATACTTATTTCTTTCCCTGCATGTAAATACCTGGATAGAAGATTGCATCGTTATTTCTTTTTTTGAAATATATACTGTATTTAATGTTAAATGTAAGATGTGCGTGTGACTGTGCATGTGCGTGCTTGCGTGTGCGTGTGTTAATGTAAAATGTTGTTTTTTTTTGTTTTGTTTTTAAATTTTGCGGCGTTTAAATCTTTATAATAACATGAAAGAGAAATAAAATAATAAAACGTTACATTTGTTATCATTCCCGTAGATTTACATTACACTTGTGATATTAAACACAAAATAGCTTCGCTTTGAAATATTTATGTGCATAAACCTGTCTATAAAAATCTGGAAACAAAATGATCCCTCGGAAGCATTAATCACAACTAAATTAAAAGAGAATTGCAGACTCAGTTTGATTGAGTCTGTACATGAGGGATAATGAATACGTGCAACATCCCTCACGCCCCCTAGCACGAGCTTGAGTGGATCTCAATTCTCAATTCTTAATAGTGCTGGCATCAAAAGCCTTTTTAAAACTGTACTTTTAATGTCTTATAGTAACCATTTAATGTCTTAATGTCTTATATTAACCAAAATCCTTTTTTAAAACTAGTACTTTAATGTCTAATATTAACCATACAGCGTCCAATTAACATTATAGTCATATTGGACTGATTTACAGTTAATAGACCCACAATGCTATAATGATTTTCATCAGTGAGAACAAAATACAAAATTTCTTCATTTTTGACGACTGTGTTAACTACCGAGCAATGCTATTTTAGCGTATTATTTAAAAGGCTGATATTGTCGTTGATTATTGTAAAGCAGAAGTAAGAAAACAAAAATATGTGTAAGTATAGATTGACATTTATTTATTAAGTTGCTGACATGCATTGATAGTACAGATGGCTTGTTTTTACTTGATACATCTGATTTCTAAAATGACGGCTTCAATGATTTAAAAAAAAAACGTGTTTCTATAAAAAAAATTTGTTTTAATCTTGTATATTGATAGTGATTTCCCTTTTTCTGTGCAAGCTAATTGAGTTAAAGTAGAATAACTTATTTATCCCTTTCCATTTTGTAAAGAGAAACACAGTTGCAAAACTGCATTGTTTTGAATAAGCGAGCGATACCATTTGTTCTCGCAATGTCAAACATAATGATCAGGCCATCGACTTGACCAGAAAAAAAATAGAATAATTTCACTTGACAATATGAAAAGCTATATTTATCCGTTGATGGAGAATATAAAGTATTCATGTCTTGCAATATACCGATTATTCCAGTAAGAAATACTAATAATATAGAAAGGAAACAAAGGATCGATCTACAAAAATGTCTGCGTATCGTATAAAACAGGGATTATTTACAAAAGTCAATACAATTAAATATCTCCTTAGGTCATTTATTGATTGATTGATTTTATTTAGACCGGGCGGTCAAGGATGACCTACGAAAGTGCAAGCACTTATTTTCTATAAGGCCCTTACCTCAGTCCAGAGACAGCTTTGAGATACAAAGGAATCCTGGAACGAATCCCTATCTCTTTTACATACCCTGTGTATGACACTGATACATGCGAGGATTAACTTGGTTTCTTACCAGTTTACCTGTAAGTAGGTGTTGTTTTTGAAGGCATACCAATATCAATATGTTTTTAAACAGATTTGATTTTATCTTCCGAATAAGACAAGGGTTTTATCGGTACACAAAAAGAAAGAAAGAAAGATATAACACATAAAAGTAAGATGGGAAACAGGAAACAAATTCAAAACTGATTAAACAAGGCAGTTTAAAGGTAAGCTAAAGCACCTTCCGCAACAGACATGAATATGTACCTATTGACTTTTAACAGCCCATGACCTTGATGTTGTGGCATGAATATTTTTAGTATATAGTCTCATGATCGTTATTATTTGTGCCAATTTTTATTTAAAATCTTCCATAAAGTCAAAAAGCTATGACGCTCTGCACTTCGTCTTATAACGGTGATCACTTGTGCTAAGTTTTTTCATTTTTTTCAGCAGTTTAAACTCAAACCGAGTCTGCAATTTCCATGTGACTTTATTGTGTTTAATGCTTCCGAGGGATCACTTTGTTTCCAGAAGTTAATTAATTATGGAGCGGACACGAAATGTAGACTTTGTTTCCAGATTTTTTTACCACTTGACCTTAAAGAGTGACATTGACCTTAGGTGTAGCAACCTAATTATTGCGCTCTGCATATCGTCTCATAATGGGAATCACTTATCAGCGGTTTAAAATTTATTTTTTAACACTTGACCTTTAAGTATGACATTGGCCTTTGGGGTAGCATCCCTATTATCGCACTCTGCATACCATTTCATTATGGTGATCACATGTGCCAAGTTATTTCAAATCTTTTACAGCGCTTTAAATGTTATGGAGAGGACACGAAATGTATTTTTCGATACTTGACCTTTCAGTGCCAAGTTATTAAACAAAAAAACTTTCAGCGGTTTAAATGTTATGGAGCAGACATGAAAGTGCTACGGACAGTCGGACCGACAAACAAATGGACTGACGGACCGACGGACTGACAAACGGAAGCATAACTATAATTTCCTTCCCGCTATGCGGAGAGATTGAAACACCCAAAGCATCCATTGCTTAAAATCAGTTACATGTCCCTATTCAACTGTACACGATGATATATTTTAATTTCTACATTCGAATTGATAACAACTGACAAATGACTCTTTGTAAGCTGGAGAATACACTGTTTAACACTCCCTTAGTGTCAATGAATCTTTTACTGAAACTTTGAAAATTAAGATTTGCTTGATATTTTATATCAAGTCTGATTATTGGATCGTAAAATGAAGAAATCAATTAAGACACTTATTTGGACGGTAGTTGATACTATAATTGTATTAAAGTTTCCATTTAACCTACTACGCATTTATAATCCCCTTTATCGACTACTATATAACATTTTACAAACTAGCAAATAGATTTGCAAAATATTTCTGAAACTGATATAGGACATTGATGAACGCAATTTGTCTATATCGTCAAATGTCAGAAAATGTAAATTTAATCTAGTAAAGCAAACATGCATTGCATCAACAACTAAAATATTCCACTTGAAGTTCTGACTCCCAGAGACGTTCATCATCATTTCAACGACTTTAAAGTTAAGATTAATTTCATTTTACAGTCAGTATCGTATCTGCGTCCTCAAGGACTTTTATTCTGTAAGATAAATTACATTTCTTTCGTCATTCAATGCACATGCACATATGCTGTCATATGGTGTTCTAATGCAACGTTGTTCATACTGAATGGCTCCGTCGTCAAAAATGAATATTACCATAGGGAGACAGTTTAAAAAAATTCACGTAAATTGCTTTACGGTCCATAGGCGACGTTGAGGTGCTTCGTTTAATGCAGCATTGAGAATACACGAAATATATTGTTTATTTGTCCAGGATATAATTTTCTATAATTATTATTGTTTGTTTATGTGACATTTACTCACTGCTCAAGTTGAGTTGAGCTAGTACTACATTACAAAAGATCGACTTTTATAGTCATGATTGACCAATAATTGATAGTATAAAAAGACTGCAAACTCGTTTTTAAGATTGGACAGTAATGTTTCATTTTGAACAATATTTGAAGAAAATGTTACTGGTCACATAGCTTTTTGTTGTTTTGTTTCCAAGGTAAAATATCAATTTGAATTTATGGCTAAATGTCCAATTACTTGTTTTTAACTTGTTCACTGACCATTTACATTTGAATGGGCATACTTTCACTTTATATAATGAAAAATGTAACATGTTTGCACAATCTTAGCACAAATGCAAATTGCAAACATCTTCTATAATAATTTAAATCAATTCTGAACGCTTGAAAACTTACATTTACATTTTAATTTCAGTAAAATACGTCCTTTGAACATCAAATTAAAATTCCAATTAAACTTAACTCTTATAAATCAGTTTTTGTTCCACATATTGTAAAACAAAAACAAATTTCCATTTCAAGATTTGGTATATGTCTACAATTTCATTTGAGGAAAGGAGAAAGACAATTTTCGAAACAAAACATTAAAATATTTTTTAATATTCAAATTGCATGCATCTCAGACAACCGATTGCCTTTTTTTCTACCGGATGTGGTTTCCTAGATATGTGACTGTAAATTTTTGAATTGCAATCTTAGTTGAAAAGAGTTCAATCAAATTTTGTTTATCATATAATTATATTGAAGGTAAATTATAATTATAAAACTATTGCTAAGCAATGCGCAATTTATTTTATTTATTTTAACAGTCACTTATCATTTAATTTGATACTTCAATGAATACATTATACATATTTGCCATAATTTGTTTCTTTATAAAAGCATAAATATATATGCTAGGATATTCTTGTTTCAATTAATTATAAGAACGTTAGATTTGACCCGTTTTTCCTCCTTATTATCTTGTATACTGCCAAACGATATCTGTTTTTGGCATTAGACTTGTTTATCTTAAAGTAAGTAAACAAAGTTGAAAAATTGCCGGTTGTCATTTTAATGTATATTGTCGGTTGTCATCCCTATGTATAAATATTCCTTTAATTTATTAAAAGGCTGATAAAGGTAAAGCAATAGACAAAAACTGGACACATTAAGCTCAAATTTATTGTAAAAACTGTTCCACGCTGAATAATTACGATGACAACGGATTTAGTGCAATTTGGAAATTGTAACTAGCAATTTACCTCTACACTTTAACCGTCATATGTTAGTGGCACATAAGGCTAAATAAGATTTTTATGGTAAATTGGTTTCTGCCGGAGATGGGAATTTTCTGTGATTTAATAGACTTAGCAGATTGCCTTGGTATAAAACCAATACTTGACCAATACATCGAATTCTGGAACAGTTGCAAAGAATTTCTGAAGAATAAAATAGATACTTGAATTAAGAACACAGAAAACTAAGGAGAAAACAATTTCTGATTTCCATATTTATGATATGCAAAGGATAAAATAATAAAAAGATCATGATTGGGTGGTTCCAATTTGTAAATATTTCTGTCTTCCTTCAAAGGCAATGCGGAAGCCTTGTTTTGAAGAAAAACATATGATGAAGCATGCGTTGTAGTGAAAGTGCATATTTTCAAGTGATTTAGTATTTACTTAAACACTTATTGATATATAATATTCCAGTTGTTCAAACAATAACAATTTCTTCTGCCGATTCACACATATATAATGTATAATAAAAAGAAAAAAGTAAGAAATTAAATTGAATGGTGTCAACAATAAGAACATCGCATTATCTTTTAATGATTTAGGGAAGTTTTCTCAACCCGATCATCAATTGATTTGTTGTTTACAAATAATCGTTTCAAACACTTGAAAAAAAACCTAATCAAGCGAGACACGAAAAAAAACAAATGTGACAGTTTTTGTCATTGAAAAAACATTCAATTACACTGTTTAAATGGATCTGTTATAATTTATGTGCCATTCCCATTCTTCTTTATTGCTCTTGTCGGTTTCTATTACTTCCTATTATGTATTGTTTGAGTAAACACCCTGTCCGTTCTTTGCCTTGTGTCCTGTCCTGTTTTTAGTTTGGGCTCCTGCTGGGCTCCTTGCTGGTGATCCTGTGTTGCTCGGTCGTGTAGGGAATGTGTCCATTGAACGCCGTCATTCCTTAATGATCTAGTTTTTCAATTATTTGACGTGTAGTGCAGATATTCAATAAATAGTTTGTTTGCAAATATTTGTTTAAAAATATGAAATAACCGTGAAGGACGTGTTGACATTTCAGACTGACGACAATCAGGTGAAAAAATTCTTGAAAAGTATTATCTGAAATTACTGTTTTCTTTTCATGTTCAGGGAAACAACATAAATATATTTTCATTGTCATCATAAAATTAAATTTCAATTCTACAAAAAAGAAAGAGAAAGAAATGAAAGCAAACAGTCACATGAAAATTGGGAAAAGTTTTATTTATTAATAATTTGTTATTGAAGTCAAATTAACAAAAATGAAATTAATATGTTTATCCAAGCATATCAAGTGAGTTAACAGGTAAATGTTGTTTTTTTTTAATTTGTAATTTAATTCGCATTAACAATAATGGACTCAATGGTCTAAGAACAGACTTGTCAAAACTACTTGTAAAATATTGAAAATACTACTTGTGAAATGATATTCAAATAATAATTCTCTAAAATTAAGGTATTAGCATCCTAATGCGTTACCTCCGCGTTGAAGAGTATTCAGATAGGCTAGAACTACTGTTTACTACATTGAAAATGTGGGCCATGGGTTCAATCCCCAGAAGGGTCAACTTTTTTTTTCTTTTTTTTCTTTTAACATTATTTATGTATCTCTCATGTCCCATTTGGAAAGAAAAAAGTTTTTAATTTTATTTTTTAATTTATATAGGTTTTTATTGGCTAAATAATGCTAAATCTAGTAATAAATATGGTACCTGATATTTTCCAAGTGTAATATAATCAAAACTAAACGGTAAAAGTATATTTCACAAGATCAACCAATATACTTTTTTAAAAATTAAGGGAAACTTTGAAAACAGGCACTCATTTGGGTAAATTTTAAGAATGTTTTAAATTAGGCTCCCTAAGTAGAAAAATGGTCAGACACGTGGTAAAAATGGGTGGGGTAGGGTAACATTTTTATACAGATTTCATAAATTTTAAGTAGATAACCATAATTTTGCTTATGTGGATTGTTAGCTGAATAGTACTATTTGTTTCTTACCAACAATTAATGGGAAAACATTTTTCATCAGAAAATTATTGCAGATTATTAAAGGTTCCTCATTTCTAAAAAAAGGGCCCTCATAACATCCTAGCTTGAGTTCAGAAAAGTGTCCATAACTTGATTTCCGTACGGTAAACTTTGTTTAAATTTTGCATACAGGTGGACTTTAAGGTATACATCTGACCTATGATGTCAATTTTTTAGTTCCTTATAGTGCCCATTAGGGTCCTAATACCTTAAAAGCATTATTCCATGTACTAGCATTGAATAGAAATTTCTAAATAAACAAAGAACACGACGTTATATGGTATGATATGTTATTAGATATTACATGTCTGTGAAAGCATTTATTATTTTTATTGAAAATTATTTCACATTCATAATAAATCTACACCGGTTTGTTGGTCATGCCAGACAAAATTTGAAATTAAAAGGCAATGCCGTCTCCTGTGTTGCTGTTTTCTTGGAATATGGATTAATAAATGATAGCATCGGGTATCAAATTCGTAATCACTTATTTAACAGAGGAAACAAAAAAACGTTAAGGAATATAAATTCACCTTTTTATTTACAATTGTTACACAAAAAAGCAAAAACAAAACAAACAAAAAATAATTGTGTTGTCTAAGCTTTAAGCATTTGTCAAACTCACTGACTGAAACACAGCCTGTGATGCTCCTCATCGGACTTCTAGACTCCACCTTTCGAATTCAGTGTGGTGTTTTTTTTCTTTTTCCACTGATGAACTAACAGGTGATTGCTGTGTCACATAATTATACCGCACTTTAAATGGGAGTAGTTTAGAAAAGTAGAAATATATTGCTCAAGAATATTTATAGTGTCCTTAACATGACCTGTCGATCTAACAACTTGAACTACTGGTTCAATGTAGCAGATAAAAATAACAATGCTTTCGGCATTGAACTTTGAATCTGAAACTGAACATTTTAAGGCTTTTCAGGTTAACATCTGTTTCTGAGAAGATGACACAAAAAGTTTGTGTGTCTTTATAATATATGTCGTAGTACATCAACTTCGATGCATTTAACATAATAACTCGATGTCACTTAGATAAATAAATTACCGAATTTATGAAACATCTTTAAAACAACTTTGGCGATCCCTTAATTACTAAAAATAATATGATGTTTGTTTGTTGTTTTATTTTTTAAATCTAATTATTCATTATATGTGTTGAGCACGCACAAATTAATATTCTATCAAGATATCTTATCTAACATAGTTTACCGCTATGTATTTATAAACAGTGAAAATATATTGAATATCGACGATTGTGAAAAATAACATTCCGGAAATGAACGATTAATTACGATATCCTGTTCTTGTTTTATAACAATAGCTTCGACATCTTTATCAATTTAAGATCAAATGCCGTGTTATAATGTTTACAATATTTATAATTAAATTGTTTCTGTGCACCTGAAATAATGTACGAGTACTAACAAAAAATTATATTTACGTTTTTTGTCAATGTCCTTACACACGATTACCTTTAGTGTAAAAACAAAAACAATATTTTATTTTCTAGAGTTATTCTTAAGGATAAGAATTTTTTAGTATACTAAACTCTTTGTAATTTAGGTACACGTTCAGTAGTGCTATTGTAAAGGAAGTAAAAATGAAATGTGTACATTCATCAAATGAAAATAGATAAGCAGGTGTTATATTAAGTCGACTCTCGTGGTATCGATGTCGTGGGAACGTTTAAAACAATCGAGATGATCAAAACCCAACAGAAACGAATGAAAACAGGCACTGATTTTGTACATAAAACAGGTACATACCTTTTCTTTTCATCAAATAAACGAGGTACGAAGTCTTTTGTTTTGTTTTCTTACCTAAAGTCTAAAATGATCTGATTATTTTACAATTATTCTTATACATTGAAGGCTTCTTGAATCACATCATTCTTCAGAATTTGTTTTGATAAAAAGATGAAGATAAACCTGATTCAAATCATCTACCCGTGCATGATGTAAAAGTCACACGTGGGTTACAAAAAACGAGATTTAAATTGTAATTAAGGTATGTAATTATTAAATGATCCTCAGAAAAATCTTTACCTCAAATAATATATAATTACATGATCTGACTCACGCTAATACGACACTTTTTTCTAGGTGTTAAATATCTTTTTTACCGTTATCAAAGAATATATTCTGAGTATATAGTTATTTATTTAAACGTGCGCTAAGGTAAATGAAGACCAACATAACCTTTTCATGTTAATATAACATTGTTTTAAAGAATATGAAATAGTAACAAAAAGCCTTACAAATGACAAAAAAGATGAAGGACATGTGGAATACATGACAAAGTGTTTCATAACTCGATCAAATACATTGTAGTGTTGTGACAATCAGGAAATATATCCACGCTCATTAAAAATTTATAGTAATAATCCATAAAATTATTGATGAAAAAACTTCATCAAGTCCCGATCAGTATCAGTGCGACAATACAATCATCAATGCAAAGCAATAACAATTTTATCAACTTTTTTCACAGTATCTATTTATTTGTATGATATTAAATAATTACTTGATAACATTTTAGTATGATAACATAATACTCATGTGTCCAAAAGAGACGTTTGTGTCATTGAAAGAGGCATAGAAAAACCGTCTGACCAATATCGTTGCAAATTCTATTTTGTACAACTGTTGAGGGTCTTCTTTGAATATCATAAGGTCTAAAGATCTAACCCAAGTAATATGTCCAGGAGCTTTCCGCGTGGCTTGGTCATGTTTTGCAGCGCGTTTTGTTCTTTCACTATGTAAATTTCGGAAAAATCATCATTTTCACGAGCCTAACGTTCAAAAACCATTTAACCAATCAATTCAAATGCAAATTCGATTTTGTACAACTTTGGAGGGTCTTCTTTGAACATAATAAGGCCTCAAACCCTAACCCAAGTAATATATCCAGGAGATTTCCACGTGGCTTAGTCATTTATTTGCAACGTGATTTGTTCTTTCTCTTTATAAATTTCGGAAAAATCCTCTTTTTCACGAGCCTACCGTTCCAAAACTATTTGACCTATTCCAATGCAAATTCAATTTTGTACAACTTAAGAGGGTCTTTTTTGTATTTGAAAAGGCCTAAAGCCCTAACCCAAGTAATATTTCCAGGAGATTTCCGCGTGGCTTGGTCATTTTTTGGCACCGCGATTTGTTCTTTCTCTATATAAATTTCGGAAAAATCATCATTTTCACGAGCCTACCGTTCCAAAACCATTTGACCAATTCCAATGAAACTTCAATTTTGTACAATTTAAGAGGGTCCTCTTTGTATTTGAAAAGACGTGAAGCCCTAACCCAAGTAATATGTCCAGGAGGTTTCCGTGTGGCTTGGTCATATTTTGCATCGCGATTTGTTCTTTCTCTATATAAATTTCGGAAAAATCATCATGTTCACGAGCCTACCGTTCCAAAACCATTTGACCAATTCCAATGCAACTTCGTTTTGTACAACTTACGGGGTCTTCTTTGTATTTGAAAAGGCCTAAAGCCCTAACCCAAGTAATATTTCCAGGAGATTTCCGCGTGGCTTGGTCATTTTTTGGCACCGCGATTTGTTCTTTCTCTATATAAATTTCGGAAAAATCATCATTTTCACGAGCCTACCGTTCCAAAACCATTTGACCAATTCCAATGAAACTTCAATTTTGTACAACTTAAGAAGGTCCTCTTTGTATTTGAAAATGCCTGAAGCCCTAACCTAAGTAATAAGTCCAGGAGATTTCCGCGTGGCTTGGTCATTTTTGGCACCGCGATTTGTTCTTTTTCTTTATACATTTCGGAAAAATTTTCATTTTCACGAGCCTACCGTTCAAAAACCATTTAAATCTTAACGTTGCAAATTTGATTTTGTACAACTATGAAGGCTATTCTTTACATGTTTAAAGTTTAAAAGCCCTAACCCAAAGAACCTGTCCATGAGATTTCCGCATGGCTTGGTCATTTTCCGGCGATTTGCTCTTTCTGTATATAAAGTGTATAAATTTCGAGAAAAAAGTCATTATTTTGAGCCAAACGTTCATACAGTGGTCTTCCAACTTCATATAAATGTAAATCAAATCTGATGTGTGTGACAAAAACGTTCTTAAAAGAGCTCGATTTTGCAGGAATTTATCTCATGTACAATAAGCCATTACAAAATAATCGCTACGTACTTAAAAAAAATCTAGTAGAGTGTATTAGCTAAAGGAATGTTCTTTACTGCTTTATAAGGCTTAAAGTCACAGAGATTCATTTCAAGAAAAATAAGAGCAACTACTTCACGTGCAATAGTCGCTATTCGGACGTGCGATTTGTTCTTTATATATATAAAGTCTTAAGAAATTTCGTAAAAAAAGGCATCATTTCCTCCTGTCAACTGTTGAAAAAACATCCGACTAATATCGTTGCAAATTCGATTTTGTACAACTTTGGAGGGTCTTCTTTGAACATTATAAGGCCTAAAGCCATAACCCAAGTAATATGTCCAGGAGGTTTCGGCGTGGCTGTGTCATTTTTTGCATCGCGATTTGTTCTTTCACTATATAAATTTCGAAAAAATCATCATTTTCACGAGCCTACCGTTCCAAAACCATTTGACCAATTCCAATGAAACTTCAATTTTGTACAACTTAAGAGCGTCTTCTTTGTATTTGAAAAGGCCTAAAGCCCTAACCAAAGTAATTTGTCCAGGAGATTTCCGCGTGGCCTGGTCATTTTTTGGCACCGCGATTTGTTCTTTCTCTATATAAATTTCGGAAAAATCATAATTTTCACGAGCATACCGTTCCAAAACCATTTGACCAATTCCAATGCAACTTCAATTTTGTACAACTTAAGAGGGTCTTCTTTGTATTTGAAAAGGCCTAAAGCCCTAACCCAAGTAATATTTCCAGGAGATTTCCGCGTGGCTTGGTCATTTTTTGGCACCGCGATTTGTTCTTTCTCTATATAAATTTCGGAAAAATCATCATTTTCACGAGCCTACCGTTCCAAAACCATTTGACCAATTCCAATGAAACTTCAATTTTGTACAACTTAAGAGGGTCCTCTTTGTATTTGAAAATGCAGGAAGCCCTAACACAAGTAATATGTCCAGGAGATTTCCGCGTGGCTTGGTCATTTTTTGGCACCGCGATTTGTTCTTTTTCTTTATACATTTCGGAAAATTTTTCATTTTCACGAGCCTACCGTTCAAAAACTATTTAAATCTTAACGTTGCAAATTTGATTTTGTTCAACTATGAAGGCTCTTCTTTACATGTTTAAAGTTTAAAAGCCCTAACTCAAGGAACATGTCCAGGAGATTTCCGCATGGCTTGGTCATTTTTTGTCATTTTTGCACCTGCGATTTGTCCCCATGTAAATTTCGGGAAAAAACATCATTTTCACTAGCCTACCGTTCAAAAACTATTTGACCAATTCCGTTGCAAATTTGATTTTGTACAACTATGGAGGGACTTCTTTACATGTTTAAAGTTTTAAGCCCTAACATAAGGAACTTGTCCAGGAGATTTCCGCATGGCTTGGTCATTTTTGTCATTTTTGCACTTGCGATTTGTTCTTTTTCTATGTAAATTTCGGGAAAAACATCATCTTTACGAGCCTACCGTTCAAAAACCATTTGACCAATTCCGTTACAAATTTGATTTTGTACAACTATGGAGGGTCATTATATGTTTTAAGTTTTAATGCCCTCACCCAAAGAACCTGTCCAGGAGATTTCCGCATGGCTTGGCCATTTTCCGGCGATTTGCTCTTTCTGTATATAAAGTGTATAAATTTCGAGAAAAAAAATCATTATTTTGAGCCAAACGTTCATACAGTGGTCTTCCAACTTCATATAAATGTAAATCAAATCTGATGTATGTTGCAAAAAACGTTCTTAAAAGAGTTCGATTTTGCAGGAATATATCTCATGTACAATAAGCCATTACAAAATAATCGCTACGTACTTAAAAAAAATCTAGTAGAGTGTATTAGCTAAAGGAATGTTCTTAACTGCTTTATAAGGCTTAAAGGCACAGAGATTCATTTCAAGGAAAATAAGAGCAACTACTTCACGTGCAATAGTCGCTATTCGGACGTGCGATTTGTTCTTTATTTATATAAAGTCTTAAGAAATTTCGCAAAAAAAGGCATCATTTCCTCGTGTCAACTGTTGAAAAAACATCCGACTAATATCGTTGCAAATTCGATTTTGTACAACTTTGGAGGATCTTCTTTGAACATTATAAGGCCTAAAGCCCTAACCCAAGTAATATGTCCAGGAGGTTTCCGCGTGGCTGTGTCATTTTTTGCATCGCGATTTGTTCTTTCACTATATAAATTTGGAAAAAATCATCATTTTCACGAGCATACCGTTCCAAAACCATTTGACCAATTCCAATGAAACTTCAATTTTGTACAACTTAAGAGGGTCTTCTTTGTATTTGAAAAGGCCTAAAGCCCTAACCAAAGTAATATGTCCAGGAGATTTCCGCGTGGCTTGGTCATTTTTTGGCACCGCGATTTGTTCTTTCTCTATATAAATTTCGGAAAAATTATAATTTTCACGAGCCTACCGTTCCAAAACCATTTGACCAATTCCAATGCAACTTCAATTTTGTACAACTTAAGAGGGTCATCTTTGTATTTGAAAAGGCCTAAAGCCATAACCCAAGTAATATTTCCAGGAGATTTCCGCGTGGCTTGGTCATTTTTTGGCACCGCGATTTGTTCTTTCTCTATATAAATTTCGGAAAAATCATCATTTTCACGAGCCTACCGTTCCAAAACCATTTGACCAATTCCAATGAAACTTCAATTTTGTACAACTTAAGAGGGTCCTCTTTGGACTTGAAAATGCCTGAAGCCCTAACCCAAGTAATATGTCCAGGAGATTTCCGCGTGGCTTGGTCATTTTTTGGCACCGCGATTTGTTCTTTTTCTTTATACATTTCGGAAAAATTTTCATTTTCACGAGCCTACCGTTCAAAAACCATTTAAATCTTAACGTTGCAAATTTGATTTTGTACAACTATGAAGGCTCTTCTTTACATGTTTAAAGTTTTAAAGCCGTAACTCAAGGAACATGTCCAGGAGATTTCCGCATGGCTTGGTCATTTTTTGTCATTTTTGCACCTGCGATTTGTTCCCATGTAAATTTCGGGAAAAAACATCATTTTCACTAGCCTACCGTTCAAAAACTATTTGACCAATTCCGTTGCAAATTTGATTTTGTACAACTATGGAGGGTCTTCTTTACATGTTTTAAGTTTTAAAGCCCTAACGTCAGGAACTTGTCCAGCAGATTTCCGCATGGCTTGGTCATTTTTGTCATTATTGCACTTGCGATTTGTTCTTTTTCTATGTAAATTTCGTGACAAAATATCATCTTTACGAGCCTACCGTTCAAAAACCATTTGACCAATTCCGTTGCACATTTGATTTTGTACAACTATAAAGGGTCTACTTTGCATGGTTTAAGTTTTAAATCCCTAACCTAAAGAACCTGTCCAGGAGATTTCCGCATGGCTTGGCCATTTTCCGGCGATTTGCTCTTTCTGTATATAAAGTGTATAAATTTTCAAGAAAAAAATCATTATTTTGAGCCAAACATTCAAACAGTGACCTTCCAACTTAATATAAATGTAAATCAGTTCTGATGTGTGTGACAAAAATGTTCTTAAAAGAGCTCGATTTTGCAGGAATTTATCTCATGTACAATAAGCCATTACAAAATAAACGCTACGTACTTAAAAAAAATCTATTAGAGTGTATTAGCTAAAGGAATGTTCTTAACTGCTTTATAAGGCTTAAAGGCACAGAGATTCATTACAAGGAAAATAACAGCATCTACTCCACATGCAATAGTCACTATTCGGACGTGCGATTTGTTCTTTATTTATATAAAGTCTTAAGAAATTTCGTAAAAAAACCACATCATTTCTTCGTGTCAACTGTTGAAAAAAACAAAAAAATATCGTTGCAATTTTGATTTTGTACAACTTTGGAGGGTCTTCTTTAAACATAATAAGGCCTAAAGCCCTTACCCAAGTAATATGTCCAGGAGGTTTCCGCGTGGCTTGGTCATTTTTTGCATTGCGATTTGTTCTTTCACTATATAAATTTCGGAAAAATCATCATTTTCACGAGCCTACCGTTCAAAAACAATTTGACAAATTCCAATGCAACTTCGATTTTGTACAACCTAAGAGGGTCTTCCTTGTACATAAAAAAGGCCTTAAGCCAAAACCCAAGCAATATGTCTACGAGATTTCCGCGTGGCTTCGTCATTTCTTGGCACCAGGATTTGTTCTTTCTCTTTATTAATTTCGGAAAAAATCATCATATTCACGAGCCTACCGTTCAAAACCATTTGAATAATTCCGCTGAAATTTGATTTTGTATAACTATGAAGGCTCTTCTTTACATGTTTAACGTTTTAAAAGCCCTAACCCAAGGAACATGTCCAGGAGATTTCCGCATGTCTTGTTCTTTTTTGTCATTTTTGCACCTGCGATTTGTCCTTTTTCTATGCAAATTTCGGGAAAAAAACATCATTTCACTAGCCTACTGTTCAAGAATTGGTTGACCAATTCCGTTGCAAATTCAATTTTGTACAACTATGGAGTACTTACATATTTTATGTTTTAATGCCCTAACCCAAGGAACCTGTCCAGGAGATTTCCGCATGGCTTGGTCATTTTTGTCATTTTTGCAACTGCTATTTGTCCTTTCTGTATGTAATTTTCGGGAAAAAACATCATTTTCACTAGCCTACCGTTCAAAACTTGTTTGACCAATTCCGTTGCAAATTTAATTTTGTACAACTATGGGTGGTCCTTTTTACCTGTGTTTAGTTTTAAAGCCTTAACCCAAGGAACATTTCCAGGAGATTTCCGCGTTGCTTGGTCATTTTTGCACTTGCGTATTGTTCTTTCTCTATGTAAATTTCGGCAAAATATCATTTTTACGAGCCTACTGTTCAAAAAACAATTTGACCAATTCCTTTGCAAAATTGATTTTGTACAACTATGGAGGGTGTTCTTCACATGTTTTAAGATTTAAAGCCCTAACCCAAGGAACATGTCCAGGAGATTTTTGCATGGCTTGGTCATTTTAGCACCGGCGATTTGTTCTTTCTCTATGTAAATTTAGGGAAAAACATCATTTTCACGAGCCCTCTATTTAAAAACCTTTTGACCAATTTCGTTGCAATTTTGATTTTGTACAACTATGGAGGGTCTTCTTTACATGTGTCAAGTTTCAAAGCCCTAACCCAAGGAACATGTCCAGGAGATTTTCCGCATGGCTTGGTAATTTTTTAGCGATTTGCTCTTTCTGTAAATGAAATGTAAAATTTTTCGACAAAAACTCATTACTCAGAGCCAACCATTCACACTTGAGAGAGCTTGATTAGCAGGAATTGATCCCATAAAAGAAAACACCTAGAAGATTGTATCAGTTAAAAGGATCTTCTTCAGTGCTTTATAAGGCTATACGGCACAGATATCTATCTAACTCATGGAAAATAAGAGCAACTCCTCCACGTGCAACAGTTGCTATTTGGACCTGCGACTTGTTTTTTATTGATATAAAGTCCTAAGAAATTTCGTAAGAAAACGCATCATTTTCTCGTGTCAACTGTTAAATAACTATCCGACCAATATCGTTGCAAATTCGATTTTGTACAACTTTGGAGGGTCCTCTTTGAACATTATAAGGCCTAAAGCGTTAACCCAAGTAATATGTCCAGGAGATTTCGATTGGTTTGGTCATTTTTGCACCGCGATTTGTTCTTTTTTTATATAAATTCTGGAAAATCATCATTTTCACGAGCCTACCGTTCAAAAATTATTTGACCAATTCCGTTGCAAATTTGATATTGTCGACTAATGAGGGTCTTCTTTACATATGTTAAGTTTTAAAGCCCTAAATCAAGGAAGACGTCAAGGAGATTTCCGCCTGGCTTGGTCTTTTCCCGGCGATTTGCTCTTACTGTACGCTCGTATATAAAATGTATAAACATTCGGTAGTCATGCTGTATTTTATATTTAATTATCTGTGTAAGAGTTCGTGAGTTGTGGCCATGAAAATGATGTTTTTCCCGAAATTTACATAGAGAAAGAACAAATCGCCTGTGCAAAAAATGACCAAGCCATGCGGAAATATCCTGGATATGTTCCTTGAGTTAGGGCTTTATAACTTAAAACATGTAAAGCAACCTATCAACAACCGCAATCACCGATGAGCCAACAGTAAGCGACCGATAAAGTATTACTTATTGCTGATAAAAATGATGATAATTATAATGACTGATTCCATTGCTTTTAAACAGTAATTTATCGGTTACTGCCTTCAGAAATATATTACTCGACATAAAAGTGTTTCATTTGTCATATCAGATATTATATTTGTAAATACAAAAATTGAAAAATCCTTTTCGAATAGGGTGGCAAATTTATATGAAACATGGAATCGCAATAATAAAATGCTGATTTTACTTAGTTTTGTTTTTCTTAAAATTTAAGACTCAGAGTTTATGTATTAGATTAGTTACATCGGGATCAATGCTGTTCGCTTACAAACCCTTTTACAAGTACAGAAACTGATAGCGAACAGCATGGATCCTGATCAGACTGCGCGGATGCGCAGGCTAGCCTGGATCCATGCTGGTCGCAAACCCACTATGCTAGTTTTGTCATGACACGGCTCAAATTCAAATCTGCTTTGGTTTATTTTCAAAATGAATCATCATAAAAGTGTAGATGTTCAGAAATATATTTATTACGTAATATACAATGCAGAAGATAATAAATATGGTCGTTGACTTCTTTTGATATTTATTTATCCAGAAACAATTGTATACCTTTAAGTGAGTGCTTCAGATTTAATACCTTGTGTAACTACCGATGTTTTTATCCACAGATCAAATAAGGGATGATCAATTCTGTGATTTTTTGTCGAGGTAAAGTACTGTGCTTTTTTGTGAAGACTTGTTTACATATGAGCATTAAGTCAATGTATTTACAAAATAAATTGAGATATAAGTTTAAGTACTGAATAAAGGAGATTATGATCTGACCTTTAGTTTGTTCTTTGATGGAATCGTTTATAAAAATTGCCATCTTGAGATTTCTTCAAATGTTAGAGTTTTAGTGTACAAAAACCCTTTATATTCCAAATATGGGAATGATAATTTTCAAACGTATCTGGTTTAAAATTGAAACTAATGGAAATGCATCGTTATGGCTATATACTTGCTTTAAAACTGACCTTTTATGTAGTTTAATTTAACTAGGATAATTTCACTAATAGATATTTCACATTTTACATTGATATATAAAAATGTTTAGAAAGGTTACGGCCTAGGAATCTTGTAAAGTAGTTCAAGTATCAGTAAACTACAAGTTGCCTTTATAATTACAGTAAAATCCTATCATTAAGACGAAAATTATTATCCATTAAGATGGCGTTTTTTGCGGAAACGGTATTCGTGAAATAATATAATAGCGAAAAGTATCTTGCATCTAATATTGTTGACAATGCGTCCATCAACTGTTTGCTGTTACTAGCATTTTGACAAATTACAAGGAAGATAATAAAATTTTAACTTGGCTAAATTTATTTCAAAAGAACATGCTACTGAGGAACCTACACTTTTTTATGAAATTCAATTTAATGAATTCACAATTGTACGAAAATAATAAAAAAAAAACATAACCGCGGCCTAACACTACTATTGTTACGTCAGAAATATTGACCATAAAAAGTCGAGAAAATTGTGTCGTATGTGACAAAAATCAAATCCAATTACGTTTCAGAATTACGATATCTCGCTGTGGTGAATTTCCCCTGTTAGTACAACAAAGTCAATTTTAATAAAAACAATTTGAATATGCCGACTGACTGAAAAAAATCATTATCTTCTGCTTCGGAAGTATGAAAAGAAATTCAAATCAATTTGAATGATATAAAATGATGTTTTGCAATCGCGTCATTAATTTAAATCAGGGAATGTGCATGAGCATTTACGTAAAGTGTGTTCTTAAATAATGTCTTAAGTTCAAACATCTTATTTTGTCAGAGTCTATAAAAAGGCAGCATATAAAGTAAAGTTTTATTTTATTCTTAAAAATTGACATATTGAAAAAAAACATGATAAAATTTAAAAAAAACATTTAAGTAGTTTCAAATCAAATTACATTTTGAAATATGACATTGATGGTTAAGGTCATTAAGGATTCAATATCATCATTTTTACCATTCGTTGATGTTATTCAACATGATGTGTCCATATTAATCCCACAACAATTCATTTTTCTTCAATTTTCCTGGATGTGATATACAACTCCTAGTTGATTTTATTTTGATTAAGTATTGTTTAAGTTAGAAATCAATATTTAACATCTTTTTTGATATTAATTAAGCAATTTTGATTCCTCTTTGATTTCCATTCTCTTTGATTACTATTCATTGCAAATTAACGTTTACTTGTATTTGGCAACTCAAACATCATTTGCAATGATCAAATGTTTGCATGAATGTTTGGCAATCGATAATTTTCTAGTAAGTAGAATTGCAGTGTTGGATGAAATTGGAAAAAAAACATTCAGATTTCTAAAATATTATTCTAATATCATTTATACTAACACAATTTTAAAGAAGTCACATGAACTTAAATTAAACATTCAAAGGACAAACGTGTTATTTTACTTCTTTTTAATTAATAACATGCGTTTCGAAATACTAATATGCATATTAAATAAGAATAAAAAAAATGAAGAAAACAATTTGACAGTGTGTCTTTGTGTAAGAATTTATTATTTAAAATGTCAAGTGAATCAAGACTTGTTCCAAAAGTGCACGACATCAGAATTTGAGCTCCACCCTATAAAGGTATTCACCCTTGTAAAGTTCTTCGACAGTTACTTGTTTACTCATTTTTTGAAAAAACATAAAGAACGCATTTCTTATGACAAAAAACACAGAATCAGTCAGCTACTTGAAAGTTTGAAAATATAAAACAGAAACAATTTTTTGACAGTACATACATTATGCAGGTTTAGGGCATGTAGGTCTGTTTAGTCTTCCATCTTGTTACCATTATCAATATGTGTAACAGAAATGAAAAACATCAAACTTTTATAAAAGACACTCTTGTGATAAAATACAAGGCATGTTTTATACGACTTAAACCGCCCAGTGTGCCTCAAAAGTGCTTTCATTTGTATTCCTGTTGTTTTTTGTTGTTTTTTTTTTCATTCTTTCTTTTGTATTTTATGATATGCTACAATTTTCAAAACAGACATCATTTGCCACATACATAAACTATCTTTTTTACTATCTTTTTTCTGCTGCCCTGTTTGCAATTGGTATAACTATAATAGAAAATTAGTATTTTAATATATGGAACGCAAAATGCTACATTGTTTACATTATGCTACCTTAACGACACATAACTGCAAGTAAAGCCTACTTTTGCCAGTTTGTAAACTTCCTGTATGTTTTAATACATAAATAATCTCTTAGCCAAGCATTTTTAATAAATCCTTGATATTTTCAAAAAAATAAGAAATATGGATTTCTGAGCCATTATGTGCCTTCAAAGGTAGGCAGGAAAAAACAGAAAACACACCTTGACAATACATGCCTACTGTTCTATCCAGGTATATACAAGGCAGATCTGCCTTTTCCTCTGTTTTCTAAATCACGTAATAAATTAACGTTTCAGTTAAAAAAATTGATTTTTGCTTAATATACTGTGACCGGCAAAACAATACCAAAGTATTATGTGTTCTTTTTCGATAAATTTTGTCTAATTGGGACACGCTATGTCTAAAACCTTATTACTTGCTTCGATATAGATTAAATTTCATATACTTAGTAGGAATATATTTTATTTAGTTTTAATCTTGATTGTCTGCTGAAAAATGAAGTTGATTATTATTTCAAGCTTAAATACAAGATGAGCATTAGCATAAATTGTGTATTGTTACTGTTTTTACAATTGATTACGAAATTTAATATATTTTTAATATCATAACTAATGTTTATTTGATTTAAGTGGTCAAGCTTTTAGCCGTATTGAATTATGAATTCATATAAGCCAGCATAACGTCTATATGTTTACAAGTACAAATGTTGCTGCAATGCAGCAATTGAGAAGCTCCGCGCAAAAAATGCGCTCATTACAGATACCTTACCAAATTATTCCTACGCACAGGTCATGTTATATTCAGATTAAGTACTATTGTAGATTTTTTCCGAATGTTTTGTAAACCATTTTTTGCATAATAATTATACTTATCTTATGCACTGTCCATAATTAAAGAGGGGAAAGATATTTAATATAAAAATGTACCACTGATGCCTTCCTGGTAAGGAAAGTAATTCCATTGAATACAAACAAGACTTACAAGACTTGTAAAAGTTATGTGACATGACTGTACCATGTTCTGTTTGTGTCACTACTGTAGTCAGTAGCCTAAGATGATAAAAAATCAAAGTCTGTTGTTTTTTATTATTATTATTGTAACAAATATACAAATAGTAACGAAGGGACTAATATTATAATATACTAATATAACATGCATTTTTTCATGTCAAATTAAAAATATGGTTTCTTTCAACACTGAAAGTAGAACACACTCTGGAATGAGAAAATTGGGATGAATTTCAAAAAGACCAAGTTCAGGAATTTTTTGTTTTTGTTATACACGCGTTACATGGTGATACAGTATTTATTAATATAATAAAAGACTGTTACCTGAATTTTAGGCAGGTATGAGGAAATTCACTTATGTCATGTTCGTGCGAGCCAAACATATAGAAGCTATTTGACATTGGAGATATATATAAAAAAAATCTTTTGTTAATTGATTTATTTGGAGATCAATATACTTAATTGTTAAATTGCTTTAAAACCATTCATAAAAAAAACATTACACTTCATGTTCAAAATGCAGATCAAATCAATGATGCTATCTATCTACAGCCTATGCTTAATGAGGGTCCATCCGCTCGTAAGGCCACAAAATACAGCTTTCGCTGTCGATTACGGACCCCGGACATGTCACCAGTCATACCCTTCGCAGGATGAGCTATTTTTTACGGACAGGTCGCGTCAAGACAAAATGCCTCAAACAAAATTAAATACTTTATCGATTTCGAAAGAAAATACTAAAAAGCTCACCAAAATAGTGTTGGAGAACCCTTAAGTTTATGATGCACTAATGACAGATTAAAACAACAACATCTGGTCTTCGGTTGCTAAAGAGATGTTATTCAAATCACCTAACTGTTATTCAATGTTTTTCCTTTTTACCTAATTCCTTGATGTTACAACTGGTTTTGGTATTTGAATGAAATGATATCATATTCTACACGTAATTATCTTCTGTTCGCTGTGCTGTTACTAAAAGTGTGTAGAACATAACGTTCATCTACAACAAGACTCACGGACCTACCCCGGTCACGGTTCACGGACGCGGGTCTCGTACCATTAGCGGCCTATTTAGGTATGTTTGAAGCACAATGTGGTGTGCTGTATCACTGATGTCAATGAAATGTAACACTATATACTAAAGTTTAATTATTTCAAAACAACCAATATATCAACATGTTATTATTAAACATTTAATTTCATATATATAAATTAAGAATAATTATCAAAAGCAAAATTATTAAAGTTTTATACATGAAATATTCTTTATATTGACAAATTCAATCATTAATAGTATACTTGATATGCTGTGTGTAAATTAATTCAAAATATTACAAATTATAATATAATGTACTACTTAAAAGGGAAATAACACATGTATAACCTAAGTGTCAAAAATCAGAACATTTATATCTATTTATAGCTTTCGAATTCATGTACAGCAGAACTGCTTACCTGTTCTGATTCATTAATATGACATGTTGCGAATCACCGAAGGGGAAACCAATATAGAAATCGAAAGGAGTTCTTGAATGCGGATTTAGTTTTAGCTGTAAATCGAAGGGATTAAATGATCAAATCCGGGCCCATGGACAATGAAAATAGTAAACACAAATAGCTTCGCGCCTGTGGGCGCGGAGCAATTACAGTGACGCGAATGTAGCTTACTGTTTTAACATTTTCAAAAATCGAATATGTCTGTTCAATTAGATGAAACGGTAAAATGAGTTTCATTTGAAGATCAAAAGAAAAACTTTCTACAAACTGTTTATGACTTGCATACTGTCTGCCAACTATCATTCTATAACAGTACGCTCGTTTCACCGCATCTAATTAATTGGAGTTTGTTTTTATAATTCAAAACGTAATTTAATTGCGATGACGTTAAAAGTACATCAGAATTTATGACTTCACACTGTTTCAACTGCTAATGAATAAAGAAATTGGACAATACTCATTCTGATATGATATATAAACTAAATGGCCTTGCATTGGTTAACTTTAAATGATAGCAAATGGACAGCCTATTATTAATCAGGAAGAAAGCAGTATACAAGCATATTAAATGTCTTTACAAAGTACGCCAATATTCATTTCAAAATTAAACACGCAACACATTCTTTGAAAGTGGTTATATGTATGCGTATAAGATACTACACTGTAATACATCTGGGAAATATGCATATTACTACTTGAAAGGCAAGTTAAAGTAAGGTATAAATAAATTAAACATTCAATGTAATTGAATGGACTGGAATCCATGACTTAGCAGTTAAGGTCTGGCTCAGTTGTCCCTCACCACTGAAGGTTCATAACCAGCATTCAGCAAAAAGATCTATGAATTAATTTTTGCAAAATGGTGCCCATTGTTGACTTAAGTTGTGGAGAAAGGAACATGTAAAGTGTATTTTTGTCAGTCGCCATATGACCTTCTTAGGGTTGATGTCAGGTAAACCTTGTCAAAGAAAAAAAGACAAGGAAAGAAAAACCGCAAAACTCTTATCAACGCTTAAGGATTTCGTATCATATGGATAAGGCTGAAATGAAAAAATACTGGCAGCCATGGATGTAAAAAAAACCTTATGATATAACTCTTGACATAATACTCAGACAATACGTAAAACACATATTATACAAAATTAATTGTTCATTTGAAAATGTATATTCTTATTGTCCCGTATTTTACCAGGCGCTTCGGCATCTCTCATAGGATTTTTGTCTGGCAAAATCTTAAGAATTTTAAAGGACACAGATAAAGACCTTTACAATAGTGTATTTGTATCATTTGTTTTCAAAGTAATACGATACCAAATGTCACCTGGTTGAATTTGTTTTATATATATATATAATCAATTAAACATCTGTTTAATACGTTTTTTTTTCATTCATACTCTCATAATTTTAGACAAGTCACAGAAAAATTGAATATTAAAATTGCAGTATGTTTTTGAGTTAATCATCTGCGTTTTAATTATTGGTCTACATTCAACATAGACAAAACAATGACAGGTTCTTTTGTACAATATATCAATCAACATAAATCAAAACTTTCAAAAGGCGTGCAAGATTTTAATTTAAACTTTGGAGGGCTACCATGTAAACGTGATCACTATTACAAAGTTCTTCAACAGTTTCTTGTTTACTCTTATTTGTAAGGAAAAAAACTTTTAAATAAAAGTTTATATTTCTTATGATAAAACACAGACTAGGTCTGTGTTGCTACTTAAAAGTTTGAGAATATAAAACAGAAACACTATTTTGACAGAACATACTTAATTGTCTAACGCAGGTAAAGGCCAGATAGGTCTGTTTAGTCTTCCATCTTGTTACTTATATCAATAATTGTTACAAAAGTGAATGGAATAAAAACATTTTATGTGAAAACACCTCATATGATAAAACACAGAAAATGTATGCCTTTACTTACAAACATGGAAATATCAAACAGAAAAGACATCTTGACAATACCTGCCTGTTGTTCTATCCAGGTATGTAGAAAGTAGAGCTGCCTTTCCTCTTTTTTCTCAATCACGCAATAAAATCAATGTTTCATTTTACGAAATTGACTTTTGCTTATTATGTATAATATACTGTAACTTATGTTGCCTACCAAAGCTATATACATGTATGTCAGTTTCGTCTTATTGGACACGTTATTTCCTTTCCTTGATTAAAAGCAGCACACCTCCAGATTCATGCTAATTTTCATGCAAATTTTGCAAAATTATTAATGTATTTGAATGTGTAATAATAAACGGAAGAAATTTACACATTATCAATAGCAATTTACACATTATCAATGGCACTTACAAACTACGTAAATTACCAAAACGTGGTCAAAATGTGCATAAAAGCCTCTAATGCGTTAGTAACGCAGTAGAAATATAGTTTTTTATACTGAAAAATCAGTCATTAATCGCACATAATAAAATTATGTAAAATATTATTTGAATCTTAAAACGTTTTACTTTTCCTGACATCTAAGTACATTTTTATCGAGTTTGATTTTATTGAAATATTTGGACTCATCTGGAGGCATGTAGCTTTAAGGTTATTTACTTCTTTTTTTAGGATAAATTATCTAGCTCTTATTTTGATTGCCTGGTGAAATTATTAGATGAATGCGATTTCATGCTGAGTATTCTCATTGACTGTGAATTTTTTCAATAATTTGTACATTGTATTGCAAAACTAAAAACATGATTTAAATCATCTTTCGTGTTAAATTGATTTAAGTGGTCAAACTTTTAGCCTGAATGGAAAATACTTTTTTGAATGCAAATATCGTATATATGATTATTACAGTGACGCAATTATCGTGAACTGTTTAAACACATTCATTAGTGGAAATTGCCTGTTTTGATTCAGCAGTATAATGAATTGCATTTGAAGATCAAATGAAAAACCTTTCTCACAGACTGTTTATGACTTGCTTGATGCATTTTATATCAGTACGCTCATTTCAACGCATGCATTTCATTGATTGGATTTTGCTTTTATAATTACAAAATGTAATTTAATTACGCTGACGTTTATAGTGCATCAAAATAAAAGATTTCACAATGTTTCAACTGCTAATAAACAAGGACAATGTATGAGACTAATTCTGATATAAAATGTATACTAAATGACATTGCATTGGTTAATGATAGCAAATGACTCAAGGAGGAAAAATATATGAGCAAAAACATCTTTACAAAGACTACCAATATTCATTTCGAAGTTGAGCACACAACACGTTCTTTGAACGTAATAATATTTACGTGTATAAGTTTTCTACATTGTAATTCATTTTGGAAATAAGTATGTAAATGCTGAAAAGGCCATTTAGTACAACTAAGATATAAATTTAACATTTAACTTAATTGAATGTGATGGTATACGTGGCCAAGCAGTATAGGTCGCTAACTGAAATGCCCATCACCGCTGTAGGTTCGAATCAAGCTAAGGTCAATGTATTATTGTTTTAGAAAATAGCTAACAGAATGTCGAGAGTCCTTCCCTGATGCCCGTTGGTGACTTAAATTGTCGCAGGAGAGACATCTGAAGATTTATTTTAACTGTAAAGGAAGAAAGTCGCCATATGACCTTCTTAGGATTTGATGTCAAGTAAACATTTCCAGAGAAAAAGATGAAAATGCAAACTTATTATCAACGCTTGAAGATTTCATACCATGTGGAAAAGATTTAAATGCAAAAATACTGATAGAAATGAATAGAAAATCACTTCTACATTACTTGGCATAATATTAATAATAATTGCATATATACTTACTATAATTATAAAGTGCGACAGCTTCTTATTAATTTAAAGTGTAATAAAAAGTAAAATGCTATTAGAATACTAAATGTCAGTAAAATAATATTCACAGTATAAAAAATAATTATTGTGTTTTACCGCGGTAATTGTTTTCGTTTAATGTCCCGCATTCTTTCATGACATCATGTTATATGTCATATGTTTATTATTGATTGGAGGTGATATGCACAAGCATTGAAAGCGCTTGTAATATTTTTGTTAAATGTAACTTTTATATTTCAACACTGCACATTGTAATGCATGTTATAGATAAATTTTGTACGGACAGATAATCTTTATTTTGGAAACGCTTTTTCTTAGACTGTAGTTGATTTTTACCAGGCGCCAAAGCGTCTCATTGGGTCTTTGTCCAGCAAAGTCTTCATAAGAAAATGCAGGACACAGATAAAGACCTCTCAAATTACAGTAATTGTATCATTTGTTTTCAAAGTTATTTGATGCCAAATGTTTCCTTTAATCCTTTGATAATTACTTTACATATTAAAAAGGTCTCTTAAGAATTACGAACACATTGGATGGATTCACATTATTTATGTAAATGTGACAATAAATCGACAAATTCAATTCCCTTTGTCTACCTCTTCTGTCTTGCTGTCATTCCTTGACCATTTCCATAGTTTTTCACATAAAGTGTAGCAATTATAAAATGAGAAAAAAACATAAGAATAAAGTCAGCATTAAATTTTGTTAATAGACCTTTCTATCTTAAACGGACTTCGTAAACGGACTTCGTAATACGGAATAAATTGGGGATTTTCTCAAAACATAAATGATAAAAAATAAAAATAAAACTGTAATACATCGGGTTTTTACCTGTATATTGCTAGTTATAGTATTTCTATCAACCATCAACAAATTAAATATGGATACAATGTTACCATAATTCATATAAAGACCCAATAAAAACAAACAAACAAACGAACAAAAAATAAAAAGTTTTTTTCCAAAATTTATATTACTTTATTGTATTTTTAAAATTTTTCAACCATAAACCAAAAAGCAAATGTTTTAAAGGGATTTTACTGAAAGGGTTTTGGGTTTACGGGTGGGGGAAAGCAGGACTAAAATAAATTTTTCATCATATTTATAATATGTAAAACGCTAAAGATGAAACCAAAAAATTGAACAAAATTCAAGTGTTATAAATTAAACAAAAGGTTTCCGCCATCTGAATTACAATTTAAAGCCCGGTGGAAAAGTGACAGTATCGAAATCAAAGAGTAAGAATTGTTGTTGTGGGCTTATCCATTGGTCGCAAAAGTCGGTGTTGGAAATGTTCCATCTGATTGCAACCAACTGGCGGGATACAAATTTATCCATACCCCACGTTTTACTAAAACCCGTTTTAATCCCTATTGTTTTGCCCAAAAGTAAATGTATAAACAAATGTTGTTGTAGAATGCACGAATAAAATGTACGACTTTTCAAACATGTACATAACGCGTTTTGCACACATTGAATTATGGTGTGGCAAGTGTTACATTAAAAGGTTGGTAACAACATAATCCATATCACAAACAATACAATTATATTTCTGAAGACAGTTTGTGGGCGACTGTAATTCCTACGTTTATGATTGTTATATATCTATTAATGTAAATGATCGCCTTTAAACAAGTTAGACTATAGATATTGTACATATTTTTTTGAGAAAACTTCGGAAATATATAATCGAATCAAATTTGAAAAATAAAATGGTTTGGCGAACATCTAGTACATAATGTAGAGCATCATTACGGCAACTAAACATGACCGTGCATGGCTGATATATTCTGAAGCATATTGCGGGGATTGAACTAAAGCAGGAAAGTGATACTAGATGTAGGCTTCGCCTGCTAGAGTTCATTCTGAAAATCTAAATACAATGCAAACAGTATAGTGTTGCAGCGAAAAGTAGCACAATTATTGTCAAACATAACAAGAATTTTAACAACACACGTATAATAGCAATGGACAGGTTTTCACACTCAAAGATATTATTGTAAGAAAGTCGGCAACATTTGAGGACCTAGGGTTAAAAGTTGCACGTCTCCAGATAAGCCAAAATATTTCAAGAAATCAATATTGAGAAAAATGGACTAAACTTTAAAGAAAGGTGAAAAACATTCAAGATACAAGTTATATTTTACATGTTATGTGCAGTTTAACACTGATTTTGCAGTATTATATCACCATTACTGCGTTACTAATGCAGTAAGGGCTGCTTTTGCATATGTTGACCACATTTTGGTAATTTTCGTGGATTATAAGTACCAATTGCAATATGTAAATTACTTGATTTGTTCATCTCACATTATTTTGCTTTAAAATACATTTCCAAATTTTTTATGAAAATTAACATGAATCTGGTGGCGTGCTATTTTAGTGTTAGCCGGTATAGCATATGCACTTTTATTGCGTAATTCTAACGCTCGAGAATTTCGTGCAATTTCACACTGAAGAGTTTCTACATTTTATACATACTTTAGTAACAAATTTACGCAAATATACATACGACGATGATGTTAGGGAAAATAATAGAGCTCCACAGCCCGCGACGATCTACGTCAGAAAGAATTACTGGTTGACAACTATAACGATGAGAGAGCAGTTCAAGACCAAGTTCAGCACCCAGTACCGGCTGTTTCGAATGTTGTGGCAGGTCAACGTAATCGGCCGGCTCATCGCAGGGGGAATAGGCGTTCCATTGTAAATCAAATATAAGAAAATCAGGCTCTCAACAGGATACCCCCCCCCCCCCATTAAAAAAATCCAAAAGTACTCTGTGAACTTTGCGTCATCAGTGACAGCAGTGATGACATTTATCTATAGCCCTCCTTTGACAAGTCTCATAACTTAATGGCATGTTGGACTTTGGTTGAAAAATTAGCACAACAATACAGTCTATGAATTAAGAAACTTGTTTTACTTCTTCTTTTTCTGTCTTTATATAAATTATGGTTATATTGGCTCCATCTTTTATACGTCGATATGTTGAAATCGCTGCATCACAGTTTCAGCGTAATGCTCATTTTACCTTATTTCCGCGCATTTATGTTTTGAGAAAATCCCCCAAATATTTCCGTATTAAGAAGTACGTTTACGAAGTCCGTTTAAGATAGAAAGGTCTAATATGGAAAAACAATCTACTGTTATTCAACGATTATTTATTTTCATTTTTTTAAAATACTATAATTGATTTTAAAAAATGCATGTATTAGTAGAAAGAAAATATAATACAGGCGCAACTACATAAAGATTTTATAACTGAAATGGAAGCATATACATGACATTTTGTCGTGGTTATAAATATCACATATTCAGTAGCATATTTAGTACAAGATGCCTTCTTTTCCAGAAAGATAAACAGAAATGTTCATTTAATTATTTGATTTAAATTAATATGTGCTTTGTCATCACTTACAAACTGATTTTATTATCTTATCGTAATTGTGTTTTTAAACAAAAATGAAATATGCTTCAACTGATGCTCTTTTTATGACATAATCTACAATATCTATAATCTTTTTCTTTTTCATATAATATTTTCCCGTATGAAAAACGAATTTCTCAAATCTCCAAGAGTATTTTTAATAGTCCACATGAATCATATAAAAATGACATCTGTCTGTTTATTAAACGTGGTCACAAACCGATATATTTTAGTGGTAATACCAAAGTCGTTATACGCTTATTCTGACCATGTGTTCATTATTCAAAGAAAACCAAATGTCTTTGTATTGGGCCACTCGTCGCTTTTTCCTACATTTATGTAAATTATACTTTTATACCATGTAAATATAATGTTGTACCTGTGCTGTGAAATTTAATTTTTTCTATTAATAAGTAAATATTTTATCCTAACTATCAAACATGGCCTTTGTTAAGTATAAAAATAAAGATATATTCAGCATAATTATTGTTTATTGTCTTTCCCATCTCAAAAGTTAAAACACAACAATATAACAGCACAAGGAAATGATTCTAGTAATTCGATTTTTACAGCAATGAGTGCTGAATTTAAAGATCCTGTATGTTTATGATTGATATTGTTACTGTGTGAATACCACACTTGCAAAAACTTATATATGTATATAATTATAAACAATTTTCAAACATCGAAGAATATGTAAAATGTGTACTGCAAATATTTGTGCACATTATATGTAATCAATAAATTACATGCATTCATTTTTTATTGGAAAATATGACTTAGAATTTATAGAAAATAAATTTTCTTATTACCTCCCTTTATTTACATGAAATGTTTAATTGGGTAATATCTTTATAAATAATGCTAATTGGAACTTACAATATTGACAAATCTTAATTAGAGCATCATATTTATGAAATAAAACCATGAAAAAATTGTGTTACAGGATCTTAAATTAATCTAGCAGAAGCATTTACTATTACATTATTACGAAATGTAATCGTTGGTTATTCTATTAAACGTTGTAAAACAACAAGTACGTAACAGTTTTGCTGTTTTTAATGCTTCCCAGGGATCACTTTTTACCAGATATTTATACCATTTAATGTAATGTTTATCAAAAGAAAGCTTCTGTAAACTGTTATAGTATTAGCCGAATCCGTTTTATATTTGTTTTTATTTTAAGCGAAATACCACTAAATATCGACTTTTTTATTGTTTTTAATACATTTCTATTCATGTATCCATTTTAGTATCCCAGATAATGTATGTAAGAGTTAAAAAAATTATGTGTGAAGTCTTATTGACATCACTGGTCGATAGAAAAATAGAAACTTATTTTAGAGAATTTCTTTTTCTGAATTTAATTCAGATTATTATAACAACACATTTAAAACTTCTTTAACATCTAAATATTTTAATTGAAACTTTAAACCAAATGATACATGTAAGTTGATATCATTTGAAGCTTAAAGACCAAAAATTATTTTTCGAAACAATGCCTTTTATTATTGCCGTTACTTTAGAATGTTCTATATCAGTACGAAGCGGAACAACAATTAAATTTATGTCATTAAGACTTTCTTTCGTGCAAATACCGTAGTTTTGTCATATTTATAAAACATATTATACAGAAATTATGTACTTCCTATCTGGTCTAAATTTAGTTACTTAATTTTACTTTAAACTTTATATATAGTTTTTTCAAAACAGAAATTAAAAACATTTCCAGGTAAGATCAAATAATTTAATATAGTTAAAGATATTAAACAATAGTGCTCATTTCTAATTTAATTTTTTGATTATATGAGCTTAATCAATAATTTAAAAGATAACTTAATATTAAGATGTTATTATCCAATTGAATGGTTATTATAATGGTATAAGACATTTTCATTGTCGTGCACCACATTCCATATCACATATCGATACCTGTTTTTCTTATACACATTTGTCATTTAGATAATATAGGTCTTCCAAAATGTTTGAGAAAACGTTTGACATGGCATCTGGGATGAAAAACTTCGATTTGCTGTCAAGTTTTATAGCTGGGCTTTCTAACACTTGTCATATTTACATGATTTATGGGACATCTTCTAATACATCAGTTATATTGGGAATTTCTTTCCGTTAGATTGAAAATTGGCATAAAACACACTTATTCATAAGTGGGCTAAAGTATAACAAAACGACAAAAGTTTTATTGTTGTTCCTTATTAGCATTAAAATATGTACCTTTGGTTTATGAAAAAAACAAGTTAAATAATTTAAAGACCAGAAAAACCATCGTTGGCATAATTCCCTTTAAAAATCAGTGGGAAGGTAAAGGACCGGGTACAAGTGTTACTGACAGTAATTATATCATATTTATATGATTCTGCCATGATGTCATAATAACACAACGATATATGTTTCATGTTTGCGGTTTGAACATTGTTTTGACAGTATACATTCATTTCACCCAATTTAATTCTTTACGAAAACTATATTTTTGAAACTGTCTCAAAATTTCAGCTTGTATCCAAAATATACTTAACTTATTTCTTTTTCCAATTACATAGAGTAAAATTAAAGTGACATAAATTTGGATAAGGAACAAATATTTATAATTATATCTAATTAAAAGTGAAGTTACAAAATATTAGAATTATGCGTTATTATAACACTGTGCTATTTTAACAATCAAGCGTGTAACTTGCGTAAAACAACTGAGAAAAATCAGATTCAAACTGGTACTAAAAGTGATAAGCGTGTTCATCAAGAATAGAGCACCGTTTCGTTTTGCTGAACATTTTTAGATTTTCAACTAGATATAGTTCAATAATGTATAGTTCAAATATTGGAAGCTGGACAAGTCCATTTAAGAAATTTATCAGCAGATCATAATTAATGGGTGGCAACCAAGAAGATAATTCTGGAGACTGGCAGGAAGACGGAAAACATAGATAAAAAGATTTGAATGTTTTGATTTGTTGTCACATTGGCAAAAGTAACGACAAAGTGTCTAATACCTCTGCGATTCGAGGAAGACCATTTCATAAGTAACTTATTTTTAAAGAGACCAAGGCGCAGCTTTAATCATATATTTTCTATTTTACAGAAAATATACATTATTTTTTAATGACAAAGAATAATGGTTTGAAGACAAATATTTTTAATTACCAATGACAATAAGGTTAGCCATTGATTGAAGCTTAATTATATAACAACGTAGGTGCATTACTTAAAGTAAGCTTATGTCTTATCCAAAAATATACTTCTTGCATTCTTGTAGAACTATCCTTCAACTTAAATTTCAATTAAACATAGTAGAGTATCTTCGTATGCAAATATGTATGTGTGCTTTAAAGTTTTAAATGAAACACCAAACAGATCCCAATATTTTAGAAATAGTTAATGGTTATGGAAATTATTTGCAAACACAACTTATTGTTTAGACTAGTGTAATTTTACAAATTTTATGTCTATCAAACTTAATTTATTGTTTTTAAAGTGTTCAAAGGTTTAAACAAAGAAGCAATTTCGATTGATAATTAAAAATCAAAAGTCATACCCTTTAACTGTATTACATTTAACACATAGTTACCTCAGGAGTAATACTGGTTTTTTTTGTAAACAATATTGATATAAGCACTTAATAATACTCCAGGAAAGTGACAAATAAGTGTCACGCACATACTATTTTAATATAAAAAAATATGAATATGTAAAGTCGAATTGTCAATGGGGGCAATACACGTTGATTTTATGTCGCAAAAAGTATTTGATCTGTTGTAATAGGTATGTAACGTTTGTTTTGTTTGGTAATGTAATTCTAACGGTACCTTAAAATACACAATGTCCACAGTACAAGCGAGAATAATTCATCAAATATTGAGGTACTATTCAAGTCTAAAAAATGTCACACTTTAAAGCAAAGTCGGTCTGCTGGTATTCAAACGATTAAGTCATTTGTGCAGGTAATTATTTTCCAGTTGGACATGCCATGAAAGTAATGGAATCATAGGAAACGTTAAGTTGTAAGTGACACATACTTGTATGTGCAATAAACTATTTGAATAAAATGGTTTTAGTTGTTTATATCATTATATTGTTTCTTCATTCTTCCTGTATTTCATCCACTATGAATGTTTTGGTTCAGCTTAATATGTAAGCAAATAAATATCATCCAGTTAATGTGTATAAACATAAAATTGATAAAAGCGGCCCGTCAGACAATGGTATCTGCTCTTTATCTATATATTTAGTACTTCCAAGATAATGCTTATTCTTGGTTTCTATCCAAAAAGAGCACATAATGGGGGCAATATTATTACATCTTTTAATACAATACTGACTCAAATTTTTTGTTAGTCATACTTACAAAGAAAAAAACGTTTCCTGATAATTAATTGTATTTCGGGTACTAAGTTAATTTCAAGGTACCCAATAAAGTATTTTTTTTTCACAAGAAATGTATAGAAAAAAAATTGAAAAGTACGACAATAGTTAACGAATGCAATACCTTGTATCATCAAATGTTGGTAATGTATTAATAATCCAATCATGAACTTAGCTAAGATTGATTGCACTTTGAACTATGTAATCTTGATAGACAATAAAAATAACATCGCACTAATTAACGATATTTTTCAAGATATATTCATATTAAACATTCAATAGACCAGTCCAAATCGGATACAATTTTTCTTTACATTAAAATGATTTCTGAGGTTATAATTCTTCCCTGTTTCTATAAATTTCATCTTTTACTCTAAATGTTTGAATACTAGTATTTCTCGATAAAAAATAAAAAAAAAATAATGGCATAAACATTAAATAAAAAAGTTCGTCAATGTCTAATCAATTTGACACATGTCATCATAATTCACTTAAAATGTATATGCATTGAGTAATTCGTCATTCCCGCAAGGATATTGCTGTATTAGGCACAAAGATGAACATCCTTTGAAGCAATTATCACAACATTAAACTTTTAAATCATGTTCCTTCTTATGTCTCTGACCACATTTCGCTATTTAGCACCAGTGAGATTTACAAGTAAAGAGCAAATGTCAACAACCTCCAGTTTGTCGCAGTAACATATATACATCAGAACACAGACTTGACTGTCTTTAATACAGATACATGGTGAAATAGTTCTCAAATATCACGAAATGACGTAAGATGATTCTTGCGGGACTCGATGGCAGTCTGCTAAAGTTCTTTAGTAGAATATTGACACTGGAGCCTATATGATGTTTAAACGAGCAGCAAAGACTTTTCTTCGTGAGATAAGCATATGTATATTTATATGACACTTATTATCATACAGAGATTATTCACAAGAAGATATTGCTTATTTGGTAAACATAATATTTTGCTTTTTATCAAGACTTTGTCAGCCGTTTGTTAAGCAATTATGTTACCCATTATCTTGTCTAATGTTCTCACGATGTTTTGATTTTAATCATTTCATTTCATTAAATACAATTGGTCTATTTTATCAAAACGTTATATTTTAAACACTAATAATTGTGTTGATATAATCACTTTCTGGGAAATTTTGGTTAAATATATTTTGGTAATATAACATATTTGGTATATATTTGGTATATATCTTTTTTTAATAACATAAATTTTAAAAATATTTCAACATTCTATATATTAAGTTGCGGTTTCATTGTAAGTATCTTGATAATGTTATACAGTATTTTAGCAGATTTATTCTATTTTATTGCATACCTGTTGAATCGATATAATAACTATATGTTAAGATATGTTTTTTACTTTTATGCAGTATTATGACAATCATGTTGCAATTGTTACCTATGATGAATTGTTGGTGAAAGTATGTTTTAATATTCACATCTTCAAATGTTTAGAATAGGATTCATTCAGCAACGCAACTTTGGTTGAAGTCCATGTCTTATTAGTTGTAAAGATTTTAAGCATACTTTGTGGCTCTCTTTAAGAGGTTTTTAACTAAGCTTAAAGGTGAAGACAATCAGTAAAAGCATGCGCATCTGACAAATTAGAATATGATGCTTTTGACATAAATGACGATAGTATGACAAAGTTATAACATAATTCAATCCCCGTGGTATATAAATAATAACTTTCGACAAATTCGATTTGTGCAATGCTTCTTCTGCAAACATAAAAAATAGTGACATTAAAACGAAGACAAATTTTATTTGATCTCCTTTAATCAAATGAAATTTAAAATGGTTTCTTTATAACTTATGACATATACGTATAAACTAATGCTTAAATAATGTCACGTTTGTTTAACAATCAACAACATGAAACAATTTCATTTAATTAATGCAAATCTATTAACTTCTAGATTATAGCTCAATATTTAAAGAGTTGAGTTAAGATGACATGAGCAAAAGATATTTGGTATTTGTACGATGCATTAAAGTCATAATATCATAAGCCTTTTGAATTGAATGAAAAGTTTTTGATTTGAGATGTTTGGCTTTTATCTTTTACTAAATTTGCATATTTCGTATGCGTGTACTTGGCATGAATAATGGACTAAATTAAAGACAACTACAACCATGGATGCTTGACCTTGGCAAATATAAGCATTAATCTTCAAAATTGTTTATAATAGGAGAAATCTTTTATCTTGGCATCAGGGATAAAATATCTTAGCTGTCAGATTTTATGTTTATACTTTCTTATACTTTCATATTTAATGATTTATAGGATTAATATGATATATTTTAATACACCTGTGACTTTGTCGAAACGGGTGTATCACACAACGATGGTAACAATAAAGAATGAGATTATGACTTTCAAGAACCTAAATAGTTGATGTATTATATCATTTCTAGGAAATAACACTGGAGACTATGTCCAATGGTCGCCCAGTATATCAGTTTCGTCTGAATCTTAGTTATCATTGTTTTATCTTATTTCTATAGTTTTGAAGAGTTGAAGAGTGCGTACGGGTAAAATCGAGTATAGAGGGTATTGTGCTAAAACATTTAATGTTATTAACATACAGAACTTTATTACCTGTGTTTGTTGGTCACGTCATTGCCTTATTTCCCTGATCTCCGTACTTGTGTTATATATCTAATAAAAGTCTTTGTTTACTTATACTAAATCGTTCAACGACCATATATCATCTAAAGATAGATGATTAAATATAAATTATATGACCGTATTAAATATCTATCTGTACTAACAGATTAAACAACTCTTGTGAAGAACGACGACTAAATAGTTCCCCAAAAGGCCAGTGGGAAAGACGAAACAGATAGACAAAATGAATTGATCGATAAGTGGCGATTAATTGTCACATTTGCATGAATAATAAGACGTTATCTAGAATCTCTGTGATTAAGATATATTTCAATCGGTCATTATTTATACCTGGGGGACAGAGGACATAGTGCATATAGCACATATCTAAATCAAAGATATATAATATGATTGAATAACAAATTTAAGATGATACGTTTACTGCGACACGACACTCCTATTATTCAAGTAAAATCATTAACATTAGTTAATAGAACGTTATAGAAAAGTTTTTCTCTTTCATGAATTTGGCCATTCAGTTGAACTGAAAATTAAAGTCTTGAAAGTCTGGCACTTTCTATATTCTTTTATCTGTATTGTTTATGTTAAAAAAAATTAGAAAATAAAAAATTATTGATTGTTATTTGATGCAGATGCGAAATAGTTATACGGAACAGTGTTTAAAATGATCAATAACAATAAGGCCATACCACGTGACTTTTCGGGTACGGAACACGCCGATTTTTCACCCGATTCAGGTATGTTTTTTATTCATAACTTATTTATTACTCAACCGATTTTGATGAGATAAGGCGCAGAGTACCCGTAATTATATCAGTTATCCACGGTATATCAAAAATCTGAAAACCCCTGAATGGTTTTTGAGAACATTCGAGTACAGTTTTCTTTTCATAGCCTGGGCCGAGGGGAACGGTACACACTCATTTGGCATAACAGGCGATTTCTAGCAAGTCATATGTTTTTTGACACTATTTCATAGAAAAATACATGTTAAATCTGATATATTTACTATGTCCAATGTATCGAGTGAATGCAGTGATGTTTTAGCATATTTTCATAAAGTGATGTTGAAATGATACGGAACACACTGTTATTTCAAAAGATACGGTACACACACAATTTCTGTCTTTGAAACAATTCTAAAATAGAATATATGAAAAAATTAGTTTAAATTAAAATGTGAGTGATTTTTTTCATAGTTATACATTTTATTAATTTAAACAAGAACCCTGGGACCTGTTTTGCAAAGTATCATTATGCCTACAGATCGATGTAAACAAGATTATTAAAAAAAATAAAAGAACATTTTGAGAGTACGTTGCGCAAAATTCGATTTTATATGTTGAGCAATTAATATTTGGCTATAAAATGTTAAAATTTTAGGGAGGGATACGGAAGACATTCAAAATTTTGTTTTGTTTTGATTTTCGTTTGAAACAATTAGGTATATTCTTTTGGATTATAAAACGAATTGTGAAATTCATGGACATCTGTTATGTGCAATTATTATTTCATTTAATTTGTTTGTTTGAATATATAAATGACTGTCTAAACGTAGTATGAATATATAAACAAACGAGAGGTTAGGAGTAAGTTGAAAATATATGTTCCTTGCAAAATGTTGTTTAAATAATCGAATTTGGAGAAAAAACGCTGGTTTTGATGTAAGTGGATTTTTTTAAATCACGGAAAGTTTAAAGTTTTTTTTCGGCCACATGATATTTGGTATGAATCATCTGCCAGGGTCCCAAACTAACTGCATGTATCTACATGTAAATTATCAAATTATCTACATATGGACACATATATTTCGCAGTTTTACGTGCAATCAAAATAAATAATTTGATAATTTGAAGAACCCATATGGTAACAAGGCCTGTTATATAACGTAGCGTAGTTTATACAAGGTAACCTTGTTACATATACATGTAAGGATATACATGTTAGGAAATTTGGTAAAATTATGCCTATCTTGGACTTTCATTTCAAGATGCATTTAACACTTGCGTTCATGGATATTTGTGCTTGCGTGTTTGTGTTAGAAATAAAATGATATTTTGATAATACCCATTTTGTCAATCAAATGCTATGGATTTTGGAGGCTGCGTTCTGTTTTATATATTACATGAAGTAGGTACGAGACCACAAGTGACTTCGATGTTTCGATTTTTTATGTTAGAAAGTTTTCTTACTACCGTACAGAAATGTCGGTCGTTTTACTCAGGTGCCCGTTCGTTCCTTTATTTATACCCAAAGGGGCACTTGTAAAACTCGAAAGTCGCCACATGATAATGTCAGTTTTATGAGCCGTGAAACTAAACCAAAATGACCTAATTACTTGAATTAAAATTTATTTTTAAAACTTCATGCCTTTAAACATTTAAGCAATGGCGACTACATTTTTATTTGTTTGGGTCGTCAGACCAAACAAATAATGGTAGCGAAATTTCAGGCTCTGATATGCTTATTTGCAAAAAAAGAAAGTAGTCCGAACCCCTGGAAGCGGTTACTTACCTTTATATGTACTCTAACGCTGAAAAAATAAGGGGGATCACTGTGTTAAGATTGTCAAATGACGGGCGCATTAATTTTCAAGCCTTCTCTGGAGAAGAAAAAGTAGTTCCCGATTGGTCAAAGATTTCAAATATTGTGTAATTCTTTACAGATATACATTCATGTAATATTAAGCTCCATGATTATTTACATCAGTGTCAAACGAAATTAATAAGGGTTACAAACCCTAATTTAGAATGATATGGTTTTCTTCAGGCTGTTATCTTATAACTTCCTCGTGGTCGAGGGGTTACACGCTCGTTTAGGAAGAGAGATGTCCTGAGTTCAAATCCAAGTTAAGGCAACTCATGTTTTGTTTTTGTTTTTAATTGTTTAAGCCAAATAAACAATGAATTACATATCAGTGTTGCAATTAGCCTTATAGCCAATTTACTACAGTTATGACACTAGAAACAACATTGGTGGCACTATACAAAAACAAATTGGTTTACAATCTCACAGCCTTCACATTTTTGACATTCTGAGACCCAAACAAATTCAGCGCCTTCTGTGATTTGATTTAATTAAACTGACCATGATATTGCAAAATTGTACCTAATGACTTGCTTATTATTAACAAAATATAAATATATATAAATTTTTATCAAGTAATGATACTTTTCAGCGATTTAGGTCATGACCTTGTTTTATTTTTTCAGGATGAAGCAAAAAGACATATCTTACTTCACTTAAACTAAAAAAAACAAAAAACAACAATAAACACAGCATTATATAACAACATTTTCTTTCTATAGAGCGCAACTACCTAATTCTGTGAAGATCGAAGTGTTTAACATACCCTAGGTGATTTTAAATAGGACAATTACATGGAGGTTGTAAATGTTAAGCGTGATCTCTTGAAATATAGTGCACAAATACATATAAACATTAAAAGTAAGCATTATGATACATTGCAAAACAGGTCCCTGGGTTCTCGTTTAAATTAATAAAATGTATAACTATGAAAAAAATCACTCACATTATAATTGAGATTAAATTCTAATATATTTTATTTTAGAATTATTACAAAAACAGAAATTGTGTGTGTACCGTATTTTTTGAAATAACAGTGTGTTCCGTACCATTTCAACATAACTTTATGAAAATATGCTAAAACATCACTGCATTCACTCGATACATTGGACATAGTAAACATATCAGATTTAACATGTATTTTTCTATGAAATAGAGTCAAAAAACATATGACTTGCTAGAAATTGCTTGTTATGACAAATGAGTGTGTACCGTTCCCCTCGGCCCAGGCTATGAAAAGAAAACTGTACTCGAATGTTCTCGAAAACCATTCAGGTGTTTTCAGAATTTTGATATACCGTGGATAGCTGATATAATTTCGGGTACTCTGCGCCTTATCTGATCAAAATCGGTCGAGTAATAAATAAGTTGTGAATAAAAAACATACCTGAATCGGGTAAAATATCGGCGTGTTCCGTACCCGAAAAGTCACATGGTATGGCCACATTGAATAACTGTGACAAGCCCTATTAGGTTTTTATTTATCAGTTGCGTGAATATGTTTGTCGTACATTAGAACAATAGAATAAACAAACTAAGCAGTATAACATCTTAACTGGGTATGTTTGCACTTGATTTGGGTTTGAAAAAGATGGTACATATTCAAATAGATAATAGAATTAATATTAATTATTAAAGGACCATAAGTTATTTTTTGTTAAGTATGCATATTTAATAATGTGTTCATTGGTTTAAAAATTGTAATTTTGCTAATATTTATGGTATTGTTTTTGTAAGCTTTACATTACATTGACAAAAGGATTCAGCTTTTTGATAACACTTAATTTAAAAGTTATCAAATATAATTGTTTTCAAAATCCATAATCCTATATTTAAAAATAAAGATATACCATTTTTACCTAAAACTTCTGAATAAATCAAGGTCATGTGTGTTTATCATTAAAACAAATCGATAAATATGCCTTATGACATGGTATTTATTGTTTTTACAACGACTGCCTTTGATTCATAATTGAAGGGTATCCGTAATTTAACTTCTTTTTGATTCAACTGTACATAATGGTAAATGGAAATGTTGCTTAGCAAGTACCATCTATTCTTAATGCTTAGAAATTACAACTTTCTCGTTTAATGTATATAAAGGTAATAAATATTTAAGAATAGACTGACATTTCAGGAATTTTAATTACTTAATGTCAAACCTATTTTATTTATATTACAAATGCCATGAAAAATACATCATTATCTAATGTCTAAGTGCTTATGCAGTGTTTACATTTAAAATGTCGAAACATTAAAGTATTTGTTTTAAAATATTTTTAAATTAATGATATTTATAATGGATTCTTGTTGTTACAAATTTCTTAATTCCGTATTTGTTTATGACGAATTGCACTTATACTAATCGATATATTTCATTTTGTAGAGTACAGCGTTAATTACATGATTTAGATGTTTCTAAATTCAAAATTTTACTATTTCATGTTTAAATGTTGAATTCTGCTTAAGCCGGTGCTAGGGGGCGTGGACGGTAACTTGCACTTTCCAGTACCGTCCATGAACAGGCTCAATCAAACCGAGCCTGCAACATTTTCAATTTTGCCGTGTTGGGCTTTCTTTAGGGATTCTGTATTTATCTATTTTATATTTAATACCTTTTGTCTGTTCTTTTAACATAGATGAATCAACAATATTTTTAAATAAGATTAGCGCTTGATACACCTGCGTAATTCGCATTATGTAATTTAATGTTATGCAAAATAGCCAAAGACAAGGTGTGTATGTTTGAGGTACAAATTGAATATATTTGTCAGTTTCAAATTATTAAGTATGATAAGAAAAGAAACAGGAAATAGAAATTCCAAACAAGACATATTTTGTCTGAAGAAGATAAAATAATGTTCGATGCATTGAAAATCTCCCACGGTACTAATGTGTCCCAATTGAATGCATTGCGATTTGTAATTGAATAAATTGAATAATTTGGAACGTCATGATATTATTGCCCGCAGCATTGTCTAAAACATTGCTAACCTATCGAAGTTTAACAAAATCACCGCTTCAGTGCCTGTTTATACCGTGTAGTGTGATTTAATTTGAAAAACAGGAGAGAAGAATTAAATGTATTTTTGTAAAAAAAGAAATAGAAATTATAATTATCATGATAATTATTGAAATTATAAATAAAAAATGTCAAACTGAAAAGAGCTATCAAGTCAATGCACTGAACGCTATGAACTGTAAACAAGCATACGTAAAACTGTTAATCCGTTGCAGTTCCCTAAAAAAAACAGTGATTCTAAATGTAACGAACAAACTCTGCTGTCACATAATCTTGTTTATTCTCCCGAGTACAAATGTCAAACAAAAATATCTTCCTCCTTTCTTTATGAAATTTAGAGAATACACATTCTATTTCTTGATATCTAAACCTAAGAAATATGGAAAATACATTAATAAAGGCATTAGATTTCTCTTTAACGATGTAACGATGTAATGACGTCATCATAGCCATGCCATGTAATTGTAAAGTGCGCCAAAATTACAATTTTTAAAGCAACTCTTCTGGCACTCCCATACCAGGTGAAAATCTTAAATGTTAAAATAAACGAAAAAATCAGTCTGATATGAAATGAATTGTCTTTCCTCTTTGTACGTTCGAATCCTGCAAGGTACATTCTCTTTCTAATATAAAGGGTAGTAACAAACTTGGGAAATTATTCCTCCAAAATTTCAGTTAACTACGTTGAAATCTCTTATCTCCCTTAAAAAACTGAATAACTTTTTTCATTCTTTCATGTCATATCGTCTATTCATAGTTTATGTTCTGTAATACAAATATGGTATAAATTTGAAACTTAAATCATATAAATCTTATTAAATATCGATAAAACTATCGAAATGCAAGAAAATATCCTTCAAATTACATGCCTCCAGATTAGCAAAATATTTCAAGACAACCAAACTTAAGCCAAATGTACTAAAATTTTTAGAAATGTTAAAAGATTCAAGATTCTAGTAATAATTCAAATGTTTTTCGTTAGTTATGACATATTTGCAGTTTTACTCACTATATTTCTATATAATGGTTACCGTGGTAAGGGCTTCTATTGAATATTTTGACATTTGTTTTTATTTATTTATTTACATATTTTTGTTTGTTTGTTCTTATAATCTATGTTAATTTTAAGTGCCGTTTGCAATGTGTAAATTACATTCTTAGTTTCCTGTACAATATGTTACTTTTATATACATTTTCAACACTTTCATGAGAATTAGTACGAATCTTGAGGCATGATCCTTTAAGAAGCTGGATAAAACATTACCAGCATTTTCGGGTTGAATTAATTTACTTAATATGATACAAGTAATCTATCTATTAAACTAACGCGTCCTAATTTAATTCATTATTGTTTCTAATAGCACACAATGAGCAATTTGTTGTACCCTCAAGAAATGCCCGCAGCTTTATCTGACACATTGCTAAAGTAATGAATTTAGATCGAATCACCACTTCCGGACTTATCTAAACAAGCATTGTGATTTAATTTGCATAACGAATGACACGAATGGTATTTTTTGTTGTAAAGACATTGCATCTTTTCTGTCAAAATTGATAAGAATTATTATTGAATCAAATGCTCTATGTTTTGTCAAAAATATCACTTTTCACAACAAAATAACATACAATGTAAGTGTTTATCCAGTAGCACTGAAAAAGGAACATCATGTTTCGATTTATCAAAACATATAATTATAAAATTACTAAATATTGCTATTTACTTTTTTGCAGTCGGGATTTTCAATGCAAATCTTATATCCTGACAATGAAGTTAACAATGTACATTTTGGATCACAAATCATTCTATTAAAAAGTTAATATTCGCTTGAAGTCAATGACCTTTACGAAATAAAAGTATTGTATATAATAATAGTGTGTCATTTAATCAAGAATCATTTACTAAACTAGCAAAATTGATGTTCTTCTACGCTTTCTGGATTACATAGAAAATTGGTTTTGCCAAACATAAGCTTTGTTTATTATCGTAAATTCCCCGTTGGTTCGTTACTGCTTATTTAGAGAAATGATCTAAGAGTGTGTAATAATTTGTATATTGAAAAAACGTAAAAACCATCAAGGTTTACATTAAACCATTAAATGTTTTAAAACCATGGATAAGAGTCAATTTCTCTTGCATAGTCGCATCAATATCATAAGATAAATTCTACTTATTTTGAAACTGACATTGTCAATATATCAATAATTGTAAATTAAAAAGTAATCTTACCGTCTTTTTTGCGACCTAGATTGCAGACATCCGATTACAAGGACATCAAGTAATATGCTTGTCACCATATCCAAGCTTTCGATAAATGAGAACATAAGTAATGCAGGCAATGTATTTATTTGCGCAAAGTTCATCTGATTAAAACTGTGAAATTGCTTTCTTATGTTTCCATTTCTTAGGGGATAGTGTTATCATCGTTGTGATTCTCGAAAGGCGTAATTCATTTTTTTGTCATACATTTTGTTGTTCAGAAATAAACCAAGGCCAAGCTATCTTTATCGCAAAATCCTATCGATGAGAACAATCACATGCATGCATGTTTGTTAAAAATGTGGTATTAGATATATGTAATTGTTTGCTATGGTTAATTCACATAGTTTATTTCATTTTATGTACATCTTAAATAAAGATTGATTGTTTCTGCTCACATCCTGAAATATTGTTACATTAATCATTACACAACAAATTACAATATCCTAAGCCAATTACTTTTCCGTGTTCAATCTCACGGATTTTATCAAAATTCATTAGAATAATCTTTCGTAATTTCTTTTCTGCCTGAGGAAAAATTGATTTAATTTGTATATTTTTAAGAAGAACAGTTTCGTCTAAACAATATCCAAATAGGAAATGATAACCAAGCATTCAATTCAAATAGTAGTCTTAAACCGTGCAAAGATATGCCGATAAGTAAGATAACATTTTGTTCAAAGAAGTTCTATTCCTTTAATAAGAGTAAATACATTTAAAGAAGTTCGTCTAAATTTTAAATGGATTGTTGACAATAATATGTTTTCTTGATATTTGAAGAGAAATTGTCACGTATGTCTCTCCTTATCTGCAAATCTTATTACTTGTTAAACTTACTTGGTATCAAGATTTCTCCCTATCTAACAAATTTTTCTCAAATCCTAAACATTTTTAAGCTATACAAAGTGAAGAAGACAATGATGTTACGAAGTAAGCTGAATTTGTACAATGTTTCTATATCACGGTAGTGAGAGAATGTAATCAAGATTGACAGAGATAAATGAGTTACGAAAGTGGAGTTTTGAGGATACTTGCTCTAAGGTAGTAACCGTACATTTTTTTCATATTACAAGCATCACCCCCCTTTTACCTGCTTGCTGTTTTAAGTGTCATACCAAATTTATCATAAACTTTATAATAAGAATAATTCTCGCCCATATCAAAAAAGCAAAAAAAGGAGTTTAATGTCTTGTGATTCTAAAATGATTTTTATTTTGTACAATAATTATTATCATATTAAATTTGTTTTATTAACAAACATATATTTCAATATCATGTACAAAATGCTTAAGGCTTTATTTAGCTTCTTTTTCATCAAATTTCTGGGTGTTATGAGATTATCAGCAAAATAAAATATTGATTTTGTAAAGCATATGATGTCATAATTTCGATTATTTGTTTAGTTAAATAAATGTAAAATTACATGGCTATGAGTCTTTATTTATTCCATGTAGATACATCAATGTATAAAATAACGATGCATGGTTCAATCATTTAGACACGCTAAACGGATCATTGTTTTTATACAGTTATTACAGATGTTCCGTATACCATCAATCCATCTTATATATGATACAATATTTTATAAAACAAAAAGATATCAAGTTCAATAGTAATCGTTCAAATTATATACTGCCCTCTTTGTACTCACTTTTCATTAAAGAAAAAAAATCATTTCTAGAGTCGTCTTTCTATTCTCATTCAAGGAAATGTCTTATTATTTTTCATGATATTTATTGCCCTATCAATCCCTTGTGTCCTAAGATTCCGTCTGACCAATTAGTCGGAGTTTCTGGAATCACAGAGGTATTTGTATATATCCCATTTTTCATGCAAATGTGACAGATTAAAGAATTCATCGCTTTTGATACAACAACACATGGAAATATTTCATCAAATTCCTTTTCCCTTTCAGACTTTTTGTACCAAAGGTAAATATCTTTATATCTGTTCCAATATAAGTATCCCTTGAAACGTTTTTAACAAGAAAACATCTATATCTATCGGATAAACGTTGTGTGTTCAATTATAATAAATTCTTCCAACTAGAATTAGTTTCTTCTGGGGAAATGTAAAGAACAAAAAATGCTGTCTTTTGTAAAACATTTTATCTTATTACTATTTTCAGGGTTTCAAATTCTATTTCTATTTGAAAGACCCTGCTATTTTCATGAACTTTCAGAAACCAACACTTCCCATATTCCCATTCCCCTCATACCAATCTTATACAAGTATCAATCATAAATGCAAATGCTAACTGATGTTAAAAATGCCAGTATTTTATAGCAATTTTGGATTTTGATAATTTTCTTGTTATTTGTTTCAAAATACAAAATGTAATTGATTCTTCCACAGATGATATTAGAAGGCATAAATCAGGAAGCAAGTTAAAGTACATCGCTCTGCACAGTGTTTAGATAAACGCCGACAGATCATAATATATTACTGTCTAAAACCTAAAATGAAAGAAGGTAACGCTTTTCAACTATGTTTTGTTTCCAAGTTGATCTTTTTTCTCTTAATCTAAGTATGTCAGCTATAATCTGAGGAAAGGTCATTCGCCAAAAGAGTGCGAATAAACCACTAAAGTAGACGATAATTGGTTTTCGAATAGGAGACATTTATTTGAAATATGATAATGCATATCATGTAATGAAAGCTTTGTTGAATGTAAAAATATGCCACAAAGGTAGATAAAACAAATGTTAACGAATTAGTATTTTGTCTTTCATACAAAATATCGAAATAACTCTATCTTTAACAAAAGTTGAAAATCAAAAGATAGCATATGTATTATGGGGACTGGTAACAGAACACCAATAATAAACAAAGCCTTTATTGCCCTTTATTTTATGTTTGACCACATAAGTTATCTCTGTATTTTTGTAGATAACAATATTTAATATATAATTTATAAATAGCTTTGAAATGCATTTCCCTGATTTGCTTACAAGCAACTTTTGTAAAAAAAATAACAGGTCAATATCAGAGTATATTTACTGATTTGTTTTTCATAAAAATAAATTTTAAGAGTATATTTACCGATTTATTCTTCTAAAAATAGATTTTGCTAATATCCCATTTTTTATGCAAATGTGACATATTAAAGAATTCATCGCTTTTGATACAATAACACATGGAATATTTCATCTTATTCTTTTTCCCTTTAAGATTTTTTACCAAAGGTAAATATCTTTATATTTGTTCCCATATAAGTATCCCTTGAAACGGTTTAACAAGAACGCAGCTATATCTATCGAATAAACTTTGTGTGTTCAATTGTAATGGATGTTATAATCACCTTATAACTTATAATAAATTCTTCCAACTAGAACAAATAATGCTGTCTTTTCAAAACTTTTTATCTCAATATTATTTTCACGAACTTTAAGAATCCAATATTACCAATATAACATTTTCCCCTTATACCAATCTTATACAAGTATCATCATAATTACAAATGCTTACTGCTGTTAAAAATACCAGTATTTTATAGCAAATTTGGAATTTGATAATTTTCTTGTTATTTTTTGTAAAATACAAAATGTATTTTAACCTTCCACAGATGTTATTAGGCATAAATCATGATACAAAATTATGTATTTTCTATCTCAGAAATACTCAATTAAACAGAATCTGATTTTATTACATCTGGTTGTTCGCATATTTACGTTTTTAATGATCTCAATGTATTTTCACTTTTCCCAACTTTAAATACAGCATGTATATTCCTGCCTTGAGGAAGGTTTATAAAAGATGTCAGGGAAACTTAACCTCATAGTTATGTTGTTTGCAATGGAATGTGTAATAAATTTTATTAAAAGGACTTGTTTTTAAATGTAAGTTTGAAATATATTACTTTCTAATCGATAACAAGGAAATAAATGGATCGTAAAGCGAACAACTAAAATAACACTTCATATAAAAACTATCTTGGTCGATGAAAAATTATTGAAATTCTTCATCAGTCACGTGGTAGTCTTTATAGAACATGTCTGTAAAAGAAAATTGAGTAGCTTTTACAAACTTAACCTGTCTTAGAAAGAATGAAAGGCACAAAACAAAACTAAGAAAAAAACAACAAACAGTCCAACCGAAAACAAAGATTACACACAAAAAAACAACAACAAAAACACCTTCAAAAACAACAACTAAAGTAAAGTAAAATATAAACAAGAAAAAAAACTACAACATCACAATTTGTCAACAAAAAAAATTACATGTATATCGACAAAAATTATTTCAGTATGTCATGGAATCCCCGTTACCAAATATATTTCTTGAGTTCTCCATTTGTGTTTTTATTACTTTTTTATTTGTTGTACTGTTTTAACTTTTTAAGTGGTTTCACTATATGTAATTATGTTGCAAATGTACTTTTTGTACGCAACTGTTCATATTTATCGTTGACCTCATTTCACAATTCAAATGCAAAAATTTAAATTAATACAATATCAAAAAAACATTCATAATTAATTTATTTAAAGAAACATCTGATTTATTAGTCTGCATCAATGTATATTAATTTACATAATCATTACATAAGATGTACACTTTAAAGTAGAAATATATGATAAACAGACAAAACTTGAACTTTAGGCGCATTTACCATGCTTATTTTGAATATGAAAACATTAACCGAGACATATTTTTTAACACAAAGCAAGTAATATCTCTGCACAGTGTATAGATAAACGTTGTCTGTTTACAATAAATCACTGGGAAAGCAGTTAACGCTTTTCAACTATATTTTGCTTAGTGAATCTATTATTCTCTTAATCTGAGTATGTTAGCTATAATCTGGGGACAGGTAAGTCTCCCAAGTGCAAATAAATCACAAAATCAGACTTTATTTTTTTCCAATAGCAGACAATTATTTTGAATTGGCGATATAATAAACAAATGATAATCACGTAATGAAAGCTGTGTTGAATGTAAAAACATGTCATAAAAGTAGAAAAAAAACAAACGATAACGAATTTATTTAGTATTTGTCTTGTATACAAAATATCAAATAGCTCTATCTTTAACACTGGCGGAAAATCAAAGGATAGCATATTTCAATAATTGGAAACCGTGATAAAATTAGATTTTTTGTTTTTGTTCCGTTTGTATAAACCGTGTTTGATATATTTTATACAAAAAAATAATTTATACAAAACCAGCCTCATAAATTGACAGATAAAAGATTCATTGTCTTTAGAAATTGTATGAATTTTGAAAATGTTCATTTAGAGTTGATTGCAAAGATTATCTGAGCTTTGGAAATTGAAAAAGTACAAAAACGGTTAAGGAATTTAAGCAGTTCATATTTAATACATAATATATAATGAAACTCGTCTTGAAAGTCTATTTTCACCTCAATTATTACTTTCTTAAATATGATGGTCATTTTCAGTTAAGAAAGAAATATGTGAATAGCAAATCTCACTATAAAATAGTGAAAAATAGAATCCCTAAAGAAAGCCCAACACGGCAAAATTGTAAAATGTTGCAGGCTCGGTTTGATTGAGCCTGTTCATGGACAGTACTGAAAAGTGCAAGTTAAATTGCTAAAAGTAGCGAATGAACATGTTTTATTATTTGTATTATATTATGGAAAACATATGATTGTGTTTGATACTTGTTGCCCTTTAAAGACCTTATGACCATTTATTATGTAATAAAAATAAACAATCTCTTTCATTCCGTAGTGGAAAAAATAATAAAGTAAATAGGTACACATCAATTTAAACATTGTTTCAGCGTCGTTTTATCCGAAAAAATGTTATTCCTATGCAATTTTAAAAGGTTTATCTAAATTTGAAAACAATCTTAAATTTGACCAAAGCAATGAAACACCAGACACATTCATCAAGATATATTTTCTGAGCACTTGTTTTCTCCCCGTGGTATTTTTTTAGCAAGAGACGAGCATAAATATCGTTTAATGGAGTGGTTTTCAAATCAACAATGGCAGTGTGATATAAACTTCTGCCTTGAGAAAATAATACACGATAAGGAAAACATAGAATTTTCCACCATAGAGAATCTTAAAGGAGTGTTTTAACATATTTTTTTTTAATTTAAAGTACATGTAAACATTTTTTTTTTCTAATAAAATGATAAAGATAAATTGCATTAGAATAAAGTAGTTCATGAAAAAGTCGAGGTCAGTTAATCTATAAAGGACGTTTGAGTTATGTAAACTTTTTATTTAAAACCAATACAATTTTGTCGTAAATTACTAGCCACGAACCATGATCGTTTCCGTTACACTTGTAGAAATATTTCGAATATCTTTGTTTTTTAATTGTAACTAAAATTCTGACAGAAGTGACAGTTCTAGAATACACCACGTTTAGTATCTGTTAAAAAAATGCAAGCATTATAGTCCTTCTTACTCTGCAGGAAAGAAAAACGTTAAAAATGAAAATAATCAGCAACCATATATGTTAAGTAACGAAGCAAATGTAAACTTCGCCTTTTATTCACATTCTGTCGTCCTTAAATTTAAATGTTATATGAAGGAAATATATATCTGCAAAAGTAAACAGCACGTAATGTAAATTGCAATAAAATTACCAAAGTAAAGCATAAAATTGCTCTAGATTCGGCATAATTGTAAGATTGTACACGTATTCGAATCTTTTGTCACCGTTTACTTTTTTTTCCTTTGACAAAAAATATATCTGTGTACGTTAAAAATGGTTATTACGGCGTTATTCAAAACAATTTGTCAAAGAATGTGAGTAAGTTATCTTTTTTCTAAAACATTTGCTGTCTTAATCGTCAACCAAAATTAATAGGACGAGTAATTTATCTTTTTTTCAAAATCCTCTAATTATCGTCACATTATATAGTCTGTATCTAAGGTATAAATCAGAGGAGAATAATGCAACCTTATCTTTAAAAGTATTATATACATTAACTTTTCAAACAGTAAATGACATTATGTTTGTTTATCGAATATGTAATGGGATGACATTTGTTTTTTAAGGATTACTCAGATTTCATTGAACAATGAGTGGTTCACTAATTTACTTTAAAATTTCCCGTCGCTTTACCATCAAATTAATGTTCAATGCATTTCAGAACTTCCACATACTTTTCACAAAGAAAACATTTTAATATGTATAGTTTTATTTGTTGCGAACTATGAGATATATTTTTATAGATCTTAAATTTCATAGACAATTGTCTTAAAGTTATCCTTCGAGAAGTAACTGTGAAGTTTATTAACACCATTATCAAAGTAAGGATCGTAATAAGAATAAGTAGACAATGTAACAAGTGCTGTTGTTGTTTTCAAACAAAAAATACGTCCTACCTTAAAATTACATTCCTTAATTACAATGATCAAATCACCTTTTAAAATGGCACTTCCAAAATCGTTTTATAAATCTCAATATAGCAAATATTCAGTTACTTAATAAATGATAATAAAAACATACTTTAGTTTTTTCTTAAATTACACTCTCTGGTCAAACACTTAGAAAATGTTTATTGTATATCTATAAATAGGTAGAATTTATTACTGTAAGTGAAATCATGGCATGAGGTTATTTATATTCCATTCTTGAATCAATTATCTTTTCTTGTGGAACAAACAATTATATACATTTAGCGAACCCTTACAGTTTGTCCACAATTTTTTTCTGAATGAGATTTACAAACAATTATGTTCAAAAGTATAAATATCAGGAGTCCAATGTTACTTAAATCATGTACAAATTAGTTTATTTCTAAGTCTTATAAAATAAGCTTTGTTTAAGTTGCAATAAAAGTAATATGTCATTTCTTCCAGTTGTTTTCAAACGTACTTCGCATTTTATCTAGCATTGTCACATTGTCTCCGGGACGATTGTATAAATAGTTGGATATTACATAATATTTTGAGCTAAGAAACCCTTAGATTTAAAGTATTTGGTTAAGCTATAAAGATGAGATCGACTGTTTTTCAGACATTCGATGTTTTGAAAGACATACACGTCAAGTAGTCAACAATGCTGAGATATTTCAATTTATTGCCAATGTTTATAGAGAATATATCCTGATACCTGCCACTTTTGCGTGAATTAATGTAAGAATACTATAATTCCTTTGTGGTTAGAGTGATTTATTTTCATGGATGGATAGAGGTGTACTTCTACAAGGAGTAGCATTTTCCCGATGTTTATTGTTTATAGCAATGCTCAGATTTAAAGTCGATGGTGAAGTTATAAACAACATGATACAATGTTCGTCAACTAAGTATCCAATAATTTCCGTAACAAGAAAAAACAGTTAATTCAAATGTAAGCACATTTGTTAAAGCAGCATATCATTAGATTCATGCTAGTGTTCATAAAAATTCTGTTAATGTCTGTAAAATAAAAATGTTTTCAAATGAACAAAGAAAGTAATTTACACACTGCAAGCGGCACCTTTAATTCAAACAAAATCACGTTGTACACGAAAGGCTACATATTTTGGATGTACGTCAAATTGCTTTATCCTTTCTTCCGGGCTATGTCAGTGCTAAGGCGTGTCGGCATGTTGGCGAATTTAATTGTCAACAAAGGTATCATGTTGTCTTATATATTTTTTTCAAATATCGGAAATCAAAGAATTTATACAATCTAGACTTGTTAAATGATTGTTTAAAGCAGTCAATTTATGTGGACAGGCTATCTCACAAGTACAAACAACAACATAACACGAGTTTACATTTATTTTATTGTTGTCATTTATTCAATTATGTTTTCTTGCAAAAAAGCAATCATATGACAAATGGAAGCAATAAAAACTGACCTAAAAATGCCACGTGTCTATGTTTTACTTTTCTTGTCAGACAACTGTAGACTAAAAGTACAACAGTAATATGTCTCTCTAAAGGTTTAACAAGTACGTTTCTGTTTTTAAAGAAATCAATTTTCTGGTAGCAGATCCAGACTAGGATAATATATCACTGGTAATGTGATCTAATTTTTGAAATACTACTTCTACAATTACATATTTTACAGCTGTTTTGCAGCCACTACTATTACTTCCTCTACTACCACCACTGCCATCACTACAACAACAATAACCACCACTACACAACTACCACTACCGTCATTACCACCACCACCACCACCACTACCACTACCACCACCACCACCACCACTACCACCACCACTACCACCACCACTACCACTACCACCACTACTACTACCACTACTACTACCACTACTGCTACTACTACTACTAAAAATATAATAATAATAATAATAATAATATAATAATAATAATAATAATAATAATAAATATGATAATAATAATAACACGTCTAATATTAATAATATTAATAATTACAACAACAATATTTATTCTAATATAATATATCCTCATAATAATTATAGCAATTTTATCAATTCTATTAATAATAATAATGATAAAAATAGTAAAAAAAATAAAGAATACAAACATACTGCTTACCAGGCTCCAGGCGTGAATTTGCGTAAATTGAAAGTGTCGTTTGCAATGTGTAAATTATTTTCTTTGTTCATTTGAAAACATTTTACTTGTACATGTATGTCTTGCATATTGAAATTATTGTATTTCAACGATCCTTCTTGACCTGTTTTCATGTTCTGTAGAAAATAAAGATTTATATTTGTTATGATATGGTATAAAAGGATCAGGCATCTTTTTATTGTGGTATCAATACAGGGCATTTCATATGCAATCGTTAAAATAATTTAAATTCGAAAAATCTTTAATTTTGAATTTTTAAGACATTTGACATTTGCACACAATGCACTTTTTGCACTTGTTACTTTTATAACATTAAGTGTATGAATATTGATCTCAATTTTACTGTACTAACAAGTAAAAACTTTTATAAACATCTTGTATTTATAATAATGATGCGGGTTTCTAAAACTTCATTGTTGATTCGATGATGTTTGTCTCGGACAAAATATTGAAAACAATTAGTGATAAGTGCATGTTGCCGAGCATTTGTTTTTTAACTATAATTTTCAAAAGTGGAAATGCAAGGGGATTTTTCTATCGTTTACAGATGTTTGAGTTGTAAATGTTGTTTTATCTGCCTCAAGAGTAATCTTTTTCGATAAACTGTCAGCTAAACTTTTTCCTCAATTTAATCTAAATTAAAAAAAAATTGTAAATTAATCGGAATAATGGTTGACGGCAATGACAAGGAATTCAATATCTATACAAAAATCGAAAGTATATCATTTGTTTCGATCTTCAGATGAGCAGTCAGAGGTCTAAACACATATTACTGTTCTTGCTAACGAGAAAACATGCCAGTCTTTTGTTTGGTTCTAAACACGTCACGTGGTATTACAATTGGAGAAATATGTATAGAAAATATTTCTTTGGTTGGGTTTTACGTCGTACTAAGACAGTGTAGGCAATATTGCGACTTTTATGCTTTACAGGTGGAGGAAGACCTAATGTAGCCCTTAGTATATTTTTGAAGGACAAAAAAGGGCCCTGAGTAGAACCACCAACGTTCCGTAAGCTAGATGGGTATTTTTCACATGTAGAATCCGTCGAACGTACAGCTGTGACTGGCAAGTTGATTGAAGCCAACAATCTTAACCATTCGACAACTGACGCCAATTAATAGTTAACTCATAATCATGTTATAAAAAGTTCGACAGATACTACAGAAACGTTTTCTAACAAATGAATAACGTTTATAAAAATCAGATTAACATGTATATTTTAGGTGAAATAATACTCATTGTTTTTAAAATATATCTAAACAGAAAGATTCGGGAGATTAACGTTTTTTCTGATCTCGTCCTGAAAATTTTGCTTTTCCTATTAGTTAGTGTCTTTTGAAGTTTATAACGACACTGACCATGAAAGGTCCAAATTACATTTTTAATATTTAAATTAAGTTAAATATCTGATATCTGTCATTCTGTGTGATTTATCATAAACTCACTATTCCTTATAGATTTAAATTGTCTAGCTGCAAGAAACAAGGAAATGATTTTTGTAAAAAGAATTAAACTGAAGAATAAAATTTACGGTGTCTTTCGGTACATCAAGGCAAAAACTATCATTATGTTATATTGATGAACATTATATCAAAACCAAAATCAAACGCATTTTATAGGTCTCTGATAAAGTTTTATCCAAAATATCTTGGAATACATTTCTACTGTTAGGAAATTATAATTAAGCAACATTTACTTTTTTTATAAGAGTGACATACATGTAAACATAGCGACCAATTGTTGATTGTCTTTACTTTTAATTAAGCGTAAACAAGCTGCTTGTCCCTCATCTCTTTGGGCTCGAATTTCGATTTAACTTTGGATTCTTTCATGTGAGTAAGCTATCCTGCTAGCTAAATAATTAAAATGTTAATGTTTCTGTTATACATATGCTATCATGCAGAGTAAGACTTTTTAAAATCAATAAACTAAAATTGAAATAATTCACAGAAGCTATTTTTTTTTTTAAAAAATGGCCAATGGACACACTGCATCACATGATTGCAGTTGTAGAGCAAACTTATTATCATCTTCTTTAAGTGGTGCCTTACTTTAACTGCAATTAAAACTGCTATTCCTAAACTAATTGAAATAATTTGATGATTGTAATCTATTCCGTTCTAAACAAATTAATTTAGGATCCGATTTAACGTAATGAAAATGTACCATTATAGCTTCATTTTGTAATGTTTTATACCAGCGTTAAGTGTTTTACGCCTTTTTTAGACGAATACACTAGCGTATTACAAATTAGATAAATTAAGTAAGAGATTCAATATCTAAATTACAATTTTCAAGTTCGCTTCAGTGCACATATTAATTATTTTAGTGTGTATTACAATTAGTACAACACGATATATAATATAAAGATTAGGAAAAAGAATTCATTTGAAATTATTGGAGACAAGTCGTCTTGTTTGGACATTGAACGGCAACACGTTTTACTCAATGTGTTAAGGAAGGATGTCACTTGTAAGGAGGGTAAGGGGTTTGTACTATTGTTATGAACTGAGAAAATTTTAAAAACATAAGGGGTAGGAGATATCTTTATTTCAATGATATGCCACCGTCAAACAAGGAATGTCCTATAATTTCGTTTCGCATGTCAGTATCAACCCAAAACGGTGAAAGTTTTCTCCATAATCAATCTGAAATAAGTTAATTAAATGCTTATACTATAAATTGGACATGTGGTTTTGACAATATGTACAACCAAACTTTAAATTTCAGGCATGTATCAGTTTTTATTGAATAATAGAATATGCATAATATTCTCTTTTTTCGACGAATACAAAAGTAAGAAACGGTTTCTTTTTGTCGGACAAAATATTTCTTTATATCTATATCTGTATAATTATGCAAATTATTGTTCTCCGTTTTGTACAATAATTGTAGCCTTGAAAGATTCATACAATGTAGTATCAAGAACAATGTAAGACAATGTAAGGAAAACGGACCTATAGATGATATGGAAAGCTACAAACATAGTTTGCCTGTACAAGTTATTATTACTTATTTGTAATTAGTCAGTATCGTCAGCCAAAATAAACTAATTTAAACAGGTTTTTTAAACAGAGACTTATTTACATAAGACATTTAATCACAGAGACTTATATACATATTAAGACTTAATTGTTTATCAAAATAAGTAAAACTTATAAAATAAGTTAAAATTTAATAGGCAAGACAATCTGATACAATTTATCTCTACATTACATTTTAAAGGTATAATTATGTTCGGTCTTATATACATTTACTACAGTGTTTCAGTTTTTTCAAACACATTAAAAAAACCGCATACATTAAAACAAATATTCGTCAATGTATTATCAAGTTGACACATGTCATCATAATTCACCGGAACTGTATTTGCATTAATAAAGACGTCATTACCGCAAGGATATTGCTGTATTAGGCACAAAGTTGAACATCCTTTGAAGCAATTATCACGACATTAAATTCTTCAATCGTGTTCCTTCTTATGTCTATAGAACGTTTCACTGACCACATTTCGCTATATAGCACCAATTAGATTTACAAGTAAAGAGAAAATGTCAACAACCTCCAGTTTGTCGCAGTAACAGATATATATGAGAACACAGACTTTACTGTCTTTAATACAGATACATGGTGAAATAGTTCTCAAATACCACGAAATGACGTTCAGTAAGAATATATACACTGTAGCCTATAATTATGATGTTAAAACAAGCAGCAAAGTATTTTCTTCGTGAGATTACGTTAAGTATTAAAACATACAACACTGGACCATAGAATATTCCTTAAAATTAATATAATACCTATTTGTGTTCCCTTTAACGTTTTTAGCATTTTGTGCTATAATGTAACCAACCTGGTATAATAAATAAAGATTAAAAATATATTTTTTATCAAACAAAATAAATGTATCATTTAGAATGTATCAAGTTTATAAAAGCCAATAGTCACTACGAGGGGTGATCAAGAATTACGTAGACTGGCTCAATATCTCATTTATTGTTTGACAAACGTACATAAACTTATGTCACATGAAAGTACGTCAACAAACAACATGCAATTTTGTTTTACAATATGTTTACATCAATTCAGAATAACAAACCATGAAAATGTGTCACCATCGCGGTACCGGCCAACGTCGTCAAAAAACTCTTGATGTCAGCGACGTCGCAGCGTCGTAAGTGTTTAAGGAAAAGCGCATGACATTCACTTTTTTTATGTACGAGCAATGCAACGTTCATGCCTCTTAGGCCAGTTAGAGAAGAATATATTCCTGAAATACTCTGCTGGATACTGACGTATTAGGGTGTTTGTCGCTGACTGTAACTCCTCCAAATTCTCAAAGCGCTGGCCCTTCAGCTGGCGTTTCCAATCTGGGAACACTGAGAAATAAAATGGATAAGCAAATATTAAGGTATTTTGTAAAATTATTTAAGTTTTTGATACATTGTTTATAAATTTGAATTACGCAGCATGTTTGAAACAAATGTGTATCCGTGCATTTTATTGTTTATAACAATACATGCGAAATCATAAATTAGCGCGGAAAATTTGAATTTTTATATTTGAAACTGAATAGGTTGTAGAGTGATTAAATCAAAAAAACATAAGTTAATGCACATAAAATACCTTTCGCATGTTCAATGTCTTGGTGATAATTGTGTGCGTGGTTCCATAGCTCATCCAAGTTACTTCTGATATCTCTCGAACGGTCACTCTTGCGTCCTCCTTGATAATATCTTCAACTGAAGTCACATCTGACGGCTTGACGCTCGACCTTCTTCAACGCCTTTCATCATCTTCAAGTGACTTCTGCCCTTCAGAGAATCGCTGGAACCACTTAAAAACGAGTGCTCGAGAAACAGCATTCTCTCCTCTGGTCCTCTGCAGCTTTTTATATGTGTCTGTAGGCGTTTCACCTAATTCTACGAAGAACTTTATGTTGGCACGCAATTCAAGGCGTTCTTGTGATGTCATTTTTAACATAGCTGCGTAAAGGACTACTATGGTTTAAACGTTGTTTATTTTCCTTATCTAACGGCAAATGACGTCAAATTTTTATGCGACGTCATACAAACGTCCCAAAACATATTCCCGCATTTTTCTGTTATTTTGATAAACAGTGTCGAAATTATAATGCATTGAATAAAGCAATTATATATAAAAATAGCACCTGGGCCGGTAACGCGTTACTATAGTTACAAGTATGCTAGTTATTCTGCTCTGAGTAATGCATGACTGATTTACAGCTCCTTGTAAATGGCAAAGAGATAGGTCACGACAGTGATATCAATAAAAATATTTTATATGGGTCCGTTTCAAAGATATTTAACCAGTTATTCTTGATCACCCCTCGTATTCTTATACAAATGCGTTTATACGCACCACACAGTAATATAATCTTTGATCAAATATATTGGCATGCATAATGTGAAGAAAAAACAATACATTCAAAATGTCATATTTTTGTTAAAAGGTAAATGATTGTTAAAATGTTGTTTTACGTACAATTAAGCATGTGTCAGCATAGCGAATTTTTTTATACTGGACTATTTATAATTGTTTGCTTCCTAGTTCTTTTAACTATTTATTGACCTCAAGCAAGATATAACTGCAATTTGCTTTTATAATATAATATCCATGAAAGAAATGTGTTTTTATCGCAAGCGCTATAATAGCTAAGCAGTATTTTAGCACAGAAAAGGCGATTTGAGTTGGCGTTATCACAAATTGATTAATAAACCGATAAATGAAATAGTAAGACTGAGTGCATTTGCCTTACGTAATCTTCAATTAATATATCGCGCAGTTTCTTGATTAATTGAGTGGTTAAGTTAATCATATCATTTAAGCAATACAAAAGGTGAAGACAATCAGTAAAAGCATGCGCATCAGACATGTCTGACAGATTAGAATATGATATTCTTGACATAAATGGAAATAATATGACCATGTTATAACATACTTCAATCTCCGTGGTATATGAATAAATGATAAATTTCGACATTTACGGCGTGTACATTGCTTCTTATGCAAAGAATATAAATGATGACATTGAATCGACGACAAAACTTGTATTTGATTTGATTTAAAAAATGAAAATTTAAAATGTTTCCTTTATAACTAATGACATATTAAAACTAATGCTTAAATAATGTCACGTTTGTTTAACAATCAACAAAATAAAACAAATTCATTTAATAAATGCAAATCTATTTACTTCTGGATTATAACTGATTATTTTGAGAGTTAAGTTAAGATGAAAGTGAACAAAGATATTTTGTATTCGTTTGATGCAAAAAGTCATAATACCATTCACCTTTTGATTTGAATTAAAGTTTTTTATTTGAGAAGTTTGGCTTTCAGCTTTTACTAAATTTGCATATTTCGTATGCCCATACTGGGAATGAGTAGTAGACTAAATGAAAGACAATAACAACCATGGATGCTTGACCTTGGCAAATATAAATATCAATCTCCAAAATTGTTTATAATAGGACAAACATTTTATCTTGGCATCAGGGATAAAACATTTCGATTTGCTGTCAGATTTTATGTTTATACTTTCTAATTTTTGTCATATTTCATGACTTATAGGGTTATTATGATGTATTTTAATACACCGGTGACTTTGCTGAAACGGGTGTATCACACAACGATGGTTACAATAAAGAATGAGATAATGATTATAAATAGAATATGAACCTATATAGTTGGTGTATTATATCATGTCTAGGAAATAACACTGGCGACTATATCCGATGGTTTGGTTTTGAGAAAGATTGTTTTAAAGAGTTATCATTTACAGATTACTGTACTTTGGTAAGATATGTTTTAGACAAGTAATATATAGCATATTCATACGTATTAGATAATCTTACGCCAAATCGTTGTCAGGCCATATTAGTATTAAATAATTCAAATGTTATTCAATATATGCTAGTTACATATTTTTTTACATTTATTACAAAACAACTTTTCTGATATACTATTTCCTTGAACGTGATATTAAAATTTGTTGTTTATTGTTCTTAACCACTGTTCCTCTTTCAAAATTATATTATATCATTGACAAAATAATTATTTTGTATAACAGTAAAGGTCATCCAGTATATCAGTTTCGTGTAAATCTTAGTTAGTATTGGTTTGTCTATTTTCTATAGTTTTGGAAGAGTGCGTGTACCGGTAGAATCAAGTTCAGGTGGGTTATTTATTTACTTCTATCAAAATACATCACTGGATTTCTTTTGTTTGTTGGTCACGTCAATGCCATTTTTCTCTCGATGTCTGATCTCCGTTCTTCAAAATAATTATAATCTTTGTTGACTTATACTCAATCTCTCAACAACCATATATCACATGGTAATAAATGTTAAATAAAAGAACATATTTGAATGCAGATTGTTAACTTTAGAGTAGAACGAACATTATATAGCGGACAAATAGGCCGATGGGATAGATGAAACAGGTAGACAAAACGAATCAATTGATCGCTATCATTTAATTGTCACATTTGCATGAATAATGGGACTTTGTCTTATACCTCTGTGATTCATGATCAAGAGATATTTCTATCGGTTATTTATTACACTTGGGAGACAGAGGACATAGTGCGGATAGCACATATCTAAAATGTGATAACGTAACAAAATGAACGTGATACGGTTAGGTTACTTTGACACTCCTCTTTTTTTCAAGTACAATCATTAACATTTGTAAGGGAACGTAAGAGTACAGTTTTTTCTCTTTAATAAATTTGGCCATTTTGCCTGATGAAACTACTTGAACTGAAAATGAAATCCTTGTAACCTTGTTCAAATCTGGTACTTTCTATATTCTTTTATTTGTTTTGTTTATGTTAAAATCTTTTTGACATACAAATGTATTGATTGTTATTAAATCCAAATGCAAATTGTTATTAGGAACAGTACTGGAACTGATCAATAATTTATTTTCATTCATCCACAGGTAAAAATGTGAAAAATAGTAATTGAAAATGTTGCAATGCAAGTGCCTTCTATGATATACGTTAGGACAGTACAACGTTCTCGTATTATGTACATAAAGGTCATAAATATTCAAAAATAGACTTACAATCCAGCAATTGTTGCTTTTTAGGTAATTAAAAATTTCAATTACTTAACGGGTATCATTGTTATTTATATTACAAATGGAAGGAAAAGAAAATAGGCCACTATTTAATGTCTAAGTGCTTGCGTAATGTTTACATTTTGCATTTCGAAAACGTTCAAATATTTGTTTTAAAAGATATTAAAATTAACAGTACTTCTACTAATGGATACCTGTCATTTACAAATGTCATGTCTCAAATGCACATGAACACTTATTAACAAATTGCTTTCGTAAGCATTTAGCTATATAATCTTGTAAAAACTGTAGGTATAAATTTGCATGAATATGTATTCTATTTCTTATCTAGTCCGATTAGAGCAAGCATCAGATGACTTTTTTGTAGGGGTGTCGATGATATAATGGTAAATATTCCAATCGAGTACTGACAATCTTTAGTAACTTAATATATTTTCCTTTGCTGCAATTAATTTCTTTATCATACAAAACAATTTTTTCTACCAAGTTTATAATAATAACTCGACAGCTATTTTTACAGAAGTTTCAGTTCGGCTTTTTGACATGAAATGAAGCAAAGAAGAAGCCTTGCACCGGTTGATGGCACTGCCGAAAATTAAAAAAAAAACAAAAAACATTTGATGTGCACTCAAAACATCCAATTGGTGTGCACTCAAAACATCCCAAAATAATAGCAAAACTGTACTTAGATAACAAATACCTTTTGTATGTTCTTTTGGGCATACATGTCCATGAATTGACAGTTTTGAATTAATTTTGATGGATGGTAACATGTGTATTTTATATGTAATTTTACGCTATTCAAAACACGGCCAAAAACAGGATGTAAATATGTTTACGAAGAGATAGAATATATTCGTCGATTGTAATTTATTAGGACTGGTATGATTCGGAAAGAAACAGGAAATAGAAAATCCAAACAAGATATATTTTGTCTGAAAACAATGTTTCAAACATTGAAATCTCTCACGGTACTAATGTGTCTCAATTGGATACATTGCGATTTGTAATTGAAGAAATTGAATAATTTGGTACGTCATGATATTGACACCCGCAGCATAGTCTTAAACATTGCCAACCTAACGAAGTTAAACAGAATCACCGCTTCAGTGCCTGTTTAAACCGTGTATTGTGATTTAATTTGAAGAAACAGTCGAGAAGAATTATATGTATTTTTGTAGACTTTCATGGGTGTAAATTTTGTATAGAATATATAATTATATTGGTCCTTTTGTGAAATCAATAAAATTCATATATTGGCGCTTGGTCTACTTTCCAGGCTTTCCTGGATAACTAACAAGTAACAACTAATTTCTTCGCATGTGTCAAACTATCAATTCCAGATTATTTCTGAATTACAAATGACCATAACATTCGATGTTCTTAATGTCAATGAGAAATTTCGCATCAACCGGGGATCCAACCAAGGTACCTTGATTACAAACCTAATGCCCTTTGCATTTAAATAAGCGAGGGAACTCGATTAAACCTACTTTCCTAATATGTGTAAGTAAACTAAAAGTTTAATAAATATATGTGAACGAAACTTACGTATAACGTGTCTTTTTTGCGATGTTAAAATCTGAATGAGTTCTTTAGAATTTGTGCTGTCAGTTAAACCAAACCAAATTGTTTTAATATACAAATTTGTTAAATTTGTATTAAAGTTTGTGCATAGGATTATCGATTTCTTTTATGTTCTATAACTTTCAAATTGAAACTTTTATCACAAAATCCTATAAACCTTCGATTAATCTATTGAAATGCAACAAAATAACCTTAAGTTGCATGCCTCCAGATTAGCCAAATATTTCAAGAAAATCGATCTTGAAAAAATGTACTAAGAATTTAAGAAAAGTGAAAAATTCAAGTAATAATTTATATGTTTAGTGTATGTAATGAGTGATTTTGCAGAAATAATCACCATATCTCTACTGTGTAGGTACTGCGTTAGGGCTAGTATTGCATATTTTGACTTTCTTAATTTGTTCTGGTAAATTTTGTTCATTTTAAGTGTATGTAAATTACTTTTTTAGTTCCCTGCACAATATTTTTTTAAATATACATTTTCAAAATTTTCATAAAACTTAGTATGAATCTGGAGGCATGCTGCTTTAAGAAGCTGGTGGATAAAAGACGTAACCAGCATTTTCGGGTTGAATTAATTTACTTTAAATGGTACAATTAATCTATCTAACAAAACTAACGCGTCCAAATTTAATTCATTATTGTTTCTAATAGCACACAATGAGTAATTTGTTGTACCCTCAAAAAAAATGCCCGCAGCTTGATCTGACACATTGTTAAAGTAATGAATTTAGATGGAATCACCACTTCAGGACTTATCTTAACAAGCATTGTGATTTAATTTGCATGACGAATGACACGAATTAGATTGTTTTTAGTAAAGACATTGAGTTATGCAGATTTGGTAAAAGATTTTTATGTCTATTGATGTTTAAAAACACCCATTACTTGAAAAAAAATGATACTCAAAAAGTAAGATTAGATAAGAAAATGAATCAATATCAATCTACTGTAAGATGTTTATAAAATAATATAAACAAAATATAGAAAACAGAAAAAGCTGAACCTATATGTACAAACAATTTTATAATGTTTGTTTTAGGTTCTTATGACCTTGACGACGCTTCGGTGATCATTTAACAAAATATTATCTAGTCTTTGGGTTCAGATTTCACTGTAGATTTTCTTTTTTTTGTGTCTTGTGAACCCCAAATACTGATACGTTAACTTGGTCAGAACAACGATCAAATACCTTAACGAACATTCGACCTGAAATAAAAAGAATGGAGCATTATGGGTACATAAAGTAAAAGACCAAATTTCTTTTATGCTCTTATTTTATTCCATGTATAAATTATAATTTTGTTTCTATCGTCGAAAAGTAAAGACACAGTAAATTTGTAAAGAATGTATGTCTTTTCTGTCAAAATTGATAAGAATTATTATTGAATCAAATGATCTATGTAAAATAACATACAATATAAGTGTTTACCAAGTAGCAGTGAAAAGGGAACATCATGTTTCGATTAATCAAAACATATAATATAAAATCACTAAATATTCTATTTACTTGTCGGGATTTTCAATGCAAATCTTATAGCCTTACAATGAAGTTAACAATGTACATTTTGGATCAAAAATCGTTTTATGAAAACGTTATGATTCGTTTGATGTCAATGACCTTTACGAAATAAAAATTGTGTATATAATAAAAATGTGCCATTTAATCAAGAATCATTTACTAAAATAGCAAAATTGATGTTCTTTTACGCTCTCTGGATTACATGGAAAATTGGTTTTGCCAAACATAAGCGTTGTTTATTATCGTAAATTCCCCGTTGGTTCGTAACTGCTTATTTAGAGAAATGATCTAATAGTATGTAATAATTTGAATATTGAAAAAAGCATAAACAATGTCAAGGTTTACATTAAATCTGTAATTGTTTCAAAACCAAGGATTGAGTCAATTTCTCTTGCATAGTCACATTAAATATTTTAAGATAAATTCTACTATTTTTTTAAAACTGACATTGTCGATATATCAATGATTGTATCATAAAAAGTAATCTTACCGCCATTTTTTCGGCCTTGATTGCAGACATCCAATGACAGGGACAGAAAGCTTATACTTTCCATCATATCCAGGCTCTTGATTAATGAGAAACATTGGTAATTCAGAAAATGTATTTAATTGTGCAAAATTCATCTGATTAAAAACTTTGAAATTTCTTTCTTATGTTTCCATTTCTTATGTGATAGTGGTATCATGGTTGTTGTTTTAGTTTTGTTGAGCTTGAAAGGCATAATTCATCTTTTCAGATTTTGTTGTTAAGAAATAAACCAAGGCCAAGCTATCTTTATCGCAAAATCTTATCGGTTTGAACAATCGCATGTACGCATGTTTGTTAAAAATATGGTATTAGATGTATGTAATTGTTTGCTATGGTAAATTCTCTCACATAGTTTATTACATTTTATGTACATCTTAAATAAAGAGTGATTGTTTCTGTTACTGATGTTATTCACATCCTGAAATATTGTTACGTTTATCATTACACAGCAAATTACAATATCTTAAGCCAATTACTTTCCCGTGTTCAATGTCACGATTTTTTTCAACATTCATTAAAAAAATCTTTCATAATTTTTTTTCTGCCTGAGAAAAAAAGTGATTTAATTTGTATATTTTTTTAAAGAAGATTAGTTTCGTCTAAACAATATCCAAAAAGGAAATGATAACCAAGCATTCCATGCAAATGGTAGTCTTGAACCGTGCAAAGATATGCCGATAAGATGGATGACATTTTATTCAAAGAAGTTCTATAATTCCTTTCATCAGGGAAAGTTCGTCTTAACTTTAACTTTATTGTTGACCATAATATGTTTTCTAGAGATTTGAAGAGAAATTATCACGTATGTCTCTTTTTCGGCAAATCTTATTACTTGTTGAGCATACTGGGTACTCAAGTTGTCTCCCTATCTAACAAAGTTTTCTCAAATCCTAAACAACTTTAAGCTATACAAAGTGAAGAAGACAATGATGTTAAAAAGTAAGCTAATTTGGTACAATGTTTCTATATCACAGTAGTGAGAGAATATAATTACGATTGACAATAATAAATGAGTTACGAAGGTGAAGTTTTGACGGTAGTAACCGTACAATTTTTTTTCATATTACAAGCATCATATCAAGAAAGCAAAAAAGGAATATAATGTCTTGTGATACTAAAATGATTTTTATTTTGTACAATAAAGATTATCATATTTAATTTGTTTTATCAAGAAACATATATTGTAATACTATGTACAAAATGCTTTAGGCCAATTTATTTAGCTTCTATTTTATTAAATTCCTGGATGTTATGAGATAATCAGCAAATTAAAATATTGATTTTGTATAAGCATATGATGCCGTAACTTTGATTATTTGTTTAGTTCAATAGAGTTAAAATTACATGATATATAAAGTGTTATTTATTCCATGACGACACACAAATGATTTGTATTAATATGACTATTACAATGCATTGTTCATTCATTCGGGCACTTTGAACGGATCATTTATTTTCTACAATTAATTCAGTTAATTAACACGAACCCCTCTCGTAGAATCATACAATATTTTATTAAAAAAATATCAAGTTCAATATGAATCGTTTAAATTATATAACTGCCCTCTTTGAAGGATACTCAACTTTCATTGAAGAAATTTTTATTACCAGAGTCGTCTTTCTATTCTCATTCAAGGAAATGTCTCATTGATTTTCATGATATTTATTGCCCTATGAATCCCTTGTGTCCTAAGATTCCGTCTGACCAATTAGTCGGAGTTTCTGGAATCACCGAGGTATTTGCTAATATCCCATTTTTCATGCAAATGTGTCACATTAAAGGATTCATCGCTATATATACAAACAAGACATGAAACACTATGTTCACATAGTAGTATCCCTTGTAATGTTTTCATAGAACGCTATATTTATCTATTAATCTTTGTGTGTTTAGTTACAGTTTATTTTTGTAAAGACTATAATTACCTTATAACTTATAATAAATTCTTCCAAATAGAATTAGTTACTTCAGATGAAATGAGGAAGGTTTACAAAAGATACCAGGAAAACTTAATCTCATAGCGATATTGTTTACATTGACACATGTAATAAATATCATTAAATGTACTTGTTTTAAGTTAAAGTTTGAAATATACTTCTGTCTGGATGATAACAAGAATCGATGATAAGGAAATAAATGGATCATAAAAGTGAACAACAAAAAAACACTTCCATATAAAAAATATCTTGGTCGATGAAAAATAATTGAAATTTTTCATCAGTCATTAGGTAGTCTATATAGAACACGTCTTTAAAGCAAATTGAGAAGCTTAAACAAACTATACCTGTCAAAGAAAAAAGAAAGGCACAAAACAAAATTAAGAAACAAAACAACAAACAGTCCACGCCAATATAAACATAACAAACAAAAAACAATAACAACAAAGACACCTTCAAAACAACAACTAAAATAAAGTAAAAAAAAACAAGCAAAAATCAACTTTTTGTGAAAAAGATAAATTGTATCGACAAATATTATTTCAGTCCGTCCAGGAAAGAGGACAAAAGCCGCAGGAAAAAAATCGAACGGGCCCTTACATGTGTAAAACAAAACAACAACAACACAACAAACAAAAAATACAATAATAGAAACTTCCTCAAAATCTAAAAAAAAACAACAATGAAACAAATATAATTTTTGGTCAAATAGATAATTGTATATAAAGTGCCCTGCTGTTTACAGTTTGCTCAGTATTTTCTTGCCTCGTGCACGCGCGATAATTTTATTTGGAAGGAGGACATTTTGTGAATGAATCTGATAAATTAATGATAACGGCCTGTTCTTATAAGGAGACAAATACGTGCCAATTGTCTTCTTATGTATATCGTTGTCCTCATTTAATCATTCAAAATGTAAAAATTAAAATAAGTAAATGTCTGTTAATTAAGACAATACCAGTAAAACATCCATAATAAATTAATTCAAACAACAGATATATATCTACCCTTTAGTCTGTTTAAATGTATATTGATTCAAATAACTCTTTATTGATGATGTACATCTTAAAGTAGAAATAAATGATAAACAGACAAAACCTGAACAATACTCGCATGTACCATGCTTATTTTAAATATGAAAACTTTATCGGAGACATTTTTAACACGGAAGCAAGTTAAAGTATATCTCTGCATAGTGTTTAGATAAACGTTGGCAGTTTACTGTATTAACCTCAAAATGAAAGAAGTTAACGCTTTTCAACTAAATGGATATATTTTTCTCTTAATCTACGTATGTCAGTTTTAATCTGAGAAAAGGTTATTCGCCAAAAGAGTGCAAATATACCACTTAAGCAGACTTTTTTTCGAAAAGGAGACAATTATTTGAAATTGGAGATATATTGAACAAATGATAATGCATATTACATAATGAAAGCTGTGCAGAGTGTAAAAGTAGAAAAACGTTAACGAATTAATAGTTTGTCTTTTATACAAAATATCGAAATAATGGCTAAAAATCAAAAGATTGGTAACAGAATACCAATAATAAAAGAGCCTTTATTGATCTTTATATTTCTGTTTGAAACACAAGTTAAAATATCTCTTTACTTTGGTATCCGTTTCTGTAAATAGTTTTAAATAATGGTTACAGCAAGGTGGTTACATGTACATGCGTATAAAATTAGATTTTTTGTTACAATTACCGTCAGTATAAACCGCGTTTATACAAAAGATAACTTATTCAAAACCAGTCGCATTTATTGAGAGGAAACATTTCGTTGGCGTTAGAAATTTTAAAAATGTTCATGTTAAGCAATAAAATCTGTTTCATACTTAATTAATAACATAAATAATAAAACTCGTCTTGTGATTTGGTAGCCTTTTCTTATAATGATTAAACCTCATTTGTTTTGTTTTTTATTACATATCATGGACATTTTCAGTTCCGAAAGAAAAAGAAGCAAATTTGACTATTTTTTGCTTAAAGTAGCGGATGAACATTTGTATGTAGAAAAGAAATTCAAAATGACCAGATTTGTGTTACAAAATGCGTTTCATACTTGTTGCTCTTTCAAGCCCTTTTCAGCCTTAAATTTGTCAAAGAAAACAAAAGAATTTCTTTTGGATTTTGCAATAGAAGAAAAATATTGATAAATTTTAATAAAGGAAATACTAGTTATTACACATCAATTAATAGTGGGGCGGGAAATTGAGAAAATAGTGCAAATTGTGATACAAGCATGACACTTTCAGGAAATCATCTTTAGACCATGTAGATTTCAAAAGTGAAGTGGGCCCAAAAATATCTCTGCTCATTCAAGATGGCCGCCATTTTTAAAATGGCCGCCTTATAAATTTGAGTACATTCTAGCTCATTCATTCCAATTTTTTGTACAGACCTTTAACTCACACCAAAAGCATGCATATAATTTCTCCTTTTCAAAAATTTAAATCTCACAAAATTTCTCTTTCGTACTTCTTCCAAATCCAAGATGGCGTCCAATATGGCCGTCGATTTTGTGCAAAACTGTTATATCATTTTTATAGTATAATTTTCTTGCACAAATTATGTTTATTATGATAAAAAAAAGTGTTTAAACATATCAGAGATAATCAAATTATATGTAAATCTCAATAAAAGTAAACATTTAAAAAGTTTTTGTCTAAAAATATCTTTAAAAAAGATCAAGAAACAATTCCATTTTTTTCATATTTTTCAAATTTGATTTTCTAAAGTAATGTACAAAGTTAAAACAGTTACTTTATATCTTAAACTGTATTTGACATTCCATTAATATCATGTGTTTATTGTATAGAATGTAAGAAAAGTAGGTTTTATATTTTGTGAAAGTGGGTGGGGTAATTTTATATGATAATTGTGAAAGAAAAAAACAACAGAAAATCTACATAACTAAGTTCATCCTGTTTCTTTGCCTTTTTACTTTTCTATGAATTCTTATGCAAATGTTCCAACTTAAAAAGTACTTTTTATTGGATGAAAGTATTTTTGTCTTCCTTCGGGCCATTTGGTGGGTGAGCAAGAAATGCACATACAAACATGTGTATACATTCAGTTATTAAATTTGGTTGCATGATAATTCTTGTTTCAATATATTTGATATCATATATTAATTGTTAATCGTAAAGACATATAAGAAGACAATAAATCAACTAAACGTGCTTAAAATAGCAAACATGTACTTGAATGTAAGGTATAAAGGTAGTCTATAAAGGCATATTTTTGACTCCTCCACAATTTTATATTTATAATATAAACATGGCTTAAAAGCCAACAAAATGTATGTATGTAAAACATATATATCAATGATATGGCCTGGCCTGCATGCAACTTTTTGAAAAGTTAAGATACAAACTAAGTGTACTAGTATTTCCTAAAGTAGTCATATCTTATTTTTTTCTTTCAATAAGAGGGTAATGATGACCCTGGATCACTCACCTAAGATCATTGTTGGAAAAAAGGTAACAAGATCATTTTGGGAGTGTCAATTATGTCATAACACACATGATTTGTGTCATAATTGAATCCGGTTGCTTTTAAAGAAACATGCTCAATATCTGCTTTCATTTTTTTATTTCACACGAGAGAACTTTAATAACCATATCTATATACGAGTCCATATAAACTTAGTGACCTTTTGTGTTTGGTAAATTTGGACCATGTTGTCCATGATATATCATTATTATAACATAATTATGATGATACATGATTAATGTATATGCGTCGGATATTGTAGGTTAAGAGAAAACAGATTTATTACAGTAGTCTTTGTAAATTAAGTGATACCATTGCAAAACCATTTTAGACTGCAGTAGCATCATACAAATTTATGCATGTTATATCAGTCTACATCCCAAATATCTTAGTTCAAGTCATTATATTGTAACACTAGATGTTTTTAATGTGTTTTCCTATACAAGTCTTTGAACCCAGGTGGCTCTATGAGCATGATTCATTAAATGTGTTAATAAAGACCCGAGGTGGTGCAACATGCCAGATTAGTACCTGTGCTCAGTGCATTTTGATTTTTGAGAAGAGTTTTTTATTGCATGTACACTTAATGATACAAAAGTGTTTTATGTAACTTTTAAAGAGGTCTTCTTTACTTGGCAAGGTTATATTTTGATTATTTAAGCTCTAGGCATTACAGTTTGTTTGTTTGTTGATTTTTTTTAATAACATCAACAACAAAACAACTTCAATGCGATTCCCTACACAAGTCTTTAAAAACTGTGTTCCTCGTGAGGGCCTTTAAATCATGTTCCTGCAGTACAAAATGGCTTTCCCTGTCACTTAGTTTACATTGACTTATATATCAAAATTCTTCTCTGAAACTATGTGCACAGAGAAGAGAAAATATCGTATATCATAACATTGTGATGCTATATAAAGATTATAAACTATTGGCATAGGGTCAAAATCACTTAGTTTACATGGACTCTTATTGGAATATAGTTATATGAGTCTTCTTGTAGTTCTGAGAGCCTAGTTATTGGACATGATTCTTTAAATCATGACTGGTGAAAAAAAGATACTCCTTATATGATTTTAGCATTCTTCAGTATAAAAGAATTATAGACCTTTTCCAGCAGTGGGTCTTAGGCGCGTGATCTAGGGTCAACAATGCTCTCTTGTTTTATGGGAAAAATAAAGTAGGAATACATTTAGTTTAAATCGAAAGTATAAGCTATGTTTGTTATGTGGGTCAAGCGGTTTTATTGATACCTATTTTAGCACACCTAGTCAATAGATAATATGATGTATCAGTCGCCTAAATTTTTGTTTCTTTTGAAAATATCATGTCTACATAAATTATTATAAATGGACGGTACTTATTCAATTATACTTGGTTACAATGATGTGCAAGTAACTTTAACTTTGAATCATTCTGTTACAAGCTTTTAGCAAGACTAAATTGTGCAGGAAATAATTGTATTCATAAATAGACAACATTTCACTAAGGTCCAGGCATGATTTTATCTAACATATGGTTCGTTGATGAATATTCAGTCTTCTTTCTGTACAATTATCAAGTTATATTATGACTTTTGAAACAACTTATATCATGCAAACACATTTAATAACTGAATGTATACATATGATTGTATCTGTATTTATTGATATTTTAGTACACCCTCTAGACCTGAAGGAAAACAAAAATACCTTAATACAATAAAATACTTTTACAGTGAATATTTGCATAAGAATTCTTAAAAAACGTTATTTTGTACTACAATTGTCTGATAAATTTACCCCACCCACTTTTAATAAGTATAAAACCTTCACATTTTTCTTTGTTTTTGTTACAATTATACAATAAAACATAGTGTTGATTGAATATCAAATACACTTTAAGAAACTATGTAACTTTTGGAATTTTGTACATAGACCTAGAAAACCATGTTAGAGGAAAATGAAAAAATGGCACTTTTTCTTTGATTTTTTTTTTAAAGATTTTTTTGTACAAAAAATTAAAAACATGACTAACAATGTGGTTAACCTAAAATTTGATTTTTTTTTCTAATATATTTCACAATTTTATATGGAAATACGCATACCGTGTGCAAAACATTATACTACAAAAGAGATATATCAGTTTTCATTAAAATTGGCAGCCATATTGGACGCCATCTTGGATTCTGAAGAAATATGCAAGAGAAATTGCTTAAAGATTTAAATTTTTGAAAAGGGGAAACTATATGCATGCTTTGGTGTAAGATTCAGGTCTGTACAAAAAATTGGAATGAATGATCTATTATGTACATCAAATTTATATGGCGGCCATCTTGAAAATGGCGGCCATCTTGAATGAGCAGAGATATTTTTGGGCCCACTTCACTTTTGAAATCTACATGGTCTAAAGATAATTTCCACAAAGTTTCATGCTTGTATCACAATTTGCACTATTTTGACAGCAGAGACCTTATTACCCGCCCCACTATAAAACTACGTTACAGCTTCTTTTGTAATGCAAAGCTTTTATTGCTATACAACTGTAAAACATTTATCTAATTTTAAAAAAGCCTCAAATTTTGATTAAATTTGGCAAAGCAATGAAACACCAGACACAATCATCAAGATATATATCTTTAGCACTTGTTTTCTCATCGTGGTATTTTTTAACAAGAAACGAGTATAAATATCATTTAATGGATTGGTTTTCAAATCAACAATGGCAGTATGATATAAATTCCTGCCTGGACGAAATAAGAAACAATCAGAAAAAAATAGACTTTAACACCATAGAGAGCCTAAAAGGAGTGTATATGTATATTTTTAGGAAAAAACATGTAAGATTAAAAGCAAAGGAAAAATTTAATTTTTCTACCTAAACGATAAAGATAAATTGCATTAAAATAAAATACTTTATAAAAAAAAAGTCGAGGAGAGTTAATTATAGTTTTTTGGAGTAATGTAAACTTTTATTTAAAAAAGTTACTTTCTAAAAGTATCACTTACCAATGGAACTTTATCACATATAACAAAATCTCCGTTGTAGCTGGGATATTGCCTTAAAAGTTGAGGCATTAAAATTGCAACCACCGTTTATTCCTAAGAAGAGGAGACTAAATGTGTTCGAATAACTGGAGTCTGTGCATTTCTTAGCGCCAGCAGATGAGAGGGTTTTAATCCCTGATGGTGCTTTGAGTTTGCAACACCTGAGGTTAGCCAAAAATATGTTCCTGTTTCGGGTCCATATGACCTTAATTGTGTTGCTGCGCCATAAAAAAAATTAACAAAACCAAAAACCAAATAGAAATCAAAGTACCATGATCTTTTCAACTACACTTGTAGCAATATTTCAAATATCTTTGTTTTCGAATGATAACTACTATTCTGACAAAAGTGATAGTTCTAGAATACATCACAATTTAGAACATTTTAAAATATAAGCGTTTGAATTTATCTTTCTTTTCCTGGAAAGGAAAAATTTCAGAAATAAAAATAATCAACAAACATATACGTTCAAATAGAAACAAAGTAAAATATGGTTTTACTTTGCGTGTAAAGCGCAATTCTTTGTTCTCGATTCGAATTTTGTATGCGATCAAAACATCTCAATAAAATGTGTGCATTTAGTAAATGTTATAATTTGAAACAAAATAAAAATAATTATACATGTATTTGTTGTGATACATCTTTTTAAATGTTACTTAAGTATTTTATAAAGTATTATTTACTTAGTATATGATGAGTTTGAGTTTAATTCAAACCACTTACAAAAACCATTTTTGTTTTCGTGTTAGGAAAACAAATGATTCAGATTCGATTAGATTCAGTTTCAATCCTGTCTAAAAGTATACACTTTCTACTACAGGCCTTCATAAAACTTGTACAAATATGTTAAAATAAAATTTTATTGTTATAAAGTTAGAATTTATGCAAGAATGAATATTTTCTTTCTAAAACAAATTAAAACTAATATATAATTTTCATTTGTTTTTACGAAAAAAATATTTTATTATTTAATTGTCATTTAAACAGCTCTGTACATGCAAAAATACAAAAATTATGTTATTTTTTTATCTGAAATATTAAATTGTTTTGCTTATATTGAATGTTTGCCCGTTCGTGCCTGAAATATTGCACGTAAGGGCATCTGAGGTCTTCCTCCATCAGTAAAGCTGGAACGTCGCGATATGACTTATACTGTGTCAATGTGACGTAAACCCCCCCCCCCCGCCAAAAAAACAAACAAACATATTGAATGTTAACATGAATCAGTATGTAATTAGGTTATTCAAACTAAAATGATTGATCATTGCTTAAAATGTTCCTGAGTCTAAAGGCGACACTCCGAGTGAAAATAATATGGATCATTTAATCCTTTTTTAAATCATAGCATGCTCAGTATTTTTTAAAAATTCATCAAACATATTGTATTATTGGTATTTTCCTCTAATTGAAAACAGATATCCAAATAACTTTGAAACATCAATGTTCGCTAACGCAATACAAATTAGTTATTTTACTGTTCTCATGTTACATTTTTGCTTTCATAGTGTGTCATAACAATTTCTAAAAAGTATATGTAAATTGCTTTGACATTCCTTAGACATAAAATCTGAGTATTATATTTCGTTCAAAGCTGCAAAATGTAAATCTTCAGACATGTTTTATATAATATTTAAAAGTCTTACCACTTTAATGGGGAAGTTTTAAAATTAACAATGTCAAATATGAGACTGGTTTCTTTCTTGGCGATAACAAGAAACATTAATTACTACAATTATCAATATCACAACAAAAATTTAAAGGCATGTAGTCTAAAGTTTGCACTTAAATTGAACAAATCTCAGATCGAGAAAAAGAGATAACTGTCAAAGTTTTTTTATATTCATTAACATCTATTGGCATAATTTAAATTGGTACTTTAAAGATTGAGTTATACTAGAATTTGGGTTGGTTTTAAAAGGATGATATGCACACCTTCACTGACGTACAGTACTGTATATAACAGTGTTTCCTTGTTACGTATAAACATCATCTCTTTGTAGTTCACTGAAATGGTTCAGTTACAAGATAAGCATAAAGGACATCCATAACATCTAAAGTTTAATTATTTGAATATAGGGACCGTATGAAATATCTAATTCTTCAGCTTCGTACTGTAGAATATACTTAAATGACAATAAGTTTATATCAGTGAAGGGAAACAAATCGTTTTAGATTTCTTCAGATATAAAAACGACCTAACTTATATATTTTTACCAAAGACGTCTGTATCTGTTAAACCAGAATATCATTTACCTTATCTATCTTCCTTTAACAAGGCATTGATTTAAACATTCTCTAGCTTTTTTGCAATCAAAACAAGAAGATATAATTATTATATTTCAAAATACAAAGTAAAGAGAAAACATAACATAATAACGGAGTTCTCTTGTTCTTAATGATATGTAACAAAGGGAACTGTAAACGTCATTTTCTATTTAAGAGCTGTTTTTTATATTTAAACGTTATATTAAGGAAAGGTTAAATATATACCTGTCAAAGTAAATTGTCCGTAAGGTCAATAACAATAACATTGTCAGACTCAAAAACAAAGTTGTTCTAGATCCGGAAATTATTAGATTTTTTACGCATTAGAAACTTTTGTTATCGTTTACTAAATTACCTTTTTCCTTTAACAAAAATATATATCTGTGTACGTTTAAAAAGGTTAAAACGGCGTGATTCAAATCAATTTGTCAATGAGTGTGATTTAGTTATCTTTTTTTTTCTGTTGCTGTCTTTATCGCTTCAGTCACACCTCAAACAAAATAACTAGGACAAGTATTTGAGCTCTTTTTTCAAAATCGTCTAATGATCGTCACATTCTAAGGTATAAATCAGAGGAGAATAACCCAACGTAATCTTTTCTCGCAAAATTGAATATTGCTTAAGTAGATGCTAGGGACTTAGGATGTGTTGCATTTTGTATTGCTTCGTGTAAACGTGAATCATTATGCTAAATCAATCCGAATATTTGAGTTTCTTTTATTGTTATTTCACCATTGCTTAAGAGAGATTTTCCTTTTACCAGGGCGATGCAAGATAGTTTATGCGATGACATATGACAGTATTTTTTCTCTTGAACTAAATACAGTATGTTTTTAATTAACATCACAAATTAGCACACAATCCTCGAAGTTCAAACATTCATCATATATTCACTATCAATGAACAATCTAGAATACTAAACTTTTTAGATAAAGAATATTCCAGAATAAACATGAACAGAACTTACTTGAAAGAAGATGAATCAACATGAAAAATTATATAAACATCAAATAAACAAAATTATTTAAAATGACAGTAGCATGAGTAGGTATAAAGCCCACGACATCGCGATTATCAGTTTTGTGCTCTACCTACTGAGCTATTCAGGAAAAAGATACTAAAAACATTCAAAATAAAGCCTATATACATAACAACACATAAATATAACAACATTACTCATTTTACTTTTTAAGCGTATCATAAAACAATAAATAATAACATATAATTTCGATAATCACAAGAGTTATGTGAGTGTTTCAACAATTCAACAGATATTGCAAATCAGACTTGGAAAAGATTGGACACTTATGTAGCTTTTATTTTGTATTATGCGGCTTAATATTTCTTTTTTATGCCTTGACTTATAGACTAGTTAAACTTTAATTTTATATTAATGCTATATTTTACATAATTAATGATCGCATTTTCAATGGCATCATTTAACAATATTATACCAGGTATGTTAAATACAATAATTGAACTTTTTTAAGCAGGAATTCATCCCAACTGACATAATACTATTATAGTACTTTCAGACAAAAATGGAAGCGAATTTGTTTTTAATCAACCTATTTGCTTGCAAAATTTAGATAGATATTTCCCTGAAATACCAATTAAAGTTTTCTAACTATGAGTAATTACCATTGCTCAAAGATGTTATAGCAATTATACAAATGACGTGGGCGATTACATGACATTTTAGAAATTAAATTTTACCAAAAATATCTTTATATTATATATTAATCATTTAAATAATTCGAATTGTATTTCAGCAAAATGGAAGTTTGTGGCTTGTTTATTGAGCTGTTTAATAAATGTTAAGGACACGATTGTACATTTAACTAGTACATATGAGTATTTTAATACTCGAAATAATATTGTCTTAAGCATATAAAATGTTAAATGAAATACTAACAAGAAAATAATGTATTTTTTCTGTATAAAACATTTACACTTTTTAACAATTACATTGTCGACTGTATATGAACATTATTTTGTCAGTTGTTGAACATAAGAAGTGACAGAATGTGTCCACTTACCTCCGCCTGACTGATGCATTGTCAAAACTTTAGCAATTTAATTCAATGATTTCAGACCAAAATAACCTGGAAATTGTCCACAGTTGCTACAGAACATGTAGGACTCTGATGTAAGACAAGAGAAGATTATTTATTTATCTTTTTATTTATTTTCAAATAATTTGATGTCATTACTGGAAAAAAAAACATTTTAGAAATAAATCAATACGTCATTGATCCCTCCATTAAAAGAAATACATATCAAGCAAATTCTATAAATAAGATGTTTACGCATACTGAGAGCAATATTTAATCAACGACAACGCAGTGGAATAAATAATAACAGTAAACCTAACCCGAATTAAATCATGTATTTTGTTTAATGAAAATACTTTTCAGACAAAACACTCAATACATGCATACGGACAATTTAATATTTGTTTCATATACTGTTCTGGGATTTCAGGTTATCAAATAAATGAAGCAATACATATTAACATCTGAAGCATAGATGTGCTAATTTAGTATTATGCAACAACTGACTTTGCCTGTTTAACAGCTCGATCTCTAGAAACCCTTGTGAAATATTTTATAAGACATAGACGCCAAATTGACATCATTGCTACAATATTCATTTGAGTGTCCCTATTTATAGATGAAATATTTGGCACATTTTACTTTTGTATGAATTGTGGTAAAATCGCAATTCCTTGGCGATATGATTTATCTGCTTTATTATATTGAAACCAATTTTCAGACGTTACTTTCGTATGAACACATCTGCGGATGTTTCAAAATTCAAAAATTTACCATTCCATGTTCAAATGTTGAATACTGCTTTGGCTGGTGCAAGGAAGCTTACGTCCCGTGAACAGGCTCAATCAAACCTAGCGTAAAAACTTTAAATTATGCCGTTTTGGAATTTATTTCACTATAATTTACCAAAGAAATGCATCTCCCTTATCTTTCTAATTATAGATTAAAAATTCCATTGTCTTGATGTAATTCTGCGAGAGCTAACTGTGATGTTTATTAGCACCATTATCAAAATAAGGATTGCAATGAAGAATGCGTAGACAATGTGACAAGTGTTCTTTTATACGAAAAAGAGGTCTTTCCTTAAACCTACATTCCGCAATTAGCATGATCAAACCAACAATAAAAATGGCACTTCCAAATCTCAATATAGCATATATCCAATAACTTAAATGATAGATAATAAATGCATACTTTAGTTGTTTCTTAAAATGTACTCTCTGTTCAAACACTTACAAAATATATATTGGACACTTGTACATATATATAAATAGGTAGAATCTATCACTATAAGTGGAATCATAGCATGAGGTTATTTCCATTCCATTCTTGAATCAATTATTCTTTCTTGCGGAACATACAATTCTTCACATGTAGCAAACACTTACAGTGTGTCCATTATTATAACCTGAATGAGATTTACCGAAAATTATGTTCAAAAGTACACATATTGTGAGTCCAACTTTTACCTAAGATTATATACCGATTAGTTATTTCTAAATATTGTAGAATTAGCTTTGTTATTTTTTTCTAGCCGTTTTCAAACTTTCTTTGCATTTTATCTAGCATTTTCGCATTGTCTCGGGACGATTGTATTAACATTTTGATATGTATTGTACATTGTATAAATATTTGGATATATTACATAATATTTTGAGCTTAAGATACCCTAAGATTTAAACTATTTGGTTAAGCTATAAAGATAGGAGCGACTGTTTTTCTGACATTTCTCTTTGTCCCCTTGAGAGGGATTTGGTTCGAAGTTTTGAAAGGCATACACGACAAACAGTCAACAATGCTGAGATATTTCAATTTATTGCCAATGTTTATAGAGAAAATATCCTGACATCTGCCACTTTTGCGTGAATTACAGTAAGAAACTATTCCTTTGTGGTTAGATTGATTTATTTTCATGGATGAATAGAGGTGTACTTCTCCAATGAGTAGCATTTTCCTGATGTTTATTGTTTATAGCAATGTTCAGATTTGATGTCGATGTAGTAAATTAAAAGCTGAATATATATACAGCATGATATAATGTTTGTCAAAGAAGTATTCATTAATTTCCGTAAAAGGAAAAAGCATGGCACATTTGTTAAAGCAGCATGCTTCTAGATTCATACGTTTATTCGGGAAAACTTTAGAAATGTGTATAGAAATTTAATTGTTTTTGAATGAACAAAAAAGAATTTTACACGTTGCACACGGCACTTTCAATGTTAATTCACACCTGGTAAACAATAGAGATACAACTTTTGGATGTTTTTCGTAAATTTCTCTATCGATAGCCCCGAAAAAGTGCCTGTCGCTGAATTTAATTTTCAACAAAGGTATCATGTTTTTATATCTGTTTTGTAAGCTCTGCATCAAATATCGAAACTTATATACAGCAATGTATTTGCCAATGACTGAAATAACTGCATGCATATAAAATTAAAACCTATAGAATTCTTTGTCAGGGATGTAAGGAACGTAAAAAATCATTTAACCTAGAGGTTGTCAAAATACAAGTAGAAGTTATGACTTATCAGAACCATTTTTACCTTTGTAGACAGCATGCATTCCATTTATAAAAATCATTTTGTATATTTAAAATGTATATTCATCACTACCAGAAATGAGTACAATGATTAAGTTAAATACATGCCCAACTGTTTTTGCATTTATTTTAGTACAACTTTTTAGGTTAATCTTTGTTACCAGTACAAGCTCTTATTCTGAGTAACATCATAACATGAGTTGACATTTATTTTATTGTTGACATAATGGTTATATAATTATGTTTTCCATCGAAAAAGCAATCATAAGACAAAAGAAAGCAGTAAAAACTGACCTTTAAATGTCACGTGTCTATGTTTTACTTTTCTTGTCAGACAACTGTAGACTAAAAGTACAATTATAATATGTTTCTCTACAGGTTTTAGCAGTACGTTTCTGTTTAAGTAGAGACCAATGTTTCAGCAAACTAGGATAAGATAGCATTGGTTATAAGATTTTTTTATTTAAATACTACTATACTATTACTTAAACTACTCCTTCTACTGCTGTTTACTGTCACTACTGTTTACTACCTCTACAACTGTCACCACTTCCACCACTATCATAACTATCGCTACCACTATATCTACCACAACAACTACTTCTACCACAATCACTCAACTACTACGACTGCTATTGCTACTCTTTCTTTATTAATAATAATAATAATAATAATAATAATAATAATAATAATATAATAATAATAATAATAATAATTATGATATGATGATAATGAAAAAAAACAGTTAAAATAACATTTATAATTAATAGATATAAAACTATGATGTTATCACATGTGCAGTTCATTTGATGATAACATTTATATTGAAGAAAGTACACAATACGTTTAATGCTGTGCATCATGACGTTGAGAATGTAACTGCCCAACTTGACACACTCAGGTTTACAACACCACACTTTCCTTTTACATCTAACGCGATTAACATTTGTAAACGATTTGCAACTTCCATATATGGAATTATCACGGAAATAGACGAAAATTAAAAGGCGGAGCCAATTTTCACGAAAGCAGAATATAAAGAGAGGTAACTCTCGTTTGGCCATTGTTCTCATTAAATTTGGTTCAACCATTGTACTCGTTTTTTAAAAAGATGCAGAACTTCGTTATGCAACTTTACAAAGGGTGGACATTGTTCATGACGGGAAAATTTGCGATTGTGCACAAGATGTCATTGCTAATTTTGCTCAAAATGCGTTTCTTTTACTGAAAACAACGCATTTTAGTACCTGTTCGCCCATTGTACTCATCACCCAAAACAACTTTTTCGACTTTCAGGCTTTAACAGAGAGAGTTACAAAGTAACCAATAACAGAACAGTACGTTGTGTTTATACAGGAGATCCGTGCGGCCTAGCTTAACGTTAACTGTATGCTTAACTCAATTTCACTGCTTTGACCAAGTGTTTAAGCCCATTGTACGATTTTGGTCACCTGATCATCCCCAGTGTATCATGTTCTGTTTAGATTGAAATTTTATATTTGTAATGATATGGCATAAAAGGACCTAGTCTAGGCATGTTTTTATTGTGGTATCAATACAAGGCATTTCATATGCAATCTATAAAATGGGTTGATTCGAAAAATCATCAATTTTGAATCGTTAAGTTATTTGAAATTTTGCACTTTTTGCACTTGCAAACATTGTATAAACATTGATCACAATTATACTGTTATAACAAATAGAAGCTTCTATAGACATCTTGTATACATCAAAATGATGTGGGTTTCTAATTGTTCATTGTTGATACAATAAAGTTTCTCTCGGGAAAAAAGATTGATAATAATAAGTGATAAGTGCATGTTGCCGAGCGTCTATTAATTATTTGTTAAAACAATTATTTTCAGAAAGAAGAAATCTAAGGTGATTTTTCTATCGTTTACAGATTTTAAAGTTGTTAATATTGTTTTTATCTGCCTCAAGAGTATCCTTCATCGATAAACTGTCAGCTACACTTTTTTCTCAATTTAATGTAAATTAAATATTAAATGAATATTGGTTGATGGCAATGATAAGGATACAGAGATCGAAAATATATTATTTGTTTCGATTCTTAGATGAGCAGTTAGAGATCTAACCAAATATTATAGTTGTTGTGTTTTAGGAAACATTTCAAGCGCCAGTTTGGTTCTAAATTGTCACATGGTATTAGCGTGTTAGTTAAAAGTGGAGAAACATCTTTAGTATATTTTTATTTCTTATTTTCGGGGGGGGGGGGGTGTTACTTCGCATCAACACGGTATATGTCGCATCAGCACAGTATAATTTTATGTCAAATGGGAAATTTCCAGTTTTATTAGTGGAAGAAGTCTTCATGTGTCCCTCAGTACATTATATCAGGCGCAAACGGGCACCTGGGTAGAACCTGGATAGCTTTCTTACATGAGGAATCCGTCGAACATAAAGAGGGGATTGGTAAGTGGTTTGAGGTCAACAACCTTAACTACTCGGCAATCGACGCCAAATGATATGTAACGTCATAATCATGTTACAAAAAACACAACAGATACTATAGAAACGTTTTCTGGCAAATGAATAACACTAAATTTACATTTTTATTTAAGGTGACGTAATATGCATTGTATAAATATTACAAAAGAAACAACACGGCTTTTTTGATGATGTTGCCGTTTAACAGAAAGATTTTAGAGATTTGTCGTTTTCCTGTTGACATCCTGAAAAAGTTGCATCTTCCTATGACTAGGTGTTCTTTTGAATTTTTTAACGACACCGACCACAAACAGTCTAAATAACATATTAAGTATTTGTGTGAATTGTGGTGATATCACTATTCCTTATAGATTTAAATGTTCTATTTTCAAAAATGTCACAAAAAGCAAGGAAAGGATATTAATTTTGTGAAATGAATTAGGCATCACATATTTATATCTGGCACATATATGATTATCTGAAAGAAGAAAAACTAAATCTGCAATGTTTTTCGGTACATCCAGGCAAAAAAATTATGATGGTAATATTGAATACAGTACATATCAAAACTATATCAAACGCATTTTCATGGTCTCAGATAAAGTTCTTTGCAAAATATCTTGGAAAACATTTCTACTGTTAAGAAATTATCATCAAGCAATTTACGAGGTTAACAAATTACATGTCGTAAAACCTTTACTGTTTCAAACATAACAAAGTATCTTTCTAAAGATTTCTACAGTAGAACAGACAATTATTTATTATTCGAAAAAGACGTTTTTGTCATAATACGCAATATTAGCAAACATAAAGGTTGTTGAATTTTTTGCAGCACATGTTCTTCTACTGATAGTAATTGATTTAGCTTTGTACGATGAGAATTGTCAGAGCATCTCTACTTTTTTGGCTTACCAACATACAAAAAAAATATGAAAGATTGCGTTTGTCTTGACTTTTCACACTGATTCATTGGATGTTAAATGTTCTTCTTTTCCTTATTAGACTTACTATCATGTAAGTAAAGGTGTTATAAACACATTTTTTTTTCTTTACTTTTATTTTAGCGTATAAAATATCCGCTTGTCCATCACGTTGGCTCTGTTGTCTCGAATCCTGCCTGGTACTTTACTTTGGAGTCTTTCAGGTGAGTGAGCTATCCATTCAAATGTAAATGTAGCTGAAACAGTTATACATTTATTATCATGCAGATATATACTTTTTGTTCAATTAATAAACTAAAGTTAAAGTATCTCACAGTGGTTATTCAATAAAATGGCAATTGACATTCTGAATCACAAAACTGCAATTGTAGAGCAAACTTATTATCATCTTCTTTAAGTGGTGCCTTACTTTAACTGCAATTAAAAACTACTAAACTAATTGAAATGAAAGGTTTGTAATCTACTTCGTTCTAAACAAATTTACATTTAGGATCCGAATTTACGTAATGGAAATGTACCGCAAAAGCTTCATTTTCAAATGATTTATCCAGCGTTTAGTGTTTTAAGACTATTCTAGACGATACTAGCGCATTTCAAATTAGTTAAATTAAGTAAGTGATTCAATGTTTTAATAAATGTTTTTAAGTTCCCTATAGTACACAATTTACTGATTTTCATATGTTTTAAGCATAAGTACAACACGATATCTAATATAAAGTTTATAAAAAAGAATTATGTGAACTTATTGTAGACAAGTCGTCGTTTACAGACATTGGTCGGCAACATGTATTTCTGAAAGATTGCATTAAGGACGGGTGTTGACTATTGTAATGAGCTGATAAAATTTTATAATCTTAGGGGGAGATATAAAGAGAAAAAGTGGAGATATCTATATTTCAATGATATGTGACCGTCATACAATGAACGTCCTTTAATTTCGTTCCGGTTGTCAGTATCAACTGTCGCATATAACGGTTGAAATAGTGTTAAGAAATCAAATATTGTTTACAAAGATTAGATTATAGCCCCACAATCTAATTGTCGCATTAAAAAAAAAGAAGAACACAAATGACCATCATGATATTTTTGTTTCCTTAGAAGCCATTGTGTAGATGACTCGCGGTACTTAACAGTAATATATGGGGGAAAATCTTATTGATAAAGTTACAGAAAATATTTTCTAGTTCAACCGTTTATTACCCTCAAATTCTTTGACATGTAATAGATATACCATTGCTGCGTTGACGATTTCTGGGTTTGCGTAAATTATACCATAATCTTAATGCCTTAACCTCACGAGACGAAGTCGAGTGAGGTTGCTTAAGAAAGGTCACGTGATTATGGTATAATTTACGCAAACCCAGAAATCGTCAACGCACCAATGGTGTATCTGTTTTAACCTATAGCTCCGCCCAGAAACACTTACTCCTTCGATCTTCAAAACTGAAAATTATACCATAGTCTGGGTATGGTATAATTTACGGTTATTGGAAATTATACTTGGAAGAATTTTACATAAGAAGCGCTGAAGAGCTATAGGTTAATGTACTTTATTTATGTAGTACATGTAATGTTTTCTACCATTTTCATTGTGCTTTAGAGTAATAAAATTCATCTAAAAATGTATGAAAATATTATTGTTATCGCCTTTTCAAACAACATGTATCAGTGTTTTCCATTTGCTTTACTGAATAAAAAAAGAAACTGATATTATTTTCTCACGGACTTTTGTTTCTGAAAATTTATTTCAAATATTTGAATGGTGAATAGTTCTTTGAACAGAACGATATAAGTGATTTATAAAATTGAATATAGTTCAGATGGTGAACATTGCTAATGTGTCCTGCCAAATGTGCATATTGATAATTTGTAATTATCAATGTGATTATTAGTTTGGAGGGTCTTCTTAGGACAATTTAAGGCCCAAACCCAAGAAATATGTCCATGAGATTTCCGCGTGGCATAATCGTTTTTGTTCCGGTGATTTGTTCTTTCTTTATATAAATTGTATAAAAACACCATATTCCTCAGGCAACCGTTTAAACACCATTTGTCTGATTTCAATGCGGATTCGATTTTTTACAAGTTTGGAGGGTTTTCTTTGCACAAAATGAGGCCCGAAGTTCTAACCCAAGCAATATGACCGAGATATTTCCGCGTGGTATGGTCGTGTTTGGACCGTCAATTTGTTTGTTTTTGATTTTTTCCTGTATAACCGCAGATAGTCTGAAAAATCAACATCTTAGAGGTATCGTTGTTCTCAAACTGAGAATTACATTATTTCGATATTTGATGAAAATGAAAATAGGTATACTATGACAAATAAACACACTTTTGAGAACGTTAATTTACGAATTAACGTCATGCACAGTTATTTATTGTAAAGTGAACGCTACAAAAAAGCTGCAGTTATCAATGTGATTATATCAGTTTAGCTGTTCATCTTCATAGCAATAGATGGCTTATAGTTCTACAGCAAGAAAATTGTTAACAAGTGTTTGTTCCGGGTGAAATTGTCGCTTTTTGGACCGGGGATTTGTTCTTTCTGTATATAAATTGTATTAATTTTCGGAAAAAAAAAACACAATTTTCTTGAGCCAAACTTTTAACCACCATTTGTCTAGTTCAAATTCGGATTCGATTTTGTATAAGTTTAGAGAGTCTTCTTTGCACATAATAAGGCTTAAAGCCCTAACCTTAGCAATATGTCCGGCATATTTCCGCATGACATGGTCGTTTTTTGTTACGGCTATTTGTTTTTGCTCTATATAATTTTTTTTTAAAAAAACACCATTTTCTCAGTTAACCGTTTAAAGACTATTTGTCTGATTCCATTGCGGATTCGATTTTGTACAAGTTTGAAGACCCAACACTCTTAAAAGCAAGTAATATTTCCGAGAGATTTCCGCATGGGATGGTCGTTTTTTGATCCGGCGATGTCATCTTTATATATATATTGTATAAATAAAAAATATTTTCCTCAGCCAACCGTTTAAACACCACTTGTCCGATTCTAATGCGGATTCGATTTTGTACAAGTTTGGAGGGTCCTCTGTGCACAATAAAAGGCCCAAAGTCCTAACCGAAGAAATATGTCCATAATATTTCCACGTGGTATGTCGTTTTTTGTTACGGCGATCTGTTCAAATTCTTTCTCTATATAAATTGTATAAAATAATCACCATTTTCCTCAGCCATACTTTTAAACATCATTTATCCGATTCCAATGCGGATTCGAATTGAACACGATTGGAGGGTCCTCTGTGCACATGGCATGATCGCTTTTTGGTCCGGCGATTTTATCTTAAATCTATTATTTCAACTGAAGAGCAAAACTGAATGAAAAAACTGTTTGGTTTGAACCTAGATATTAGTTTGAAATTTGGTGCATTTTAACGTACCGCGTTAGTCATTTATATCAAAAGAATCCACTACATGCTTGTTTTACATCGACTTATTTACACGACAGGAAGATATAATTATATAATATTTTATTTTAAACATAAATACGTTTTCTGATGTTATTTGACTTGAATTTTTCTTTTGTTTCTAGACAGAATCGAGGTCATTTAAAATTTGCCGATACAGTAGCACGCACTTTTACTGTTGTAACAAGATACAAATATTTTAGATTATTTTAAATGAGAATAATTTCAACTAAATTGATTTGATCACTTGACAACATAAAAACAATCTGATGTTGTATGGTATGTTGTGTGATTTAAAGTACGCTTGTTCTTTGGCCTGAAGTATAATTGGTAAAAGTAACAAAAAACTAAACAATACAACAACATCTTTCCCAAAATCACTAACATTAAAAGACATTAAAAAATTAAAACAAATTGAACAACAAATAATCGAAATAAGATAACAGCATCAATAATAACAAAAACGACGACGACCACGACGACAACAACAAAGCGACAATAACAAAAGAAATAAGTCGAACAAAGTATATTTGCAATTCTAGAGATTCCGATTTTAATAATAGAATCATGAATTATCTGCAACTACAAATGATGACGCGGCACGTGTGTGTGTCTGCCTATTTAATAATAGGCCCTACTGGGGTCACGATCATGCTTCCTGATATGTCTGCAATATTTCATGTTCCAGGAAGCTGACCCGAGTTTGATTAATATTAAGCCAAACATTTTTTTCATAAATAAGTAATTTAATCATTATACTAATTTATAGGACATGCGTTTGTGGAAATATCTACAAAACTATCTTTAAATTTCAGGCATGTATTAGATTTATTGAATAATATAATACGCATATTGTTCTTTCTTTTTTTGACGTACACATAAATAAAAAAGGTTTCTTTTTTTTTTTCTTTTTTTTTTGTCGGAAAAACATTTCCTTCTAATATATATCCCTGTACAATCATGCAAATTTGTGTTCTTTGTTTTGCATAGTTGTAGCCTTAAACGTATCATACAATATGGTAGCAAGAACAATGTAATGAACATCGATTCTATAGATGATTTGGAATGCTGCATAAATGATTTGCCGGTGAATCTTTATTATCACTTATTTGTAGTTTGTCAGCCAATAATGGTCCTATAATATGAAATATATAATGTACGTGTGTTATTGCTATAACAAACTACATGCACGTATTTCAACACCATCATAATTACTCATTTTCCTATTTTTAACAGACACTTTTTACACAATGACATCATAGTTGATCATATTATAAGATGCCACATGATTAAGGTCTAAAACTAATGATTTTACTTTTCGATGGGGTATTATACGACCTTTTGCACATTTCCATGATCCATATAAATCTGGTCCCCCGTGATAAACTGTGTGAAAAAATATCAAAAGATTTAAAAGTAATGCAATTGAAAGGATCATATTTAATCACAGATGCATATAAAAAGTTGATACATGTATATTGTTCATATTCAATACGATATTTTTTGCAGTTCATAATTTTTAAAACTGTACAGCACTTATTACGCCATTGTGAATATTTGTATTACGTGTTATAAAACCTTTTTTACCGTTTAAAAAAGTCCAAATATATTTTGTCTTTTTCCTCTTTAGACAAACACCAAATCTAATTTAAATATTATTTCTACGTTACTTTTTCCAAAGATACTTAGGTAATTGATTTGTTGAACAGACAAAGGAATAACCAATGCCACAAAAAAATTAAGAAAAGAACAGGTCTTCAAAAAATTTGATTATGGTTTTGAAACAATATTACCGTTAAGAAAGCAACATATTTGTGCTACATATATGAACTGATTTGTGAATATATGGGAAAGAATTAAATTTGCTTTACTCTTTACGTGTCTTCTATCTGGCTCTATGCGTCTATATCCCGAACTTTTTATTGTTTCCTCTGTGCCAGATCACTTTTGCGTATTTGCATTTAGTACGAAAACTCAGTTTTAATGTTGTTTACGTTCATTATATAACATATAAAGTCTTATTTTTAAATATTCATAAAGTATTCTATGTTTCATAAATATTTAGAGGGAACAATTGAAAGTTAAAACAGTTTTGAAACAATGTATTTTACTGTACCCATATTATACTCTTTTTTTCTTCTTTTTTTAAAAAAAAATGAAATAGCTAAACGATTTGTGTGAGCTTTAATATTTAATACGTCTAAAGAGGGGTAAAGGCTGTATAAATATGATATATACATGTATATAAATGTATTCTAGGTACGCTTAAGCTTGATAAAACATTATAAAATTATAGAAGGTAATGCAAAAAAAACAATGACCTTACCACTAAAGAAAATGTTAATCAAAAATTAAAAATACCACAACCTAGATAGAAGAACAAAGAAACGGGGGAAAACACATACTTATACGCACATACACAAACAAACAAAAGAATAAAAAAATAAAAACAAACAACTCTCTTCCTCCCCTCCGAAGAAACAAAAGAAAAATATTCAATCTAATCAATATATACTAAATAAAAACTCAATTTTACTGTCTTAGACGTGTCTGGATCTAGATTTATCGTCTCATTTGCAAATATTTTTCCCCCTAGAAGCAAACAATTCCAGACTAAAGCTATGTTTTCTTTTGATTTGTATGAAATGTTTAGATCACTGCCAAATATCTATATAACAAATCATTTGAACATATAAAGATATTCTCTTGTGACTCTAGTATTTTCTTTAGAGCAAATATAAAGGTGCAAGCTAACGCATATATTCTGACAAAAATGCCCTTTAAGACTTAATTACAATATTAGAATATAATTGTATCTAAGCACAGTCACGTAACGGTCATTCAAACATGATCTTTTGTAAAGAAAATCAATAAAGTTTTGTAAATATTATACTTCAAATACAAGATTTACTTATCATCCACTTAGAAGAGAAGTTATTATGAAAAAAAATGTTAGAAACTCAAAAATTGTTATAAGAGTAATATCTATTTAGACATGGATGCATGGAAAAATTAATTACGCCGGACGTCAATTTTATGCTAAACATTTAGAATAAATAATCAATTGCTGTTGAGCGTTAAGCATAATTTAATGCGATTCTTAATTAAAACTGCGCTCTGTGGCTGAGGGGTTGCCATTACGGTATGAAACATCAGAACTGCAACCACCTCTTAACCCTGTGATGTTGTAAGAGGCAACTCCATGGGTTCTTATTACTTAAGTCTATGTGTCTCTTAGCTCCAACAGGTGAGGTGATTTTGGCCTCGGGATCCATTTTCAAATAATGAAATAAATGTCCATTTCTATTAAGAAAGTAACAAATCTTGTAAAGTTAATTAAGAACTGAAAGTATCATTAATTTGATTAAGGCCAAGAGTAACGAAAACGTCCTTGGAAATATGTACTATTTATTTGAAGATAAGCTGTAAGCTGCCATCATAGTATTAGCTTGTTTTTTTAATTGTACTCTATTTTCTGCTTCAAAAGAGAAGAGCAAACTAATAAGAAAACGAGCGCATCATTATCCGAACCTGTTTAAAAATGTAAAAATAATCTGAAAGTGCCAATGTTTAAGGAATACCTATCTCAACATCTTTGTTTTCATCTGTTTTTTTTTTTTTCACATTTAGATGATTTATATACGATTAAACGATTATTAAATTCGAAATTGATATCATTAAATTGAAACTTTACTTTAAATGGAGACAGTTCAAGTAGTAGAAAAATGCACTTTTAACTACAAACATCGGTTTTGTTCTATTTTTTATGTATAAGAAAGTGTGGCTGAACCGTTAGGATTTATTTACGAGAAATTCTAAGAAACGCTTTGTTTTTGTTTTGTTTTTTTTTGTGAAAATGAAATGGATCCTAAGACTGCCTAAATTGTTTAGCAATAAATCAAACAAAGTAATTCATGTATGACATTTCATCTAGACAGAAAAGGCCGAACCAACCATGATTTAAAGGAAAACATTCATTAAGCTACAAAATACATTAATTTATGATCGTAACCTATTTATGTACTGATCTGACCACGTGTCCATAAAGCTATTTTATTCGTATACGCTGAAAATATACATAAAATTGCAAAAACTGAAAACAAATCACCATCGATTGTTTTCTATTTCGTGATCTATCTTACTCAGTTTTAAATGGAAATTCTTTGAAAAACAGAGCGGATTATTTTACCCTAAACTTATATCATACAATGATTATTTTGATGAACTTTGAATATTTATGAAAACAAAAACATAATGATACTGTGTACATGTTCTGTTGTTACAGTATCTACGCTTCTTAAACATTTGATAAATTAGTATTCTATAGAATGAGTTATGACTGGTATAAGGTTACAGAAACATATATGTAATGTGGTGAAAGTCGGCTTCTAGCGTTTCCCATTTATTTAATCTTCCAATTGTCATTAATTGTATTCCAATGTTTTTTTTATAAATGTAATAAGGCCCACAAGTTACAGATATATATTGCAATGCTTATGCAGATCAAAAAATGCACTGCGTCAGAATACCAAGCATCAGAAATATGCAAAACCATTACAATTGTCTGGAACAAACACATAATATGTTAGACAAGTTCAAACCAATGTTTTATAATTTTCTTGACAGTTTTTGTTTGTTGTTTTTTTTTTTTCAAACAATTAACCTTTTACAGCATGAGCATATTGCAAGCAACGGCTGTTTTCATTGCAAAACATCCTGTAACAAGTACAAACTGCTATGAAACTATAAAAAATGCTTCAATACTATCCAAAATTAGAACACATGTTCATTGGACCATAACCTTGGTGACAGCATGCTCAATCTTAAATTCTTGTTACCATTGCAATGGGGGACGTCTCAAAATTGCCTAAACTGCGTGTTTTTTTTCTTTTCATCAAAACTGATTTCAAAGTGCTGCAACTTCTCAAAGGATTGAAATAGAGTCAAAGGCTTTTCAGCGTTGGTTACATGTTACCTTCGATGTGGGGTCATTTTTAGCCTATCACGAGTCCAAAATTTTCTTAGTGACTCTGGCACCCCCTTGATGTACCTTTTTTGATAGGGGGCAGCGCCGAAAAAGTGACCACTTTTTTTAACAAAATTTCTCAAACGAAAAAGAGTGTTTGAGGCCTATATGTACAAAGGGCAAATTTTTCACAACTTCAGGCCTCAAGAGGGGCTGAAAAGCCCTCAAAACACGCCTATATGCGGTAAAACGTTAATATGACCGCTGGCAATATTTTTAAAGCAAAAGATACGTAAAATGGTTTTGATTTCTATAATATCCCCACCTGTCTCCGTATTACAAAGATTTCGTAAATGTACGCTTAATGTCCTTCTTTGACTTTTCATATTTGTTTGTTTAAATTTAAGTTCGAAGATTTTCAACAGCTACTTTGATAGGATATAAATATGCGAATGCGTTAAATTTGTATGAATTTGTAAAAATTAACATTTTTATTTAAAATGCCTGGTATATATATTTTAGGTTGCATGACCGACTGCCATTTGAACGGCGTGCAAAAATATTGTAATAACGGATGTGGTTTTGTATGCATGATCCCGATTGGCAGACAGTTGTATAAATGTTAAGCCATAGTATGTAATGAACACGTGAAGTAAATAACACGAGTAATTGTGCTCTGTGTTAACCACAACACCAAAACAATATTTTTAGCTTTAAAGAATTAATTATTTTTAATTTTAATGACGAATATGAATTGTGGGACATACCTTACCGTTTCTCATTTTATCATAGTCTCAATTTTATATGACATCAAAGTTTTGATTTGTTTAACTTTTAAGCCACGTGTCTACTTAGTCTTTTTGATTGATATATTTGGATCAAGTGTACTGATTAAAAGATACTATAGGGTTCAAAAATTAAAAAGAGGAATAACAATTGAATCTGAAACCAAAGTCAAGATTTTTTTTTTCTTTTTAAGTGAAAACCGAAGTTGCATCAAGATCATATGAATCCAAATTCAGTTCTATTTTTTTATATAATAGTTTGACATAAGTATTAAATGCTTAGATAATGCAGGGTCTTTTAATAATCTATATTCCGTATAACTCATTTTATAATTTTTTTCTTACAGCACAATAATGAATAAATTTTAATTACCAAATTTGCATATCTCAATGTCTTTACAACAAACATTTAATTCGTATCGTCTTTCATGCAAATGAAATCGGAATGCTCGTTTGAAAAAGCCCTTAAGAACTGATTACATCTAAATTCATTACTTCAGCAATGTGTCAAATCAAGCTGCGGGTATTTCTGGAGGGAACAACAAATAAATCATTGTGTGTTATCAGAATCAATATTAAATTAAATTTGGACGCGTTAGTTTTGTGAGGTATAATTATTGTGTGTTAAAAGTAAATTATTTCAAGCATGAAATGCTTGTCTTATTGTCCCTGCTTCTTGCCTTGCCTCCGATTCTTTCTGTCGCATGTCATGTCAATAGTTAAAGGCAGTCATATTAGCACTGTTTCGAATGTTTATACATACATTAATCGATCACATGGAAATTTTAGAACAAAAATTTCATTTTTCCGAAGTACAGACTAGATATACAAACAAGCAGTTGCGTGCAAATACATTAAACTAACGACGAAAATTCTCTCTCTCTCTCTCTCCCTCTCTCTCTCTCTCTCTCTCTCCCTCTCTCTCTCTTCAAAAACAAAGAAACTTCAATTGTATGACACACAAAGAATGATATATAATAAATAAGTTTTTTAAACAAATTATAACCATATATGCTTAACATATTAAGGGAGATCATACTGTTTGGTAAACTTCAGTACTGTATTAATAGCTCGAATCATCTTTCAACCAAATCATGGAATTAAATTTATGCAGGTATACTTAGCTTTCGAAAATAATTTTTTTAAAAATCAAGTTTTACGATAGCACATTTATCTTTCATCAAGCAGGAAGTAATCAGTAATTTCAAGCGCACTTATCTAGCTCCGTTTTTCAGTCATATATGAACAAAAGTTTCATGATAAAAAAGTTGTTAGGTCTGTGAATTTACATGAAGTAAATAGATGATAAAATGCTGCTGTCCCATTTCCTTGTTTACTTCAATTGTATAAATATCAAACAAAATAGCTTCTTCCTTCCTTTATGAAATTCTAGATTAGAGTATTGTAATTTGTTTCGATAATTAAAACCTTAGAAATGGATCATACATTTATAACTATATTAACTTCCTCTCTGGATGGAAGCATTGCAACAATTATAAACGGAAATTTTGAGGCTTTGTTGATATGTGCAAGAAATTATAACAACATTTAGTAATATTCCACTAACGCGGAAATGTTAAATTAATTTCAATTTAGAAGCAGAATGTAAAATATAGACCGACTTTGAGTATGTTACCAAAGTAGTACATCATTCCCAAAATGAAGCAATTTCAATAGTATGCATAATAATAAACAATAATGGAGTAACAATGAATTATAATCATAGAGGCAGATTTGTTAATGTTGTTGAATCACTTGTCCCTCCCTTCTGTGATTTTGAATCCCTGATGACAATCTAGGATTCTTTCATAATCACAGGGTATCCAGCTAGCTTATTGAAGGTCGGTGGTTCTACACAAGTGCCTTCGCAAGTTTGAAATAGTATAAATTAATACTCCTTCACTAATCCGGCTGTTTAGATAGAGAGCATCAGATTACAAATTCAGGGGTCGCTGTTTTAATCCTCGAGTGAGGCGTAATTGCTCCGTGACAGTTGATCTCGGACGTTGAGTCTAATGGTCATCGCTGATTCAAAAGTTAATGTCGGATTAGTAGTCGGTCACTTGCGGATAAGTTGGTTATTACTGGTTAATTAACCAGGAACTCCGGTTAAGGGAACCGATCGACGAGGTAACAGCAAAAACCATGTTAAAATCGGCATAAAATATCGGGTTGAAATGAGCAAACCTCTACACTGTAAAGTGGTTTGTTAAGCTTTATGGTGTATGTGTGTGCAAATTGAAATTTAAGTATTCCTCAAAAGTTCAGTGAATTATTTGATGTGGATGAAGATTGATCTATCGAGCACTGATGTAAACACAAAACAACCAAATTTGACTCGAAAGTTAAAATTGATGAACTATTGATGGAAATAAGGTGAAATATTTCATAGTGTTAGTGGGCCATGTCACAATCAAAATAATAATTGCCTCCGTGGTAAATTCCTACACATCAAAACTTCAAACCGCTGTTAAATAGCCGATATACCGCTGATATCGATATCATTTCTTAAATTTAAGTCATTAACTTTCTTTTCAAAACTTCTTAACATTTATGAAAATTTTAAAAAAGAAACTGTAAGTGTTCTTTCACTTACTTATAAAGCAAGATGAAATTCAAAAATAAACTGACATCACACAATTGTAAGATGAAAAATAATGTAATGAACAGAATATAAATACAGAAAAAACTGACCCAGCATTCACGGGGAATTTTGAACTAAGAACTGAGATCAAACTATTTATTTTAAAAAGATGAAATGATGTTTATGTTCCTTTGATCTTTACCCGGCTTTTGTGTTCACTAAAAAACTCGAATTTTGGGTCAGACTCACTGTAGTTTTTATTTCTCTCTTTATTACGAATTCTAAGTTAGGATCTGATATGTTACCAAGATCCAAACACACATAATTTTTTTTAAAGACTGGGTCCGAAGATTTCTCTTATACTTCCTAATATAAATCAATGATTGTTTTATTTAAAAACATTTCAGTTGAAAAAAGAGAGACAAAATTAATTTGTAACGAATGTTTTTCACAAAAGGTCAGACAATTCCACGATTAAAGCCATGCAAGTAAAAACAAAATTAAAAAAGAGAAAGTATTTCCTTATTTTTATGACATTAGAATGGCAAAAAAACCATTACCAGAGGAAGCAAATTCAATAAAAAATGTAATGGTTCTGTTTTAATTTCAGGAGAAATATTTCTCAAACTTTCCATGTAATTTTATTTCATTATGTCTTTATTGCTGTTGTTTGTAATTCATTACATCGATTTAACAATCAATATATTTTGCTTCTATAGCTGAAGGTATACTTTTGAAGAAGCCAAATGGCAGAATAATAAAATTTTACATTGTTTTTAATAATATAAAGTGGAAAAATTAATTCAAAGATGGCAACATTTAACACTATTGCAGACTCAGTTTGAATAATCGTGTTTATGATCAAATACAGTTTATTCAAGCTAATTTACAACCCCTACCCCAGCACACCGTGTATATCCAGTGACAGGAGCAGGAATGTGCAAAAAAGTAACACCGAATCTGTACGAAACTAGTAAGTAAAGGTCAAGGTAAGTAAACCGACCAAATATATTATCCTTAATCAAATTAAAAGAAATGAATAAGAGCATACGGCTGCTATGATATTTTACTTTAACCTTCATTATAAATTGTTCCAGGAATACGTTTACCTTTTGAGATCATTCGTGAGCAAGACTACCGTTTCAAGGATGACTTTTGTGTTTCGTCGAAATAAATAAGTACATAAACTCATTTTAAACTCTATTTTCATCATATCCCTTAGGCATTTGCCAAACTGGAAAACAGGATGTATAATATTTAACTTCTTTTAATGGATTTACCTGCGTTGCTTTGTGTGTGCATCATTCACTATTTTGTACAAATTTCCACACCAAAAAAGAAGTGAGATATGACTCAGCTTTATCGTCCAGTGAGTTCTTGTTTAAAAACCGTTACCCGACATCAAAAATAAATAACATTTAAGAAAATATAATAATAGTATTTTATGGCCTAATGGTCCATTACCTTAACTATAGATAAAGTTGGTCGTACTCAAATACCTATTATTAGTATATTGAATCATATCAAATATTGCAAAATGATTAGAAGGTTACGTGGTATAGAACAGGAACAAATGTTCTTTCTGAATAAAGGGTACAAAGTAGATCAACATATTTTGTTAAAATATGTTAAATGTCAAATACGAGTATAATGCTAAAAACTTTGTTATTTTAATGTTATATAAGATAAATTTTCAAAGATATGTAAAACAAAACATTATAGTATGAACGTGAATCGTTTTCAAGCTTTTACGCACTTCTTAAAGGTAACAAAAGCTTTTTGCAATAAAAATCCACGATTGTGGTGCGGAGCAAACAGTGTTAGTTCCCAAATGTGTAATTAACATTCAATAATGTTTACCATGACGTTTATCAAATATATTTGTTTATAATAATAGTAAGTGTTTGAAATGATTGATATTTTGTAATTTTCTATAATGTTTGATAGGAGGTCCATCTAGTTTCTTTTTCAGAATTCCATTAATATGTGTCTTTAGAACATAGAATGCAGTTTGTTAATGACACCAATTCAGCAGCTATTGTTGTATCAAAATGATCCCGTACAATTACAATGTTGTCCACAATGTTCTCCATGGGGATATCGTTAAATGACTCTCAATACAATACGATGCTAGAAACACTTATTCTAAGTACGAAAATTGAAAGCACAAAAACAAAACAACACATTAAGACATTCTATTACAGCACTGTACCAATCTATTACACTAAAATTTAGTTTGTAAAGCGTTAATTTAAAAACAGATATTTCTTTCTCGGGAACGGTCCTTAAAAGCTGGATGTTGCAACATTTCAATTACTATATATTAAAAAGACAAAGTCAATACAAGTAATGAGGAAAATACATTTACAAGTAATATGTTTAAAAATACCATTACGTATATCAAACAGTTTCAAGCCTATAGTTTCAAATGACTTTTGTTATAATATATGAACAACTAGAAAAAAGGTGAAATGTCTCTCACTTTCTGTAATTTCACAGTAAATTTAGATAACAAATACCGTAAAACAACCATATTTCTATTTGTTTTTGAATGTAATTTATTTAAACATGCATCACTTAAAAACTTTATGACATCAACTGTTTTAAAATAGAATTTTAAATTACGAGACTTGTCATGCATTATAACACATTTCATGGGGATGACAAATATATGATTTTCATACTTTATTAAAAAACACAAATGTTAATTTTAGACGTTTCTTTATGGAATTATTCTACACTGTATAATGACAGTGTGTATAAAAACGCATTGTTTAAATAATTGTCAAGTTATACGCAAATGCTCTTTGCATGATGTGCCCTTGAAATGACAGAAAGCATTTCTGTTTTATTTCTGTCAACACTGACATAAATTGTTCAGCACGTGTATGAGAATAAGTAAAAGAAGAACAAAAGCAGTTAGGTTAACGGCATGGTTAACGGGCATGTGCTACAACATCCGCCAAGAGGGATAAACTGGTTGTCACAATAAACTTCCGGACAATAAACTCCTGGACAATGTCTCTGTGTAGAAACTGTAAATATCAACAAAATATCAAATTTTATATATTTAAAACAAATGACATTTATTTAACATAATTTGACTGATTATGCCTGTTGTACGATTTTTTCACATAAAAATAATTACTTTTGAGTCTGATTCATTGTTTAACCAATGTGTTCTATTGTCTAACCAGGCCAATACAAGTATCAAAGTATTTAACATGGGGCGAATTTACATTCCCTTGCTTAAAAGGCTAATCATTTTGCAATCACAACTTTTAAAGCGGCACACCGAAACATGAGCAAAATATTGTTTATTTGTCATAATTTTGTAAGGATAATACATAAATATCCTAACCGAGACATAGACACTTTTACCACAGAACTTTAAATTTATATTATAGCACAGTTTTTGTATAATAATAAAAAAGAATTAGATAAAATATATATGTTCTATTATAAAGTATATTTAATAGTTTTTATTAAGAAATAAAACAGGGCAAGCAACAAAACTTGCTAAATTAAACAACAAATGGACTGTCAGACTGTTATTGTTAAACACATTAAAAACATAATAAGCTTATATTCATATATTTACGCTGTCCCGTTATTTTTTATTGGTTGAAAAAAAGAGGATGAAAAGTCGGATTGCGATACAGGGACACGTTATTCCGAAAAATAAAAATTCGGAAAACAAACAGACAAATATCATGTTCAATGACAGCTGTGAATTATGGGTTCAAGTTAAGCCCTTGTTATTTTACGTCACGTGTTTATGAAATTGTAATAATGTACATATTATTATACTTACGTCTGCCAATTGGCAACATGCATACAAAACCACATCCGTTACTACAACATTTCTGCACGCCGTTACAATGCCAGTCATTCATGCAACCGAGAATACATATACCAGGCATGTCTGGATCTTGTCGGGGACACTTGCCCGCCTTCGGCACTGCAAAATCAAGACCATTGCTTAATGATATTATTAAACGTAATTATTTAAGATTGAAAATAGAATATTTTTTAAGGATTTTATCATTTCATGGGCTTGTTTACGATAACCTACGAGTATAATGGCTATTATATGCATTTTGATCTTTTGTTGACACGGTATAAAAGTATAAATATATATGCATAAATATTTTAATATCATTTGTGGCTAAAATATTTTGGCTTATGAGATCGTTCCATTTTTCAAAATTGTTGGAGGTTGTACCAACTTGTCCAGTTTGTTATCAGCACCAATATTATCAATATATCAATATTATCAGCACAATATTATCCCGTTTAATCAGACTACCATGCACTCACTGTGTCACTCTAGACGGCTACATTTCTTTACTGCTGACTTACAAACAATCAGTAATGAAAACATCTGAGAAGTGCAAATGTCTAGTATAAATAATGAAAGATTTTCTTACTTTTTATGTTACTTTGACGTGCAAAATTAATATCATTCAAGGCTAAATTGTTTAAAGTTGCCAATAAGAGATCGTACTTACAACATGCCATTTCTGTACAAGACACCGACCCGTCATTACACTTGCATGTATTACATAGATCTTTGAATGTTTGACCATTTTGGTATACTCTCCATTTGTAAAAACAACGCCTTCCTATAAATAATTACGTAAAGAAAATTACATGTACCAGTTTATTTCGGTTGTTCGCAAACGGAAATAAGACAGAATAAATGTGTGTATTTGCGTAACTTACATAAATAACAATGTGTCACTGATGACAGGTTCAAAAACAAATGGCAACTTTAAGTGTTTTTGACAAGCCTTATTTTGCATTCAAGCAGTAATGTTAGCAAACTTGTTTGTTACATTCATAGCAATATTTCTTACTTCAGTTTTATACAAGTTTAAACTGTAGTGTAAAGATATTAATTAAGAAAATTAAATAAAATATATATCGCATTTGTAGTTAAATATATCTTTTTTAGTGCATCTAAAATCGCCTTTAGCACTACTTAGATTTAAAAATTTAACACAAAAAGATTGTTTAAAAACGTACGGTGAATAGAATGCAACATTTTGTTGTTTTCTTTCAATGAAACATTTTAACAACAATTTTGAGGTGATTTAAGAAGACATTAGATATAAAATAAGCGCAAAAAGTAAACAAATGATGTTTAAGGCAAAAAGTTTTTTAATGACTTAAATTGAAGGGAATTATATTAGTCTCTTTTCAAAACTTTATTATTATCATTATTATTATTATTATTATTATTATTATTTTTTTATTATTATTTTTATTATTATTATTATCTAATCCTTCCTTGTTAATACTATTACTTTTCATTATATTGTTTATTTGTTTCAACTATTTTTTTTATCGATTTTCCTACCAAATTGCCCTTAGACAATAAAAAATAATTTTACACATTCATTTATTTCTTCAATTAAATTCGATGTTTATAATTCTCCAAATAATTTTTTGTTTGTAAATTTCCAAATTCATTCAATATAACTAACAATATTTATTTAATATAACATTTTAGTCTTTAGTTACTTTTATTATGATTACAATACACTAATAATATATACTAAAACTCAAGCACCAAACTGTAAAAAAAAGCTACTTACCGGTTGGACATTCTGGGCAGCACAATCCCGCACGAGTTACTGGAGATTTACATCTAACAGCAGGACACGGTTCCGAACATTTCTTAGCTGCGTTGCTGTTTGCGTTTGTGGAATTCTGTCCAAAGGTTAAACACACAAAGTTCACAAGAATTATTAACAAAAGCATTGTTGATAAGAATGTCGTATGCCTACTTTTACAATTTGTTAAATGCATGAAATAGTCGTGACTTTACTTTTCACAGATGAATAAATCTAACAACGCTATATTTATCAAAATGTCGTGTGCGACTAAAATTATAATTAATTATAAATGTCAATCATTATTTATAACAATAACAATTGTTAACAATTATAAGTGTCAATCATTGTTTATATATTAGCATAAATTGGATGTAGGTGAAAAAAACAAATATTAATAACAAAGGAAATAAAAATGGTGAAAACTAATAATTATTAACATGTTTACAACAAAACATTTTTATGAGTTTACTACTATAATAGCATCTTTATAATTAACTGTTGATAAAGAGAAATAATAATTAATATTAATCATAAAGTACTTCAACACAATTTACAGTAATTAAAACTCGCGTTGTAAACTATGAATTTAATAAAATTTTCAAAAGTTATTTTTACTTCTTGAATACTAATACTTACATTTAACCGCAGTTGCAATGTTATAGAATTTGAGATTGTTACATATCAAAGCAAATGTTGAAAATCGTTAAAGATACATCAACTCGATCAAACAAGCTATAAACCTTCGGAATCAACTTGTCTAACATATTTTTGTGTATGTTCCAGACAAAGTTAATGTGTTTTTTTTTGTATATTTATGATGCTAAGATTATCCAGACTAAGTACATTATTTGATCTGCATCAGCATTGCACTTGATTTTTGTCTATTCTGGAAATTGATACATTCATAAAATGCACTGGTAAACATATGAAGAGTTAAATTGGAACGCTAGAAGTCGGCTAATACGGCATCACCTAAAAATTGCTGACTACAACTGAATTTACTTTCGGCTTTGATGCCTGCACTATTAAGTGTTGAGAATTGAGTACCGCTAAAACCAGTGAAAGGGGGCCGTGAGGGATGTTGCACTTATACATTATCTCTCATGTACAGACTCAATCAAACCGAGTCTGCAATTTTCATGTCATTTTGTTGTGATTTATGCTTCTGAGGGATCACTTTGTTATAAACAGGTTTCCTTTCAAAAAAAAACATAGAAGACTTTAAAATTAATCCTTTTAATATGGTTAAGGGTGAAAGAGCCACACATTGTTTCCATTATAATATTGCACGTGTCTCACGTCGTGTTTTCATTGACTGATCGTGACGTGTATATAATTTATATACATGACTGCAGTCGATTTTTAAATTATTTCGTTTATTTTTTCTCATACAGGATATATGTAAGGCCATATGACCAGTCAAAAAATTTTATAACATATAATATATTCGGTTTGTTAAATCATGAAATAGAACAAAATCTATAATGATGAAATAAGAAAAAAATCTATAATGATGGCATTTTGTTTTTTTTAATTTAGCACACTTGTGTCTATTTTCGGCATAAATGAATGAAATAGCTTCACGGTCATACGGTCATATCAGTACATAAATATATTACAATGATAAATGTCTTCTGTGGTTTTATGGATGTTTTCCTTTAAATCATGGTTGGTTCGGCCTTTTCTGGCTAGATGAAATGTCATATATGAATTACTTTCTATGATTTATTGCTATACAATGTATTGCTTTCTTAATTTTTTCTCAGAATTTCTCTCAGAATTTCTCTTAAATAAATTCTCATGTTTTTGGCAACACTTTCTATCGCATAAAAATAGCAAAAACCACAAAGCAGTATGTGTTTTTCCTTGATGTTTTAAGTATAGTTTTTCAAAGCGATTACTGACTACATGTGCTGTAATCACTTTTAGGGAATGGCTTCAGTTTAATGATATCAATCAACATAAAAAAATCACGACGTATTCTTTTATAAATTTCCTATTCCAGATTATTTCATACAGTTTGGTTCTTGTTCACATATTCTTAGTAATACTTAATATTTTGCTCTTCTGAAAAAAGACATGATGTAAATACAATGATATCTTAAGATTATTTCAAATAAGAAATACAAATTCACATTTTCGTTATTCCATGCCTTTATCCAATTATTGATCTGTTCCGTTCTTAATCACTTTCATAAGATTTGACATTTCGGTTTTATGGAAAGGTACATTTATTTCATTATTTGAAAATGGATCCATTATCCGATTTCCTAAAACAGAGTAACTTAGTTATGTTTTGTTTTGTTTTCTTTCTTGTGTGGTATATAAACAACTTTGTCGGTTTAATGATTTGATATTTTGTTATGTGTTCTAATACTTACGTTGCAAATCAAAGTTTTTTTGTCTATTGTAATTCAAATAATTCCTAAAAATTTATTCCGATATAATGCTTTACGTAATTTTGTTTTCGTATTCAACAAATTAATTCAAACAAGGAAAGTAGCTTGTTGTTGTTTTTTTTCTTTTTGCGAAAGTCATAATTGAACACCAAAAAACAAATCAATGTAGTGAAAATTGTTGGCCTAGAGCTATGCCAATATTTTATTATGATATCATAATTCTGCTACTTAACTGCACATATGTCCCTTACCTTTACGGCATTTAGCGGTCAAAAATGAACTGTTTATTTGTTATTAAAGAAGACGTACCGTACAAAACAATATCTCAACATGTTTTAGTCATGTACATAATGGAATAAGATCTAGTTTAATTCTTTTCTTTTTTTAACAATGAGATCTATGAGATGTATGGCAGAAATACTCCAGATAGCAAAGGCCATTGCAATATCGGTTAATTTGATTATTCATATATTGGCAGACAACCAAACTAATTTTACATAGACATTTCTCCTTTCTGTAAGATTTGACATATTACAAAAGGTTAGAATACAAGCAATATTTCTTATCAACTAAAAATAAGTTAAGAAATACAGAAACACATTAATTATAAAGCATTGCAATAGAACGTTCTAGTTTCGTTTTGCATGTTAAGATTGCTTAAAAGTTCACATGTATATTGACAAACAAATATAATTATTTCGTGTACCTTCAATTTAATTTGTTTCACAAAAGTGCTCGCGTTGTTTCTGAGCATTTTGTCCAATATCCGTCGAGAGCAGTAAAAAGCGAATTAATCATGTACTATGATTAAGTGAGACAATGAAAATGCGATGTCTCTTACACCCCTCCCCATCACCGCCTTAGTATGCATAAACACTTATATAGTAAAAACAGTGGGACTAACTATTAAAAGGATAACAAACCCGGGTTTAAGTTTTTAGCTGTTCTATTCAAAAAATATTATGAATGATTCTTTAAACAGCGAGTGCTTCATTTAGGCACTTATGCACAATGATATTTGAGAATAGTTTTTGCTATTTCAAACAGTTTTTGCTATAGTTAAGTTCCTGTATTCAAATATGTATAATATCTATTATGAATACCTATATTGGTTGTACCTCTTGTATGTAATTCTTTAACAAAAAAGGCAACTTACCACAAAAAGAACGCGATATTAAAAGGTCAATCATATTTTCTATGAATTAAAAATAACGTTTTTGCAGGTAAACATAATTGAATTAATTTTGATACAGAACTCATGCTATGAAAAAAAAAACATCTAACATACCTCTTTTGTAGTTCGTATAATTCGTTTTGTAACAAAAAAAATGATTGAAATACTTAAAGTACATTGTGTGCTTTACCAAAAAAGTACAAAATGATTATGAATCTAACTGTAAATGAAATAGAACATGTAACAAATATATTTTCAGGGTTGTCATCTTACCATTCTAAAAGTGTGCATGACCCCTCTGCCATTATGAGAGTAAAGAAACAGAGCGTGTTTTAGTATGTCTATGTTAAAAAATCAAATAACTATTTTCTATCTGTAGAGTTTAGATAGTCTAACTGCAGTCCTTACAAAAGCAGACAAATATAGATATAGAAAGAAAGATAAATAAATAAATATGAAATGTTATTATTTAGCCTACGCACTATATAGATATATCTGCTAACAAGTACACAAAGAGGAACACGAAGTGTTTCTTTATAAATTCGTTTACACATTACAAAATCATTTTCCGCGCTAAAATGCAAATACAGTGCTGTAATATTTGAATCATAATATTAACAAAAAATTATTGTTTTTATTTACTAAGGATCAAAATTTAATAATCTTTATGCTATGCTTACATCAACAAAATAACAGAATAATTTGATATCGTATCCAAATTTTTGTCGGAGTTTCAACGGGAATAAAATACATATTGACAGAATATATGCTTAGTTTGCACATTAATATTGGTCCTTCAGACAACATCTAAATATTTAAACAAGAAATACAGAAGTCACAAGGGAATATGTTTATATTTCAAATGATTTGTTATATAGATATCTGACAGTGATTTAAACATTTCATACAAAACAAAAATAGCATGGTTGTAGTCTGAGATTGTTGTATCAATGAGATAACCATTCACATGCAGGGATCACGTTTCTAGGCGACTTGTCTCTCTCCATTTCGCCCGAATCGCTTAGAAAAGTGAAAACAAAGTCGCCCTCATTTTCAATAAACGCTTGCAATAAATTTCGAAGTGTCAAGCAGCTTAGTAATCGTCTACGCTCCTCCTATTTCAAAGTGATTTGTTAAACGCATTTTCATTGGTCGGTAAAATTGGAAAGCCAATGAAACGCAGCGAGACAACCTAGAAGTGAAAAATTCAGTAATCATTTAGTATACAATCAGTTTATAAGTAGCATAAATATTGTTCATCCAAAGTCGGTCATGTTATTTTCAAACCATAATCAAATTATTGAAAACTTCCTCGCTTCTTCATTAACTTATTTTCTTATGAGATTGGTTATTTCTTGTCTGTACAATGAATCCATTACCTAAGTGGCTTTGAACAGAGCCATGTAGACATATCATAATTACATTATTTTAATTGAATTTTAGCGTCTGTCTGAATAGAATAAAACAACAAATTCTTAAATTTTTAAATTTAATGCAAAACGGTTTTATAACGCTTAGTACGAATCTTAACAAATGCGCACGAGGTGATGTAATTCTTTTTAAAATATTATCGTAGATAAATGGAAAATTATTAATCAACAAATTTAGTGTGTGCATATGTATCAGTTTTATGAGCCTTTCTTGTTGCGATACTCTCAAACGTAAAATGCCATGGATAATTATTCACACAGTTTGTAGGAATTACAATGAAGTAGTACGAACTATACAAGTGCTAAAATTTGTGTGCGCCTTTGTCCATGGGTGTTATGATTAAAGACATATTACTCTTACGAAACCCAAATAGAATTACGTAAAAGAAGTCGTAATGATGAGATAATAATTGATGACTTCATGATAAATTTCTCGTATTTACAAGGTAATAAGTACGATATTAAAAACAGTATCTCGTAATTTCGAAAAATACACATGTACGCTATTTTTCTCGTAATACGTCAGACTTATGAGATACATTTTCGTTATTATGACAAACTATATCGTATTCAGCGTGGTATATATGTATCACAATAAGGAATCTGTATTTTGCTATCTAAAAGTACTGTATGTGCATATTAAAACCGCTTGTATATTGAAACTATGTGCATGAACTATAATCGTGTCTTAAGTGACAAGATGGTTATAGTGACCATTTGTAGCTCTTGTAGCTCGCATGGCCAAGTCTGATAATACTTTGTTATTCATTTAACCATGATAGCTTTCTTGATATTTATCAAACTACCATACATGCTACACACTTAAATTTAAAAAAAACGCATTTTAAAGTAGATATCGTCCAAATATGTCACAAAAGGTTATGATGGCCATTTGTAGCTCGCATGGACAAACCTGTTTATACTTTGTTATTCGTTTAACCATGGCTTTCTTGACCTGTATCAACCTACCAAAAATGCTATGCACTTAAATTTGAAAAACAACGCATTTAAAGTAGATATGGTCCAAATATGTCACAAAAGGTTATGATGGCCATTTGTAGCTCGCATGGACAAACCTGTTTATACTTTGTTATTCGTTTAACCATGGCTTTCTTGACCTGTATCAACCTACCAAAAATGCTATGCACTTAAATTTGAAAAACAACGCATTTAAAGTAGATATGGTCCAAATATGTAACCGGTTTGTAAGTAACTCTCTATGTTTAGAAAAAATGCATGCTTGCGTCTTCAGACTTTTAATTAGTTTTCGTTATTAAGTTGATCTCCTGCACTTATTAAGTAAGAACGAGTTACTTACTTGTATAAATAAGTAACTTTGTCTAATTTAAGAAAAGTCACGTTATTACGACTTACTATCTCATGAAAATGATATAAAAGAGATCAAAACAAATATCTGTTTTACATTAATCTGCTTTCGTAGCCACCAGTTGTCCAAAACAAAACACACAGTATCGTGACAATTAGCAAAAACAGATTTTTAGATTATGCAAGATTATAATCTGGCAATTATGTAAATGTCAACAAATGGATAAACAACTAAAAGTTAATGTTTTGACTTAGATGAAATATGTGTTTTTACCATAATGACTGTGCAATTTAAAAAACTTTTTTCCAAACGAGTAATACATGTATTGATCGATTCTGTAACAAAAACGATTTTTTGTCTAAAACATAATGTTCAGCACCATAATTGAAAGTTAGTTGATAATAGTTTTTGTTAAACTCCTCATTTCCTAATCTTTAAAAATGGCAAAATATTTGTATATATTGATGTTTTCGTTTTTGTTTTTAAATTATATACAGATATAGGGTAAGGTTGCTTTAAATATCAGAAACCAAAATAAAATAAATATTTAAGATTATTCTAATGTTGGCTTTCAACCAATTCAATTTAGTTGAAATGTTTCTAAACGAAACCTGTCTGTTACATAATACACCAGTTCAAGTACATTGTATTAAATTGGCAAATTTTCTAAGACCTCGTTCTTTAAAGGCCTCGAATCTGTCAAAACAGAAAATAGGGTACAATATATATGAGGAAGCCAAGACTAACTTTTATTAGTCAAGAATACGTTTATCATATCGGTGCACAAGTATTTTTATGTGTACATAAAGTCAATATTATATTTCAGTCACATTGTATGAACAATTTTTATTTTGATATAACGACATGATTTTGAGTATAAAGTCTTGCATAACTTGATGATTTTATTACACTTTAACTTAATATTAACAAAAATGCATTCTTTTTTATATTGTTTATTTATTGCAAGGAATCGTACAGATAAACAAAAGCATAACAATCATTCAATAATTCATGCAGTTATATTCGAATGTTCTTTAACTAAAAATATTACCAATTTCATGTGTAAATAGTAAGCCTGTGTAAGGGGTGCATGCATCAATAAGTTTTTATCACTCACGTCCAGTCATGCACAGGTTCAGTACATAATTCTTTGCCGAACAGGACGACGTACAGTGTATTTTACCATTCTCAAATCAATTTCTATAAGGATATTGACAGCAAATTAAAATATCTCACCAAAATTGACAGCTTTGTATTATTACTTTTCATAGAAACATTGATAATTTTAACCACTAAAATCAATTTGGCCGCTTTTATTTTCGATTTGAATTTTTATTTCAAAAATAATCTGTAGATCTGCTTAACTGTCTAACATAATTTGCTGTCACAATTTAAATGAAAATCGTTCATGAAAATTGCCTTTGTGGGGGGAAATATTTGGCTTTTATTGTGGGGGATTTTTTTTAAAAATTTAATATTTGTTTTCCTAATTTCAATTAATAATGGGGGACTAACATTTTATTCAAAACAAAAATGATTTTACACAAAACAGTTTTTTAATTACCAGTATTGTATATGAGAGCTTAACATCCATATGACTAGCGATTGACATAAAAAAAATGAATGCTCAGTTATCCAAGTTCGAATTATTTGTTTTCTGTGTCCATATAAGGTCCCATGTCGTTTACCATTGGTCTGATACTCAACCGATCTATTCTAGTAGTCCACCCACTTACTTCAATAGCGACAGCATCTGATTAGTTATCCAAGGGTTATTGGTTAGATCCTCGTTACTGGTTCGAACAATTAATCTCTAGATTTCATATATTGAGATTAATAATAATTTATCTCTCACCGCTGGCTCAGATACCATGCATAATAAGTACATGGTCACTTAAGGAATAATGAATATTAACAAATTAATTTTCTAATGTGTTAAAATCGGCATAAAACCCAGTAAAACAATCATGTTTTTAGTGATAAACAATGAAATTTAAAGAATATAATAAGAAGACAAACCGAGCCTGCAATATTTACAATTTTGCCGCCTTTAGCTTTCTTTATCAATTCTATTTTTATCTTTTTTTTAAAATCTTGAAATATATGAAGACAAAGATCATGCTATAATTTCGATCCGCATCAGATTACCTTAACAATTTCTTCAAATAACATCATAAAGCATATTAATGTGTGAAAGTAAAGAAATATCATTTCCTGCTCTGTAATTAATTGTGTTAAAAATGTTAATGGATCCATTTGAAATAAATGAATAATACGGTACGTTTCAATTAATGATATAACATTTTTTAAACTTCTAAGTTTAAACTAAAATAGTTTTCATTATTCCAATTGCTCTTGCTTTGGAAAGGTACAAGTAAACCCCCTTTTCTATGGTAACTTTATCTGTGATTTCATTTAAGAAAAGTAAAGTAACGTGTTTACCTTTTTTGTTTTGCGCCGTAACAAATTAGCTATACACAAATTTGGCTGGACCTATCGGCATTGTGAACAAACTAAACTTCATTGATAGAACTTTTCTCTTACTATTACATCTAATCAGTACATCGAAGGATTCATGTGTCAGATATTTTCAAACAAATGTAATGTTTAACACAAATAATTATTTCAGTTATTTTACTTCTTTTATTATTTATTTTCAGTAAAGGAAAAGGAACACACCGATGCATGTGTGCGAATGTGTTTAGTTTAGTTAATCTGAAGGATAACAGAAGAAAATATACCTACGAATACAATTTAAGTACGCTATGAAAAACATAAGAACAATAAACGGTTGAACTTGAAAATATATTTACTAGTTATTTTATCTATTCTCTACGGAATTCCACAAACGACAGCCTACTGTTTACTGTCAACTGCCTACTATCAACTGCTTACTGTCAACTGCTTACTGTCAACTGCTTACTTTCAACTGCTTAATGCTTACAGCGACTGTTTATTGCCTACTGTTCATTGATAAATGCCAACTGTTACACCTGTCAAATACCCGATTAAGTGCCTGAAAGTAAATGTTGGCTTTTTACGTACTTCTTTCAATGTGTGAGGCTGTAGGGGCCTCCGTGGCCGAGTGGTTAAGGTCGTTGACCTCAAACCACTTGCCCCTCACCGCTGTGGGTTCGAATCCCGACAGGGACTTTGGATTTTTTCATGTGGGGAAGCTATCCAGCTAGCTTACGGTACGTCGGTGGTTCTACTCAGGTTTAAAATGTGTCAGAGTTAAATCGTATACATATACCGGTACATGCACAGTGCGTTAACTGGAGTGCAGGTATTAGTTACCCGCACTTCAGAGCATGTCCATTGATTGGCTCATTTTGTTGGGGTTTACTTATTGTGACGGCAGATAAAGGGAAAACGACAGGAATATGCTATTCAGATGCTCGTTCATTGGTTACTTTTTTCCGGGGTTTCATATTGTGACAACAGGGAACGTGTTTTTATGTTTGACTATGATACGAAAGAGAAAGAGCATTGAAACACTCGGCAATCTGATTAATACTCGGGGGCTACGCCCCCTCATACAAATCAGATAGCCTCGTGTTTTGATGCTCTTTCTATTACAAAAATGTTAGCAAACCAAACATTACAAGTTTTTTCTGTCATTAAATCTTGTTCGGTAATTATGATCTACCAAATATAACTGCTTGCTTAATTATTTATACATGTATCCCTGTTCAAGCTTGTAAAAGACAGTCATTTAGATACATCTACCATATAACATGTATGTTATCATATTTGTTCATTAAATGATATTGACCCTACCCTATAACTTAGAGCTTAATGATATTTTTAAACGGAGGCCTTGTAATGTCATGAATGTCGTTGTTTTTACATTTAAATTACAACGGCCACTTTTATGTTCGCATTTTGAAAATAATGCTATAATGTTTTGTTCAAAAATAATCTAGATAATGGTGCCCAAAACATAGATATAAAGATTTTCAGACAAAATTATATATACCAGTCACGTTTCGGATTACCAGTAGTTTATTCACGTACTGTGAAAGTATACACACTTCATAGTCCAAATCATACATGGAACCGTTTAGTTCTAAAAAAAAAGGTAATACTTGCTCTGGTGATTGAAGACCGTACATTTATACCTAAATTCTACAAAGCCTTAGATGTGACTCAAGAAAATGTTACTTTAGTTGATTTTAAAAAATTATTCGACAGAAGCATGATGACTAACATGTCAATTATTGTGTATACATTTGTAATTGGAAAGTCGATGCATAATAAAATCATTGAAAGATCTTTGAGTTACGTGGGCATTATTATTTAATACAAAGGAATGTTAGTATTTGTTTAACGATATAATGAACTGTGGTATCCTAAATTTGAGTCAATGTAATGCCTTCTGCATGTAATTTCTTATTTTTTTCCGTTTTGCCTGTGTTACTTTCTGATTTTTATAACTTATGATAAAGGCATTAAACCCACAGGATAGAAAACAGATTAATCAATTTATTGCTGTACGGCCGTCTTTTTATTTCATTGTCTTAAGAAAAGAGTGTTTAGGTTAACTTGTAAAGCTGTTTAGAAGAGAAATATTCAGATAACTTGCCAGTTATTGGAGCTTCAGATGTATTTCTTATGGAACTAATAATATAACGTAATCTTCATCTTCCTAATACATACTTCTCGCGATCCTATGCATTTAAAATTGATGGACTAAGACACTATTTAAATGTGGACAATGTTGAATATTGTTTGCCAACTTGGTCATGTTACAACATTCAACAAACAAACTTTGCTTTATGGTTAACATATATATAACCAATTTCAATTTATTTTGTTATAATTTTGTTTTCCGGGGAGCTAAACATAAAAAATTACAAGAAAATTATGATATTTTATTTTTAAAGAAATTTTTTATTTACAATTAAAACGAAAAACAAAATACACTTATTGATTATAACACCACATAAAAAGTATGTTTTGTCGCAATAATGAGACCAGTAAGCTAATATTTTCTTGTATACACCGTTATTTAAAAATATAAATTATGACACGCCTGTGAAAAATCAAAATCTATATAAAATATTTGTAAAGTTTCGAGGAAAGTTATTAATATAAAAGCAGAATTATAATTAAAAGCTCTGTTATGAATTATATAATTGTTATGAGATTATATTAATTTAAATATTCACTGCAATATAAAGTGATATGCTTCATATTATACCATAGAAGCTCTACACCATCATGATGTCTTAGAATGTTTACCTTAGTTGTCAAACCTCTAGAACCCTGATACAAATAGTAATAACTTTCATTGGATGATTCTGGCAAATACGAAGGCAGATTTGCTCATTGGTTTTACTTGCGGTAATTGCAAAAAGAAATAGAAAAAATAACCAACCTAAAGTTCACTTTTAGGTGTGTTTGTTAACAAGATAATTATGAAAGTTATATAAAAGATGGATTTTAAACAAACACATCAAAAATATATTGTAACATTATCATGATCATTTTGTCTATTAGAATTTTTTAAGTAAATTTAAATAGTTAAGAATCTATTATTTAGAGTTTTTCAATAGCACAATTCATCTATTATTTAGAGTTTTTCAATAGCACAATTGAATTTAAACAAGAGAATAACGATGGCTTTTCATAAAAAGTAAAAATAAGGTGATCCAAACTGTAATTTATCACTTAATTTCATGTTTGCACTCTTTATATCATTGAAAATATTTGAACGTTTCTGAAACAATTTGAATACAGCCAAGTTTGTCTTTGTTTATTCTTTCAGAGTAGTCCTTTTCCTCTTCCATTGTAATTTCAATATTTTCATACAGCTGTATTGGTTCTGTTACTTGTCTGTGAAGTCAATGAAAGTATAGGCTGTTCCTCCATTAAAATGTTTCTGTCAGATTTATCATCATCTGCACTAGAATAAAATTGAGTCTATAATTAACCTTCAAAACACATATCTTATCAAGAGTGCAATCAAGTTAACAAAAATGCATAACATAACATCTAATAAGGAATTACACATTTATAAGCTATAACTAACAGCCAATGAAAACTGAACCAAAATGATCTCGTAAATGAACTCACACATTTTTGATTATGAGAGAATATTTAGCCTAAATTTCACCAGTGATTGCACCAGTATATTACAAATATTCTTCTAGAAATGTATTACATTGTCAAATGAAAGTTTAATAAACTATGAAATTCTAAATAAAATAAGGGAGTGTTGACATAATGGTCCAGATCGCCGCCTCTCAACAGAGGAATAGTAGGCTCAAGCCCGTCCATGTTGATTGTTGAACACAGATTCTTTGTGAATAATTTATTATTGAGTTGATCTACCCTAAAATGAGTCCTATATTTGACAATTTAACATCACCAATGCAAGAGGCACGTACGTGGAACCATTTCATAACATAATCAAAGCAGTGTGCAATGGTGGGACGTACACAAGTCATTGCAATGAATTCGAAATTACAAATTATTAGGCTTAATTATAAAATAATCCTTTTTAATTTACTTACCATTGTTTTCCCATCAGATTCTTTTCAACAAAATGGCCGGCGCACATGTGTGTACATTCGGAATACTTCTATTTGATCCATACATAGACTTAGACTGTCAATAAGCAGTAAGCAGTAGGCAGTGAGCAGCAGACTGTCCAGTTAGCAGTAGGCAGTGAGCAGTAGGCTGTCGTTTATGGAATTCCGTAATTCTCTTATATTCTTTATCGAGCTCTTTTAGGAGTACAATATACTATTCATCTTCACAGTCATTTCTTAACTTATGGAATTTATTTTGTTTGAAGTCAAAAAATGTGTTCTTTTTTAAGTGTAACTAAAATTTCAATGTCTAAAAACGATTTATTATTTATTTACGCTTCATCAACCGTTACATGTAAACTTTGATTTTAACTTATCGGATTGTTATGATCATGCTCAACGAGATTTTAGAACATTCCATTTTACAAATATTGAATATCATTGAAACTTAGATATCCAGTAACTCCATTTTTACAAAGAATCCTAAGTCCTTGACAAAGAGAAGGCCCTCCTAAAATAACCGTTTCATTAACCATGCAACCTGTCTGCAGTAATTATTTTATTCTTTTTTATGAACTAAATATCTGATATATTGATGCGCTTGTACTTAAAAACAAGGCAATTTTGTTAATTGAGAAACTTGAAAAACTTGATTTGGAAATGTATCTCTGTATAGAAAATAAAAACTCTCATTTAACTAATTTGCGCAATTGTCTTTTGAAATAGTCTTAAACAACTTAACGCTGGTATAAAACAATATTCAAAATAAAGCAAAAGTGGTACGTTTCCATTAGAATCAAGTCGAATCCTAAATGTTAAATTTGTTAACTAAGATTGAAGTAGATTACAGTCATCTTATTTCAATTAGTTTCGGAATAGCAGTGCTCAATCCATGCTTTTTAATTGCAGTAAAGTTGAAAAACCGTAAAGAAGGCGATTTAAACAATTTGCTCAACAATTGCAATATTGTGATTCAGAGTTTTCATTCCCTTTTATTTGAGTAGGCAACATAATATTGAATGCATTAAAAGTTTATTTATTTAAGACGTCTGCTTCTTTATAATAGCATATATGAAACAGATGTGCATTTATATTTTAACGGTTACCTCTGTGAATATTATGAATTTATCCATTTATCAGCGAGGACAAAAAATGTTCATTTTTTTAGGAAATTTCAAAATATGTTCCGAATACATCGATCAGCCGGTTGATCTTGGTTCTTACACTGGTCGCATAGGTAGAGTCAGCTGCCGCCATCAGATTAGCAGTTAATCAATCACGAACAGCATTTTAAGAGAAATATACGACACTGCAATGGACTAATCTATAGCAGCATTTAATAACTTTTATACAACGCACAGTAAAATATTTAAGAAAACACTTGTTGCACACATTGTATACAATATAGTTTGCAATTCTTTTGGAAAAAAGTGAAAATTTTCACTTTTTACGTAAATATCAATAAAGGCACATAACGCCTCAGAAATTGATTATATGTCAATTCTGTAGAAAGTTCAATCATGTGTAAATAATGTATGTCTTAATGGTACATTTTGAGCATGTAAGATGTAAAACAATACTGAAGAAATTAGCGTTAAGGTAGAAAAATGTAAATACAGTTCTAAAAAGACCTTTAAATATAAGCGTATTTTACAAAAAGATGAAAATATTTGTCAAATAGATAAGGTATAATTGAAGCAAGATAATGAAGGAAACACTTCTTCTGTAAAAGAAATTTAAACATAATTAAAACTTGAGAAAGTTAACAAATAATGCTTGAAACTTCTCTAATTAATAAATTCAAAAAAGATAAAATAGAACACTTTGCCTGACATGTATATTCAGTGCAATATAAAGTCAGAACGCATCTGTCTCAAAAACACCAATAATATTCTGTATGTTTGCAAGCCATGAATAAGATGGTTTGACATTTATTTTCATGACGAAGCTAAATTAATTTCAATCAGTGATAACATGTGCTGCAGGAACCGCAACTGCCTTTATGACTGCTAATTTTTAGTACCAAAAAAAACTATTTTTTTTTTCAATTAATTTATGAATTGCCATTTTCTTTGTAGAAATCCTAAGAAAGATTTTTCATTTTGTGGTTATATGTAGAATAGTTATGTCATATTATTTGTTAACCTCATAATTGCTTTATTATGAATTGATAATAACTGGACAATGTATTAAAGAAATGTATCTCAATATATTTCGGATAGAATATAATCTGAAACTGTAGGAATTGTATTTAGAACCCAACAGAATCCTAAAACATGTTCTATTCGCAAAAGGTGGAAAGTTTGTTAAAGTTTCTCTGACAGTTTAATCTGAAAATCTAAGAAAAATGATACATTTTTCTCCATATAGATTTATAGAAAACTGCATAGAAATACGTATAAAATGAATATTTAAACCCGAGTATTATATACATTATTCATAAATTCAGAAAATGTTATTATATTAATTATCGTGCATTTTTTGTTACATTATGGCCATACATTTTAATACATTTCGTATACCACGTGACGTATTTAGAATCGAATTTAAGTCTGACATTTTTGAAGTTCGCAACAGCAGGAACGTTCTCTAACGGTTTAATTTGAAAATAAAAAAATATACAGGTATATACATTTGTAATTTCTGCATGGATATTCGAATTCTTGGATATTGCTTATAACTATTATTCTGTTAAATCAAATGTCCTGTAATCAGTTGGGAGCAAAAAAAATCAATTGGGAAAAAATGATGCTATCATATCAGTTTGTCAATAAAGATTACCCTTGGCACAGATAAAACAACATTAACAGCTTAAAACGTCTGTGTACAATAGAAAAATCACCTCATGTTTCTATTTTTTAGCATTATCGTTTGAAAAAAGGAAAATTGACGCTCATCCACGCGCACTTATCACCAATCATTATCAATCGTTTTCCCCGTGAGGAATATTACTGAGTGAACATTCAATTACCGGTATAAGTGAATTTACCTCATCATTATTTTACATTTAATAGCTTTATTTGTTAAGTACACTAGAATTGCGTTGAATGAATGTGTAGGTACTCTTAAGGCTACATAAGTTAAAGTGCAAAAAGTGCATTAAGTGCAATGTTATATGCCTTCAAGAAAAAATACAAGATTGTTTGAAAAAAAAAACTGTTTTAAAATAAATTCCGTCTTATTTAAAAATTTCTTGAAATGCTGCTGCGTTTCAAAGAGTTATGGTCCGTTTACTTCATATAAATACAGAACACCGAGTAGTTGAACGTTTGAACTCTTAAAATGGACAAAGGCAAGGGCAACGTTCAGAGAACACAGCCCCCGACACACACATGCCACCACAGCAGGGCACCCAGAAGGCACCAAACCAAAACCGGGAGTGAAAATAAGGGCGGCAAAAGGTGGAGAGGGACAAGTAATGTGTGAAACAACTATCACGGGCCCATATGGGAATTAAAGGGACAAGGGCTATAAGGGTGAAAAAAAGGGAACCTGTTTGGTCTTTGTCCTACTTCACATGTCTCAAAAAGCTCTCGCGCATTCGTTTAAGAACTGTTATAGAAAACTGCAAATGACACGTGAGAAGTGGGTAATGAATCTTAACGTGTTTATTAAATGTGTGATCATGTGATACCATTAGTAGGTCAAGACTGTGGATAAAGCTGAATAAGAATAATATAAGTGGTAAATTTTTAAATGTTGTCAAAAGTATTTACAATAATGCGAAAACTTGCGTATGTGCAAATGGTGAAAAGTCTGATTTCTTTCCATGTAACATTGGTGTTAGACAAGGCGAAAATCTATCGCCGTTGCTCTTTTCTTTTATTTGAATGATTTGCATGATTATTTTTCAAATAGTAATAGTATAGAAGGTGTAACATTTAATGATGAAGTACTTGGCCTTGTAAAATTGTTTATTATTCTATATGCTGACGACACTGTTATTTTATCTGAGTCAGCAAACGATTTACAAATTGCTATTAACCTAAGTATATAAAAGTTATTGTGACAAATGGAAATTAACAGTTAATACATCTAAAACAAAAGTTCTTATATTTTCAAAAGGTAGGCGAACGCAGTATAGTTTTACATATGGTAATGAAAATCTAGAAGTTGTCGAGGAATTCAAATATCTAGGAGTATTATTTAGTAGAAGTGGTAGTTTCTTATAAGCAAAGACCTTTATAGCTAACCAAGTAATAAAACCCATGTACTGTTTAATTAAAAAATCAAAAAATCTTCAATTACCTTTAGATATGCAAATAGATTTGTTTGACAAACTTGCAAAACCAATTTTATTATATGGTTGTGAATGCTGGGGATATGGGAATAACAGTATACTTGAAAAAGTACAATTGAAATATCTTAAACATATATTAGGCCTAAAATCTAGTACACCAAATTGTATTGTGTACGGCGAATGTGGTGTTAAACCAATTTCTTTTGATATTGATTGTAGAATGATAAATTTTTGGTCTAATCTAGTTGTACCTAATGAATTAAAACTATCTAGCACATTTTATCAAACTGCTCTTAAAACTTATAATACAAGTGGTAATGTTAATAGATAGACATTTTTGTGGTTTAAGCATATAAAAAATATACTTGTTAAATGAGGAAACCCTAATGTATGGACCTATTAGATGTTTCCTAATCACAAATGGTTAGTTGCTAATGTGAAGCAAAAATTGTCAGATATATTTCTAAATGACTGGTATTGTACAGTAAACGAATCAAGTAAATGTAAAAATTATAGATTATTTAAAGAAACATTCCATTTCGAACCCTATTTAATAAATACACCAAAAAACTTACTAAGATATGTAATTAAGTTTAGAACAAGAAACAGCAGACTTCCTGTAGAAACATGAAGTTGGAATGGTATAGATTTAAATTTACTTAAATGTACTCTTTGTAACAGCTCCGGAAGTATTGGAGATGAATTCCACTATCTCTTTGAATGCAATGAATTATCTGTACTAAGAAAAAGAATGCTAGATCATAATTATTTAAGACATCCAAATAAATTAACTTTTAAATCTATTATGAATATGAATATGACTCATTGTAATTAATACAGAAATTTTTATTTATTTGTTAAGGAAATAATCACAAAATTTGAGAATATTTAACATTTCTACATATTTGTTCATCATGTCCTTGAAAATGCGTGTTTCTCTCCATTTTGTTAAGATGAATTGTATTAATATTATTATTTTCATGTGTATGCTATGCCTCTTTATGTAATGTACGTTTATATGCTATAGCTCATATTGTCATGTGTGTACATGAATTGAGTTCTGAAAATAAACTTTGAAACTTTGAAACTTTAAACATATATTTTTCTCAGTCTACAAAATGTTTAAATATATTCAGCAAAAAGACGGTTCCACTTTTCGTTTATTATTTCAAATAATCTTAGTAATACATCTTAAAACTATATATCAAAGATGAAAAAAATAAAATCCAATTTATCATTAGATAATAAAGCAGAAAACAATAAATAGTGTTTTATAGATTCGATCAGTTCATATATTTCCCTCTGATTAGCTTTGTGTTAACAAGCATATAAACTCAGTCTGCTTTATGTAATTATTATTTTTTTGGATTTGTCATTCTGTATAAATTCAGACATTATCAATAGACACAACAATAATATTTACTCAAACTTTAGACACTAGACGATTATTTTGTTCAAATGTCGCGTTAACTTGGTTCTAAACATGAGACAAGTCTTCTTTCTTATGAGAATAATATTGAGAGCACAAGAAAGATAGTTGAACATGTATGAAAATACCTGTGTTTAATTTATATGAGAGGTTAGCACCACCGAATAGAGGTACAGATAGGTTGTAAGTTGTACTGGAGACAGTATAAGTTATCAAGATAATGTTAATAGGAACATGATAATGTTTGATAATGCCAAAATAACTCCATTTCAAAAACTCCATATGCTGTAACGATATAAGTTATACTTTATTTATACATAGCGATATACAACTCTATTTTATAATACATTTCAGTTTTAAGATTGAAAACAATTTGGACCTGTACCCGAATTGCCAGAGATATGCAAACATTGTCTATCAATAATTGTTCTCTTATAAATTTCCAAAACAATTTATATTTTTTAGTTTTAGATATTTTCTATTAACAAACGGTTTGAGAAAACTAAATGTTAACATAAAACTTAGAATAATAGATTGTAAAACCAATGTTCTGCACACATGATAACATCTTGACTTGAAATATTTTAATGTTATTTTATTTGTATGCTTTATTTTTCATCATTTTTAAATATTCGTAATAAGTACTTGTAATACTGCCTGTTGCAGTGGTTAAAGTGGTAGTTTAAGTAGAAGTGGTGGTGTTGGCAGTGGCGGTGGTAGATGTGGTAATGGCTGTGGCATGGAAAACCTAGCAGAAGAAGCAGTTGTAGTAGTTGAAGTAGTAGTTCATTAATTAGATCACATTACCAGTGATACCGTACCCTAGTTTGCTGAAACATTTAACTAGTCAGGAAATTGATTGCAACGAAAACAGGAACGTACTTGTATAACCTGTAAATAAAAAAGTACGATAATTGTACTTTTCGTCTACAAAAAAGGCAAAACAGAGACACATGACATTTAAAAGTCAGCTTTTATAGCTTTTTTAACTTATGATTGCTTTTCTGCAGGGAAACATAATTGGATAATTGAATCAACACTAAAATAAATGTAAACTCATGCTATGATGTTACTTTAAATAAGAGTTTGTACTGGGTAGATGGATTATTCAATATAATTGTACTAAAATATTCTACTAAAATGAAATGTTAAAACTGTTGTTCATGCGTTTAACTATTATTGGACTGAAAAACTTAAGTAATTGTAATGATGAATATACATATTAGGTATTTAAATTGATTTGTAAAAAAAGTCTGCGATAGCAAAAACTGGGTCTTATCATTTCTTTTTGTATTTGGAATTGTTGTTCCTTATCTTTAAAACTTGATAGTTTTTATTTATTAGACCAATGACACAACCCGTATAATTTAACTTTTATGTACTCCTTTCGAACGATTAAATAGGTTTTAACTTGAAGGAATGAGTTCAGTAAAATTAAATTAAACAGCTTAATTCATTACCAATTACTTAATCAATTACTCATTGTATCATTAATAGAAATAATTTACAACAACCACTATAATAGAAGAAATAAATGTTGTTATTAGCACCAATGTACTTTTATACAGATAAAACAAGTATGGAGGACAATGGTCTTTTGATTTCTATTTCATTACTGGATTCTTAGAAAAACATTAAACGGCTTCGCTCAAATGAAATGATGAAGACATTAATCTATAAAATTGATATACAGATTAAATTCAACAAAGTTTATTTATAGTATAAATATTTTATAATATATTAGATATATGTGTGTCTTGTAATTTTCATGTTTTATAGTGCCTAATAAGTTTATTTGTACAAATATCACTCTGCTGCACGTTTAAATTTTCCATTTCGGCCATTTGGTAAGTATGGATAAGATATGATAATGTTTGATGCACTTCTGTAAAGAATGATATTCTTTTTTAAAAGTATGGCTCCTATTAAAATAATAAAGCCATGTATGGTTCTTCATTGTTTATTCCTTGGTGTGAGTTCAATCTAAACCAGAAAAGGAACCTTACTTTAATTCATTGACATATCTTATTTGATATGCACGTATATTTTTTACGTCGTAAGCAAAGTCATTGGCTCATTAAAGTTGCTTAAATAATCATTGCCTGAAAAGATATGACTCTTTTTCAATTATTTTGATACATTTATTTAAGTAAAGGAGGACATATATATATATAACAAAATACAATTAAAATGTCAAATATATATTTTGACATCGTTTTTGTCTGGACATTTTAGAAATTTGAACGACAAAAGTATGTATGTTTTTTGTATTTCCTTGCGCACAGAGAGCATCCATCGTTTCAAAAAATTTATTCCAGCTTTTGAAATTTGTGTTATTTAATAAAGATTTTCATCAAGATCATTTTTACCGACATCTTTTTCGTCTATTCTTTTCTATTTCCACTGCTGTTTGTATTTTTAAAATGATAACAAATGACTGATTATGACTGTGTTTAAATGCATTCTAGTTTTTTTTTAATGTGTTGCAGCAGATAAACGGGATATTATAAAAATTTATTCTTTTAAAGATAATATCATTAACAAATGTTTGGCTGTCAAACAAGTTGTTAAGAATCTATTTCTTAGAGATAGACAAATTAACATTGGTTACAGCTACATTATTCTACATGTATAATTGTTAATTGAACTAGAATAAAGTTTTAGAAAATGTAAGACATATTTTAGATAAGTGAGCAAACAGATAGGGGTGTTAAGCTGTATCGCCATGTGGTGAAGTTATTTATAAGCTTAGGCTTATCTTATACACAGATATATAGTTTATAAATAGATTGATACAAAATACGACAATTGAGAAATCACTCACATTTTTAGTTAAAATGTTTTTTTAACTAGATCATTGTATAATTTTCAGAATGATGAATACAGGAAACAGGAAAGATTGAGGTCGCGCAAAATGCTGAAAATTAACAATGCTGCAGGCTTGGATTTATTAAGCATGTTCATAGACGGCATCATCTCCATAGACTACAGGACTGGAGTATGTGGAATTTTATGTTAATACAAAAATTAATTTTATGAATCTAATCCATACGGCGGGGATCATTGGACCTTTAATGTAAAGATTTGGTACGACACGATAATTTTACAAACATTTGTCTGGTTTTGACCTCAACATACACTATGTCACATTCCATTACGTATTTATTTTATTGCTGAATATTTATACAGATAGTTTCTTAATTTTGAAGGATGTGCCTTTTCTCTTGACAAATATCAATAAATACTTTGTTGACAAACGTTGTATCATGTTATTTATGATATCAGATGAAAATTTTCCATATAGAATGCAACACTGGGTAATACTATTAACCACAATAATCAGGATGATACTGCTTTTTTTAAAATGATACACACTGTACCCATGAAAATAATTCGTTCATGCCACTTAGGAATACTATTTTGACTTTAATTCACGCAAAAGTGGCAGATGTCAGGATATTTTCTCTATAAACAATGGCAATAAATTGAAATATCTCAGCAATGCTGACTGCTTGTCGTGTATGTCTTTCAAAACATCGAATCAAATCCTTCTCAAGGGGACATACGAAAATGTCGGTAAAACAGTCATTTCATCTATATAGCTTAACCGATTATTGCTTAAATCTTAGGGTTCAAAGCTAAAGAAAACATAATGCAAACATCAAAATGTTAATACAATCTTCCCTAAGTCAAGGTAAGATCAAATGCAAAAGACTTTTTTAATCAACGGAACGAAATTCCGGTATCATTTTAACTGCCTCTTAAATAGAGCTTAATCTACAAGTAAGTTACATATTGGTATAGTCTGATTTTATTGGCCTGTCAATTATGAATACATTACAGCACTCATTTAAATATTCGATCCCACTTCGGTTTTGTCCGTTAAATTACGAGAATTAATATGGAGTATATAACTAACGTTTGGAAAACTCCCTATAGCTTAATGGAGTTCCTCGTAACAACCGCAATAGCACAGTCGGTTAAGTGATTACCTAATGCATGAGAGGTCCGAGGTTCGATCCCTTCTTTTGACATTCTTTTGAGACTTATTCTCTCTTTTTTAAGTATATTTTAATGAAAATGGTCAAGCACTTGCAAAATTGTCTACACGGATATGAAACAACTAAGGAACACTGAATTGTCACATTTTGTGTTGTGTTTTACGGCACTGAAATTACATTTATTTATTTTTAATCCCCCGAATGAATTTTCAGTAATAATTCTTACACAATGTTATATATAAAAAGTATAGTATTTAAAAAGTTCAAAACATATTAAAAACAGAACGATTACTCATAAAAAAATGAAAATAGTCATGAATAAGAAAAAAAAACCTGGACATACTCTGTCTCGATCATACAACATGTAGGACATTTAGCTATTATATACCCGAAGTTTAACCTTTTGCGCTCTAACGGTCAGTGCAACTAATTCACAGAAACTAGATTAATTTAATCACATCTTACTGCGTACCTCTCACGGAATTTACCGAACATTTATCGAATATTAATATATTCTGTGCATTGACCGTATAATCAGTATGGAATTGACAGGTTAATAAAATCAAACAATATATCGTTTTTAGTAAAATTAGATCACCCATGTTTGTTATTTTGAACATAATTGTCTGAAAATTGCATCTAGGCGCTAGGTTATAACACTGAATGTATTGCTTATTGGGAATAATTGTTTGTTCCGAAGGAAAAGATAATTGATTCAAGAATAAAATAGAAAAAAAATCTCATGCTATGATACCACTTTAAGTAATAAATTTTACTTATTAATAGGTATGCGCTATTTATTGCAACAGTGTCCAATATACATTTACTAAGTGTTTGACTAGAACATAATTAAAGAAACAACTGGAGTATGTATTTAATTTCCATCATTTTAGTAATTGGATATTTGTTATTTCACATTATTGTTGGGAACTGTGAAATGTTGTTTTAAGGAAGGAGTTCGTTTTGTGTTGTAGCATTTCTTCGTGTTGATGAAGGGGCACCTTTGTGCCAATTGTTGCAATTATTGATATTTCTGGTTCTTTTATTGATAAGTCTGTGGTAGCCGAGCTTTATCTTAATATTGTAAATTTTTCAATTACATTGATTTTGGAGACGTTTAATGTGAAGATTGAATAACGTTTGAGTCTATGCAATGGGGCATTTAAGATGCAGCACACTTTCTGTTGCATCTCTCGTGAATAAAAACCGAGTTAAGGTTATCAATCTTTTTGTTTTTGTCTCCAAAAGTTATATTAAAATTGTTGTATATTTCAATAACTAATGTTTAAATTCATTGCATGGATTAGAGTATGCAGATCATAATAAATTAATGAAAATTTGAAATTTGTTCAAGTGTATGCAACCATTTTCAATTTACAATTTCGTTCAATATACAAAAGTAGAAATATCATATCGCCAAGGAATCGCGATTTTACTATAATTAACGCAATAGTAGCGTGTGCAAAATATTTCATGTATAAATAATGACAATCGAATAAAATATTGCAGCAATGATGTCAATTTTGGCGTCTGTGCCTTCAGAAATGTGTCCCCGGGGATCCTACAGATCCCGACAAAAACAGGCAGTCACATGTTGCATAGTACCGAAAAATGAATTATATCTTCACATATATATCTTTGCTATTCATATTATTTAACATTACTACACATAGTTGATAACCTAAAATGAAAAAATAAGAAAAGCAAAAAAAAAAAAAAAAAAAAAAAAAAAAACATTGTCCATTGAGATGAATTGAGTGTGTTCTATATTGATTAAGATTTAACATCAAGAATAAAGTGAACCCATTTACGAATTGGTGAATACAATAAAAAAATGAAAAGTATATAGTCGGATAGTGAACGTGTATTATATAGTAAATACAATATTTCCTTGTTAATATTTTAAATGACATACATAAGTGAAAGAAGATACCAGTTTTAATTTAATATACTCGTATATACAAGTAAAATGTACAATCGTACAAAAAAGAGCAATAAACAAGCCACAAGTTTTCCATTTGCTGAAATGCCAACCGAATTTTTGATATATTATATGGTATAGTTATTTTAGTGAAATTTCATTTCTTAATTGATATGTCATATGGTCGCCCACGTTATATATGTAATTGTTACAACGTCTTTAATTTGAATTTTAAGGAAAGATCTAGACTTAATAAAATCAAGCATTGGCAAAGACTGATTTGAAAACAAGTTTGCTTTCATTTTTGTCAGCATTTAATGTAATGTATGTCAATTGGGTTGGATATTTGCTTAAAATAATTGAAACATTTTTGATTTAGTGACCTGGTGTAATAAATTAAATAACAAAGCCTATAACAATACGATCATAATAGGTGTATATTTCAGCAATTATAGGCACTCTAAAATAAATAATTGTTCACAGATGTCAAAATTGCTAAAATACGTCTATATACGCATAAATCAGAAATGTTCAGCCATATGATAAAAATTTAAGCTACGTAGTTGTCTGTTGTACTGACATCATAGTATCTGTGTGTCCTACTTTAATTAAATACATTGAAAAAGTCATAAACCTCGTCAAAGGAAAAATGATTCGTGAAATGATATTATTTCATAGAATGTTTTAAAAACGGATAAATGAGTAATGAATTGATAAACTTATGTGTCTTTACGCACATATCATGTTCTAACGCCATTATTTTAAAATTCATAGAAGTACTCTCAGTCCATTTTAAAAACGATTAGTTTCTACAAACTAACTATTTTTTCAGTTAAGAAAGGAAAAGGTGTTACCTACTCCATCAAATCAGACCATCCATGTTTTTGTAGTTTGTTTTTCTGTAAGTTTGTGCAAAAATATAAAATGTAAAATATAAAATACACGGTTTGATTAATCCTTTTCATATTCAGGAGAAGCAATGGAAAGTGTAACCTATCCCACACCCATCTTCAGCAACAATTCTCTTCTGTACTACATAACCTTTAGATGTTAAGTATTTAATGTGAGTATCGTGGGGTGATTTTGAAACAGCAAAAGATGAATCACTTGACCTAGTTTTTTCTATGAGGTGTAACTGAAGACGATTAAGACAAAAACATTTCAGAAGAAAAGAAAAGTAATTAAATCGCGCTCATTGATTTGGACCATGCCGTTATGACCTTTTTTCAACGTGCAAAATTATATCTTATTGTCAGAGGAGAAATTTTAAAGTACTTTAGTAATGAATTGAAAATGTTGGACGAAATTTTAAAGTACCTAAGTAATGGATTAAAAACATTTCTAAAGCGCAAAATAATGTAATTTCTTGCCGAATGTTAAATAATTGCATGAATAGACTCAAAATTGTCAATGTAAATTTTAAAATTTCCTCATTATATGGTACTGGTACTCAAAACGAAACCATAGAAACACAAGTGGTTAAACTTTAACAAAGATGACAAACATGTCTGGAGTTATACATTTTCATTTACGAATGCAGTTTCAATTCTTTCAAATGTCAAAGCAATTTATAATTTTTTTAAGTGTTATGAAACATTATGACGGTCAAATATGAAGATAATATGAGAGATATACTCGTAAAATAACTAATTCGTGGTAAATTATCAACCGTTGCCATTTAAAGATTGATTGGATGTCCTTCGTCAAGGAGAGGAAAATACCAACACTATCATATTTTTGATGCTTTTGATAAATAATTCAGAAATGCTCAACATGCAATGGTCTTAAAAAATATCTAAATGTTTCATATCATCTATACTAGGCGTCTTTTTACTCACAATATCATTATTATTTGTTTAAAACAGTAATCAATCATTATAGTTTAAATAATCTATTTACAAACCGACTCAGGTAATTTTTACATGTGAGCATAACAATTAAAGACTAAAATCACCCAATTTCTTTTTGTTATGTGAAAGAATATTTGCTTCATAAGGAAATGAGGAGGTAAGGTAATCATGATTATGAAAGAAGTTAACCGATCTACGAGGCGAATTTCATTTTATATTATTTATTATGTTTGAACAACTGAAATTCGTAAACCTTTTTGTTCTTTACAATTTCTAGGTCTGGGGAACACCTTTCAATGAGATGAAAATTTAAACAACAAAATGTATATCAATACATGTATATTGAATTTGTCACATTTTATCCCCAAAAAAATAATTTTGAAATGGACACAGTCTTTATATGCATCTTACAAGGGTTTTGTAATAAAGTTCATGTTGCTCGACCACAACTCTTTTAATATTTGAATGCAAATATGCCCTGCAATGATATATTTGTCCAACCTGTGAATAACAGATGTATTACATAAAGATGTTACCGTCGTATGAAATTAGGATGTTTATCGAAAACGAGTACTGATTGTTATAAAGTACAAAGGCAATATAAATAGTGACTCCAAGTACATTTAAAGACCGATTACGCTTTTTTGAAAAATTGTATATATTTATCAACTTATTACAATTAGGTTTTGTTTTGTTTGCAAGAGAGATAAAGTAAAACTTTGTTCAGTTGCCTTTGAGACAAAATATATATCACTTTACACAGCCTTCTACAATTGATATGCACCTTACATGTTCTAAAACATTATAAACAACTATGTTGTATTTTCTTCAGAGAAAAAGAACACTTTAATTTTTGAAGCTGAATATGCTTATTATAATTTTTTAATTTCTGTCGCTAAACAGTAACATAATAATATTCATTATCAGCGACAAAGTACTTTAAAGATATACAAAGATATAAAAAGTTACATCAATGTTTTAGTATATGTTATTGCAAAATTAAAATATCTCCTGTAAACAATTAAGTTAACTGAATTTTGCTTTGTAGTTTAATTGCACTTGATAACTTGGTCAAATTACCTTTCCTTATGTTATAGCTAAGATATTGTTGATACGTGATATAAAAACTTGCATACGTGCTAACCTCATGTTGTACATTTTCATTACATTGTAAAAAGTAAAAACTCTAGAAGTTCAGCTTTTAAGAAGGCAAATGAAGCCCTTTTTCAATTTTCTTTTGAAGCCAAACATAGACGAAAAGCTTTTATTTCATTTGTTTTTATGGTCTAGACAACAATTTATTATATACTGACATAGTTTATTTAAAAACCTTTTCAGAGCTATATATCAACTAGTTTCCGTGTGATAATATGTCTCGGAGAAAAGTTTAATTTTTTAAAACAAGCATGATACATTCCTCTGCTGTTCGAACTTGGAAAGTGTTCTTATCATTTATTTCTATTTTCGAGACTTTCTGCGTGATAAATTGTATTTTATGATAAATAAGTTTTATTCATTTGTGTAGACTTAAAGTCAGATTGATTTATTTCTCCATTTTATTCATAGATGTTTGCACTTATAATGTATCGCATGTGAAGATATCTGAAAAAAAAATCAATAACATTTGCATTATTAAATGAAATAACATTAAATGTGCACCATTGCATACGAAAGTACAGACACTTTTAAACGCCTGGAAATCATGAATTCTTAGTGATAGAACTGTTTACCATCTACTATAAAGTAAATGATGTTGTTATACTTTTGTGAAATGTCCTTGTAAACTGTCTTTTTCAAACATAAACAATTTTCGTTATTGTCAATTCCCGATTTCTTGGAATTTTTTCTGCTGTTTCATAGAAATGACCACAATATAAATTAGAACTATAGATGAAATAAAACACATCACGTTTACTTAAAACGTGAGAGTTAAGGAACAAATGAAAATTCCAATTGTTCTAACATAAGTTTACGATTGGATTTATTTAAGAAACATTTCATTTATTTTCCAAATATATTCAAACAAGTGGGTCTTCGATTCTTAAGCTGATTTATAGAAATAAAGAGAAATTGTCACGTATTTGTCTTCTTAAAAGCAAACAACAATCCCCGTTGTACATGTATTTGATTTACTCACAATTTCTCTCCTTTCAAACAAAACTATTTTGAATGCAAGATGCAAGAAAATACTAATGTTCACAGCATGGCGCTTCAAGTAATTTATTTATTGGACCAAATATTGTGTTTGTTTATCTGTGTTGAAGTTTTGAAGAATGATAACTACTGTAATTTTATTTTTTCCTTTCTTTGGTGTGTGTTATTGCGTTTTACCGACCATTATTTTGGACCGCTCAAATGATAATAGTTGATTTCAGCAATACAATTTGTTTGAAGGACATTTTCTAAATAACGACGTGACAGATAAAGAATTTCCATTATTTCATTCGAACAAAAATAAAAAAGGTTCATGAAGTGTTATTTCATTTCCTCTTTTTACAACTCATTTCTTTCATTCTCATTTATTCTTGTAATCGTCCAGACAGTAATTTATTTCAAACTGCCATTGCTGTCATTGTCCATTTAAAAACAATTTTATTAAATAATATTTTACATATTCCAGTAAAAACTATACCGCAATAAGATAACAAGTGCCAGAACATATTAAATTTTTGAAATGATGGCATTATCGTTCGATTTTTGGCTGAAGTCACGTTTCAGATATTCTATTTTCGATTTTAGTTGAAACCTAAACAATGCTTGGACGATTATATAAGTCACCACTGGATATGTTAAAGATGTCGTTTTGTGCTGTTTCAATGAGCAGGTTTCCTTAATCGTACTTCCGATGCAGAAATCCGATGTATACGTAAACTGCTGCGGTTGAAGTAAGAATCCAGGTTTACAGCAAAAAACAGACAAGGATTTTTATCCATTTTTATGTTTTTCCTAATTTTAATTAATAATGTGAGGAATCAACATTTTATCCAAAAGCAAAATGATTTTACACAAAAACAGTGTGTGGGTTACCAGAATTGTAAATGAGAGCGTAGCGATTTACATGAATGGTGAATTATCCAATTTTGAATTATTTGTTTTTTGTCTGCGATTTACCACTGGTCTGGTACTCGGTAAGGGTCGCTTACTTCAATAGCGACAGCACCCAATTAGTTATCTAAGGATTATTGGTTTGATCCTCGTCACTGGTTCGAACAATTGATCTCGTATATTGAGAATAATAATAATTTGTCTCTCACCATTGGTTCAGATAATATGCATGATAAGTACATTGGTCACTTTAGGAATAACTGGTATTAACTAAGTTTTTCAGGGACGACTAAAATGTGTAAAAATCGGCATGAAAACCAGTAAAACAATCATGTTTAGTTAATTTCCTAACTGATGGTCATTTGTTTGTGTATAAAGTCAAAACAATGTGTTCTTTTAGGTGTAGCTAAAATTTCAATGTCTATAAACGATATATCTTTTAATTACGCTACATCAACCGTTACATTGGATATTTGATTTAAACTTTTTGGATTGTTATTATCATGCTGAAGGAGATTTTAGAAATTCCATTTTACAACTATTGACTATCATTGAAACTTATATATCCAATAACTCCATTTTAACCATACAAATGTAAGGTCTCCTCAGTCCTTCTAAAATTACCGTTTCAGAGATATCTGCCATTAACCATACAACGTGTCTGCAATAATTATTTCATTTGCAATCTTTTTTTATGAACTTGATATCTGATTTCTTGTACTTAAAATCAAGACAATTTTGTTAATTGGGTAAGAAACGAGAAAAACTTGATTTAGAAATGAATCTTTATATAGAAAATAGAAACTCTCACTTAATTTAACTAATTTGCGCAATTGACTTCTAAAATAGTCCTAAACAACTTAACGCTAGTATAAAACAATTCAAAATGAAGCAATAGTGGTACATTTCCATTCAATTAATTCGAATTCTAAATGTTATATTTGTTAATTAAGAATTAAGTAGATTATAGTCATTTCATCTTAATTACGTTCGGAATAGCAGTGCTCAATCCATCCTTTTTTAATTGCAGTAAAGTTAAAGAACGTAATGAAGGCGGTTAAAAAATTTGCTCAACAATTTGAAACAATGTGATTCGGTATGTCCATCCCCTTTTATTTGAGTAGACAATAGAAAATAATAATTTTAAAGTTAATTAATTTAAGACATGTTCTTCTTCATAATAACATAAATGATATAAAAACAGATATATTTTCACTCTTACCTCTCCTGGTTGCTGATCTTTGTCTGCACTTGTCGCATGGGTAGGGTCAGCTGACGCAATCAGACTAACAGTTAATTAATTATGAACAATATCTTTTTTAAGAAATATAAGGTACTGCAATGGACTATTCTATAGCAGCATTAAATTACTTTTCTACAACACACATTGAAATATCTACTAAAAACTTGTTACACACACTGTAAACGTAATATTATGCAATTCTTTTGGAACCTAGTGAACGTGCACAAATGTGTCGTAACGATAGCAAAATCTAAACAAAGTAGTATTTTGACTTCCATTCAAAGTACTTAATTACGATAATTATATTAATTTCCAAAGAGCAAAGAAGACAAAGAAAGTTCATATATTTGACGATTGAGTAACTTTTTTGACAAATGTGAACAGATAGCATTTTGGGGGGGGGGGCTTAATGTGCCTTAAATATAGTATTATCATATTTCTGCTTTATTATAAAGGTAAAATAATTACATATTTTTGCGTGTTAAATATCAAAACAGTGGTGTGATACAGAATAGGATTTTTTTTTTCAGATATTAAAATCTTCCATTATATTCATTAACGTATGGACCACTATTTTCATAAAGTTGAATATAATTTATTTATATTTTGGTATTCTGATAAAAAAATAGCAAGGTAGAATAATAACCAAAATGGCAAAGAAAAGAAAAGAAAAAATACTTGGCTAAGTTAAAATTATAAATGTATTCATATTTTAATGGTCTATTCCCGCATTTCCTTGACATAATACTCTGTAAGTGTGGGGCAAAAAATACCTTTAAAAAATGCATGGTACAAAAAAATAAAAATATTTGTCAAATAGATCAGGTATAACTGAAACTAGATAATGTAGGAAACACTTCTTCTGTGAAAGGAAAATAAACATAAAGGAAATCAGAAAATGTGCTTTATTAATTGTAAAACAATATTAAGTATGATGAAAAAAGGATAAAGAAGACATCAATTCATCAATTCATGTATTTATGACCTAAATTAAAATTTAAGAAAGTTGGCTAATAATGTTCATAACCTCTCTATTGAAGTAATTCCATTGTGGAAAAGTAGGACAAATCTGTCTCAAAACATTAGAAATATGTCATATGTTTGCAAGCCACAAAAGAATAGATGACATTTATCATCATGTCAAAAATAAATTAATTTAAATCAGTAGAGCATGTGCTGCAAAAATTGCAACAACCTTTATATTCGTAATTGCTAAATAGGACAAAAATATCATTTTTTTAATTAATTCATAAATTGTCTGTTCCTGTAGATATTCTTAAAAAGGTACTTCATTTTTTGGTTAACTGTACAATGGTTATGTCATGTTATCCGTTAATGTTATGAATTGCTTTATTATAGATTCATAATTATTGAACAATGTAGTGAAAGAAATGTATTCTAGATTAAAGAAATGTATTTTCAAGATGCTTCAATCTATTCAGTAAACTAGTCATTACTAACTGTAGTGCATTTTTGTAACATTATGACAATACATTTTATTCCTCTTTTTGTATCCACGTTACGTATTTAGAACCAAAATGGAGCCTCACATGTTTTGTTGTTCGTAACATTTAGATTATGGTTTAGTCTGAACATCGAAAACATATAAATTTGATATTTCTGTAAGGATATTTAAATTTCTGGATATTGCCTTGAACAAATATTTTTATTAGTTGACAGTCCTGAAATCAGATAAAAATCCGATTAATTGAGAAAAAAGTGATGCTGTCATATCAGTTTATCGTCTAAGCTTACCCTTGACGCAGATAAAAACAACGTTAACAAATTAAAACATCTGAATACAATAGAAAAACCACCTCATGTTTATATTTTTAAACGTTATCGTTTGAAAAAAAGGAAAATTGACGCTTATCACTAATCGTTATCAATTGTTTTCCCCCAAGAGAAATATTACTGGATGAACAATAAATAATTAGTGAACTCACATCATCCTTATTTTACATTTAATAGCTTTCATTTGTTAAGCACATAACAATTGTGTTTAATGAAAGTACAGGTACACTTAATGTCACAGAAGTTAAAATACAAAGAGTGCATTAAGTGCAATGTGCTACATATGTTTGAAAGGTTAAAATTGAAGATTTTTCGAATCAATCTATCTTTAAAAACAAAGTTCATCTGATTCTGAATTTTCTAAAAATGCTGCTATGATTTAAAGAGGTATGGTCCGTGTATCCAATGTCATTAAAGTGAAAAGAAGAGTAAAACTTTTTGATATCTTACAAAGAATTGGCTGGCCTTCTTTAATTGTTCATATGTCTCAATGAACCATCAAGCACTCATCATTCTAAAATTGTTCCGTAAAAAGTCCGTGGAATACGTGTTAAGTGGAAAATCGTGCTTTTAGTTTTAAAACATGTTTGATCATAGACTTACTTTTTTTCTAAATCGGAAAAATTGCAACATATTTTCAGCATCGAGTTTGTTTTTAAATTATATGTACTTTTCATTTAGCATCTTCTTTGATCATAGCAATATATCTTAAAACTGTTTTTAAAATAAAGAAAACAAAGTATGAAAAACCAAAACTGTGTGATAAGAAAGGCAGCAAATAATTAATAGTACTTTAAATACGAATTCGGGCAGGAGATTTACTTTCTTTGTTAACTAAAATATAATCGCAGACTACTTTATGTAATTCTTATTTTGGATTTGTCATTATGTGTAGAAAGTCAGACATTGTCAAAAGATACAACAATTATATTTACTCCAAACATAAAATTTGACGCTGGATGATTATTTTGTTCAAGTTGCGTTTACTTCGGTCTTTACCCGAGACAATACTTATTTCGTATGAGAAATAATATTGATAGCACCACACAGATTCTTCTAAATTTGTGACAAGATATAACTTTGAGAAGAAGTTACATATGGACAATTTCAATATTTTATTGATAGAAAGTGTTAATTTGTTTATTACAATTCATAATCAGACCTGGGGATGATTACATTGATCAGTAATTGATTTAATTACAATTACTTTCAGATTTTGTTGTAATTGATTATTATTGATTAGTCAGACTTGCCCCTGTAATCAATTAAATTACAATTACTTTAAGAGATTAATTGATTGATAATTGATTACATTTAATGTACGGTAGAATCCCTACTTCAGACCATCCCTGAATTTAGACCACTGGCTTAATAAGACTATTTTTTACAATGTTTTCTATGTCAATGGTTACATGATCCAGAATTAAGAACAACCGCTAATCCACTTTTAAGGCCACCTGATTCAGTCCAAATTATTTGCTTTATTAAAACCAACTATTGAGACCACTGATATTAAAGTCAACACCTATCTAGATCTTAAATTTGTTGTTATGATCTGCTTGAATGCTTTGCATGACACTTAATTTCACAAGGTGTGAAAAGCTGTTATTATTGGGTTATTGTATGAAATAAGGAGAGAAGGTAAAATTTAGTGGTTTAATGTTGCTTTCAGCAAATTTATTTTGTGAAGAATTAATTTTTATTTGATAGGTGATTCATGTTCATCATATAGTAATTGATATTGAAATCTGATTTAAGAGAATTTAATAATTTAATGTTAAATTTCTTTTCCTCTCAACCGATATCAAAGCATACTTTTCTTGTGTCTTTTATATTGTATTTGTAGCTTAAAATACGTACTGTTTTTTTTTTTCATACAAAATGTCTAAAACAGACCATGGTCATAAAGTATGTAAGCAATGATAAGAATATTCACAATTTAGACCACCCAACAATTAAGACCACTTTGGTCCAGCCAGGAGAAGGTCTTAATTAAGGGCTTTTACTGTATATATGTTAAACAAAAGTTAAATTGTATCATGCAAAATAAAGGCATCATTTGAATTAAAAAAGTTTCCTGTTAAATCTGAAAGTAATCAATGTCAATCAAATTGTAATCATAATTACTGACTGAATTTTAGCTGTTATTGATTAATTACAATTAATTTAAACAATTTTGGGCAAGGTAATCAATTACATGATAATTACAGTGTAGTCATGTAATTGATTAAAAAATCAAAGATTACAATTAATTATTACCCCAGGTCTGTTCATAATGATGTTCATTTCAATACAGAACAATGTTCAGTACATTTAAATACAATCAGTAAGTACATAAAGTAAGTTCAGTACAGTACATAACATTGTTCAGAACAATACAGAACAAAATTCAGTATTATACGAAGCAATCAGTACTGTAACAATATATTACATTTTTTCGTACAATACATACATTTAAAATGTTACGTTGAATAGCGTCTTGCAGAATGTGTATCGTAATTCATTCCATCATGGTTTATAGCTCTTGATCTGTCTAGATGAAGCATCACATATAAATTGCTTTTCGTGATATATTGTTATAGAATTTATACAATCATGTTTACCATGATTGCTTGTAATTCATAGATTTAAAGAAAAGTAATGGTTAAGGCAACATGCTTTGTAGCACAATATAAGAGTGCCACAAAACAGACAAAAGCTTAGTAAAGACATACTTTTAGCAACCATCTCTTTTTATTTCTTTATGTTTCTAGATTTAGTTATACCAATATTGAGGGTTTTAGGAACGCATCTTTTTGGCATAAAATTAGTAGATTCACGTTTAATTTGTTTAACAATGATTATATCAAATTAACTGCTTTTGGAAGGCAATCAATTCATTTCCAAAATGTTTCAAATTCTTACCTTACTTAAGACAGTATAAGTTTCAGGATAATATGTTTAAGGACGTGATCATGTTTGATAATGCTAAAGTAACTCCATTTCGAAAGAAGTCCATATACTCCAACAATATAAGTTATACTTTATTTCTACTGATAGCTACAGACCTCTATTTTACAGTGCATTTTAGATTTAAGATTGAAAAACTATTTGGGCTTTCCAATTTTGATATTATTAGTTTTAGATGTACTCCATTAACAAATGGTCGCAGAAAACTAAATGTTAACAAAAAACTTAGACTTATAGATTGTAAAAAAACAAGGTTAAGAAAAACGAAAATCTCAAAAGAATTTTTTTAATGTAATTTTATTTGTATGCATTAATTTTCATTATTTTTTTAATATTATTCATTGGTACTTGTAGTACTGGTGTTGCAGTGGTTATAGTGGTAGTGACAGTAGTAGTGGTAGTGGCGGTGGTGGTGGTGGTGGTGTAGGCAGTGGCGGTGGTAGAAATAGTAATGGTTACCTAGTAAAACAGCAGCAGACGGAGTGGCCGTAGACGTAGGTTTTCAATAATTAAATCACATAACCAATGATACCGTACCCTAGTTTGCTGAAACATTTTACAAGTCAGGAAATGGATTTCCACTAAAACAGGAATGTACTTGTCAAACCTGTAAAGAAACGTACGGTAATTGTACTTTAAGTCTACAGTTGTCTGACAAAAAAGGCAAAACATAGACACATGACATTTAAAGGTCAGCTTTTACTGCTTTTTATAACTTATGCTTTTTCGCAGGGAAACACAATTGCATAATTGAATCAACAATAAAATAATTGTAAACTCATGCTATGATGTTACTTAAAATAAGATTTGTACTGGTTAGATAGATTATTCACCATATTTTTTATTAAATTTTTCTACTAAAATAAAATGTTAAAATAGTTGGCCAATTAACTATCATTAGACTGGAAAACAAACTTAAGTGATCGTAAAATGATATTTAAAAAGTAAAAGTCTGCGATGGCAAGAATGATTCAAATCATTTCTTCTTGTATTTGAACGTGTTGTTCTTTAACTCTAAAAATAGATAGTTTTGTTTATTAGAGAGGAAATGACACAACCCGTTTAATTTTAAAGTTTTTTTAGGTTTTAAGTTTTAATAGGTTTTATGCTTGAAGCAATGAGTTAAGTAAAATTTAATTAAACAGCTTAATGTATTACCCATTACTTAATCAATTATTCATGGTATCCTTAATTGAAACTGTTAACTACAACCATTACAATTGAAGCAATAAATGTTGTCATTAGCACAAATGTACTTTTATACATAAAAAACAAGTATGAAAGAAAACGGTCTTTTGATTTCTATATGAAAAATAGCTTAACTCATATAAAAATGATGCATACATTAACCTATAAAGTTATTGATATGCAGATTACATTCTACAAACTTGAAGTTTATTCATGAATTATTTAAAGTGTTCCAACTAATATATATGTCATAAACTTATAAAGTTAAGGTGAGACAAATCACAAAGTAAGTAAAACACGCCGGGATATTTATGTGACTTGTAATTTTCATGTTTCATAGTGCCTGATCTTCATGTCTTAATTTCCCTTTCATTGAATCCACAATCATCTTAGTAAGTAAAATAAGCGTATGATGATAACGATAAATTAACTTCCGTGAAAAGTATTTTGAACAAATATTTATTTATTTTTTTGAAAGAATGGCTCATATCAAAATTATATAGCCATGTACGGGTCTCCATTGTTAATTCCTTTTATGTGAGTTCAAACTAAACCAGGAAAGAACCTTACTTTAGTTAATTGATATATCTATTTTTATATGCAAGTATATTTTTTGCGTCAAAAGCAAAGACTTTGACTCTTTAACAAATCAATGCCTGAAAAAATATCACACATTTTCAATTATTTAGATACATAGAATTTAGTTAAGGAAAGGCAGATAAATATAAAAAAATACATTAAAAATTTCCAATATATATTTTGACATCATTTTTGTCCGGACAATTTAGAAATTCGAACGACAAAAGTATGTACATTTTATGTATTTCCTTGCGCACAGAGAGCATCCATCGTTTCAAAAATGATGACTGATTTTGACGGTGTATAAATGCATCCTAGTTCATTTTTAATGTGTTGCATCAGATAAACGGGATATTATAATAATTTATCCCTTTAAAGATATTATCATAAAGAAATGTGTGGCTGTCAAACAAGTTGTTAAGAATCTATTTCTCAGAGAAAAACAAATTAACATTGGTTACAACTTACAATTTCCAACATGTATAATTGATAATTGAATTTGAGTTAAATTTTAGAAAATGTAAAACTTGATTTGAGATAAGTGAGCAAACAGATAGGAGCGTTGAACTGTTTACCAATTTTACCAATCAAATCTATACGGCAGGGATCATTGAAGCTTTAATGTTACAATTTGGAACAACACAATAATTTTTCAAACGTGTGTCTGTATTTGACCTTATCATACACTATGTCATATTCCATAACGTATCTATTTTATTGCGAGTATTTAGAGAAAAAATTCTTAAATTTGAAGGATGCAATTTTTTTCTTGTTTCTTGACAAATATCAATAAATACTTCGTTGACAAACGTTGTATCATGTTATTTATGATATCAGATTTAAATTTTCCATATAGAATGCAACACTGGGTAATACTATTAACCACAATAATCAGGATGATACTGCTTCTTTTAAAATGATACACACTGTACCCATGAAAATAATTCGTTCATACCACTTAGGAATACTATTTTGACTTTAATTCACGCAAAAGTGGCATATATCAGGATATTTTCTCTATAAACAATGGCAATAAATTGAAATATCTCAGCAATGCTGACTGCTTGTCGTGTATGTCTTTCAAAACATCGAATCAAATTCTTCTCAAGGGGACACACGAAAATGTCGGTAAAACAGTCATGTCATCTTTATGGCTTCACCGATTATTGCTTAATCTTAGGGTTTCTATTCTGAAAAAACAAAACATAATGAATAACATCAAAATGTTGATGTCAAGGTTAGATCGATTGCAAAAGACATTTAAAATCAACGGAAAGAAATTGCGGTATCATTTAAATTGCCTTTTAAACATATATTAATTTACTAGTTATAATTGGTACATTACTTTTAGTAAAAATAGAGCAGCCTTATTTGTTGTATCTAGGCACGAGGTAATGCAAGTGTTGAAACAAAATGTATTGCTAATTGGAAATAATTGTTCGTTCCGAAGGAAAAGATAATTGATTCAAGAATAGAATAAAAATAACCTCATGCTATGATACCACTTATAATAATAGATTTCACTTATTTATATGTTTCCGCTGTATATTTCAACAGTGTTTAATATACATTTACAAGTGTTTGACTAGAACATAATTGAAGAAACAACTGAAGTAGGTATTTAATATCCATCGTAACTGTATATTTGTTATATTCAGATCCATTAAACAAATTTGTAAGTCCCACTGTAAAAGTTGTTTCGACCTTTTGATAATTGTGAAACATAGCTTTAAGGATAGATGCCTCCTTCGCATTAAATACTTTAATACTTCGGTTTGTTTCCTAGTGTTTCTTTGTGTTGATGAAAGGGCATTTTGTGCCAAATTGTTGAAACACTTGATATTTCTGGTTCTTTTATTGATAAGTCTGCAGCTTTAAAATAATCCTCGAGCTTTATCTTAGTGTTTTAAATTTTTCGAATCTTTCAATAACTTTGATTTGAAGACGTCAAATCTTGAGAATGAATAACGTTAGAGCCGATGCTATTGGGCATTAGAGATGTAGCGCTCTGTGTTACATCGCTTGTGAATAAAACTCTGGAAGCAAAGTTATCCCTCAGAAGCATTAATTACAACAAAATTACTTGAAAATTGCAGACTCGGTTTGATTGAGTCTGTACATGAGGAATAATGAATAAGTGCAACATCCCTCACGCCCCCTAGCACCGGCTTGAGCGGTACTCAATTTTCAGAGCGGTACTCTCAATTCTCAACACTCAATAGTGCTGGCATCAATGATTCCGAAGGACCAGAAAAATATATCAACACTAAAGTGAAGTACGGGGCAACTTTTTACAGCTGCCATACAGCACTAGACACCTGCTGTTGTGAAGTATAAAAATCTTGAAGCAAAGTGATCCATAATTTACGATATTAAACTTTTTATTTTGTTTCCAAGATTCTCATATTTTCGAAAGTTATATAAAAAGTATTATTGTAGCAAAGATTTCAATATTTATTGCATAGATATGAATATATGTAACTTATTCAGATGTGTAAGTATCAGCAACCAGCTTCAATTTACTATTTCCTATCAATGTTAAAAAATGATAAATCATGTCGCTCAGGAATTGGCATTTTACCTTGTTCACGCAATAGTAGCGTGAGTAAATTATTTCATCTATTAGTACTAACAATCAAATGAAATATCGCAGCAATGATGTCAATTTTGGCTTCTGTGTCTTCAGAAATGTTTCCCTTGGGATCCTACAGATCCCGACAAAAACAGGCAGTCACATGTTGCATAGTACCGAATATGAATTATATCTAAACATATATATATCTTTGCTAAAAATATTATCTAATATTACTACACACAGTTTTGACCCAAAACCCAAAATGAAATAATTAAGAAAAAACAAATATATAAAAAAAAAACGAAAAAAATGCGTTCTATTTGCATCAAGAACAAAGTAAGACATTTACATATAAATGTATAATATACAGTCGGATAGTGAACGTGTATTATATAGTAAATACCATTTTTTCCTTGTTAATATTTTGAATGACATTATACATTGATGAAAGAAAATACCAGTTCTATTTTAATATACTCGTATAAACTAGTAAAATGTACAATCGTACAAAAAAAGTTTAAAACGCAACGGAATTACTTGATTTATTATATGATATAGTTATTTTAGTGAAATTTCATTTCTTAACTGATATTTCAAATAATCGCCAACGTTATATATACATTATAATTGTTACAACATCGTTAATTTCTTCTTTAAATTTAGCATTAAAATAGATTGATTTAAAACTAGTTTGCTTTCGTTTTTATCAGCGTTTAATGTAATGTATGTCAACTATGTTGGATCTTTGCTTAAAATAATTGCAATAATTTTGATTTAGTGACCTGGTGTAATAAATTAAATAACAAAGCCTATGACAATGCGATCATAATATGTGTATATTTCAGCAATTAAAGGCACTCTAAAATGAATAATTGTAAACAAATGTCAATTGTGAAAATAAGTTTATATACGCATAAATCAGAAATGTTCATCCAAATTATAAAAAGTAGAGCTACGTAGATGCCTGTTGTACTGACATACCTACATTATATTATCTGTGACTTTTATTAAATGCATTGAAAAAAATATAAACGTTGTAAAAGGAAACATGATTTCAGTTTTACAATATTTCATAGAAGACGTTACAAACTGTTAAATTAGTGATGAATTGTTAAACTTATGTGTCTTTACGTACATACCATATCCAAATGCCTTTTTGAATTAAAAGAAGTACTCATAGTCCATTTTAAAACCAATCAGTTAAAACAATTGGTTTCTACAAACTAACTATCTTTTAGTCAAGAAACGAAAAAATGTAAGCAACTCCATCAAATCGGACCATCGTTTTTTTGTAGTTTGTTTTTTTGTAAAATTGTGCAAAAATATAAAATATGAATATAAAAAAAAACCCGGTTTGATTGATCCTGTTCATATTCAGGAGAAGCAATGAAAAGTGCAACCTGTCCAACCTCTTCGGCAAGAATTTTCGTCTGCTCATATGTAAAGTATTTAATGTATCATGAGAGGAGTTTGAAAAAAAAGATGAATTACTTGACCTAGTTCTTTTGTATGATGTGTAACTGAAAAAAAAGTAATTAAATCACGCTTATTGACAAATTGATTTGGACCACTCTGTTATGACCTTTTTAACGTACGAATATATATCTTATTGTCAGAGGAGAAATTTTAAAGTACTTAAGTAATGGATTAAAAACGTTCCTAAAACGTACACAATGTAATTCTTGCATATCAGACTGGCGTTTCCGTTAGTTTTACCCATGCCGGAAATTTCATCTGGCATGGGGGGTTCCAGATGAGTCGCGTGCTGTACAATGGCACGATAAAGATGACGTCATTTTACCGTTATGAATGATTTTGTAATTCATACGCTGTTATATGAAAGTAGTAACGGTTGTAATGATATAAATTTTCATTGAAAATAAAGATAAAGAATTTAAAATATAATGGAATATGGTAGAATATGCAAGAAAAAATATCTGACATATGTTTGCGGTTCGGATCGGAATATCCGTCCCTCGGTCACCCGCCCATGGGCGGTAACTCGGCAAGCCTCGTTACCGCCCAATGGGCGGGTCACCTCGGGACGGATATTCCGATCCGAACCGCAAAATATGACAGATATTATTATTCCTTGCCGAGTCTTAATCAATTGTTATTGACATTACGGGTCACTTACTTTTGTAGGCATATCCTTAACAACTAAAAAATAAATGAGGACAAAGATTTGACACGTAATTATATAACCACGATGAGATATAAAATGTCTGCAAATAAAAGAAAAAGTATATGTCTTCTTTGTTACATAACAGTAAAAACATTATAATAATGTCATGTTATTTGTTTCTCCCATATTTGGTCAATTTTCTTCTTGTTATAGTTACAAAAAGCTGAAAAGTTTATTGAAAAAATAATAAAAACGTATATCAGATTCGGTTTCACCTTCTTATTTGATTGTATGTACCTTACTTCTGTTTCAAATCTTTGCTAAAATGGCTATTAGAAATATAACTTTGATAAGTTGGAGCGCTTATACGTATATCTGCAGTAAACTGAACCTATATTAAACTTACGAATACGGGGCTATTTGCTATAAACTAATTGTCGCCTACATTCCTATCTTCTACAACAAGACGGACATATACGTGACTCTGTATTACTCGAAGTGATTGAAGGATGTACTCAAATTTTACATCTGTCTGACTAAATTATCTCATGTAACTACAAAAAGATAACGTTTGTATGATTTAGGAAAACACTGTTATAAGATTCAAGCAAAACTATGTAGTTTAGGAATATAAAGGCGACACAAATTAAAAGATGTTCTCATTTCAGACCAGAAAATTGTCCATTAAATGATTATAATTTCTGTTTTTAACAAATCATATCTATAATTTGTCATTTGTATAATGACTTGTTAAATTGCTTGATTTTAAACTTAAGTTTAAACTAAATATATCAGTTTAATATAGTTACTCAATTTTCAAAATATAAGTAGTAGCGTCTGTAACCTAGTGGTCAAAATCTGAGAGGATTTTCTTTTATTTTTAAACGAAGATGCATTCCATAAAAAATGTGTGTAAAGTTCACATTCATAATAGTTATTATCGTTTCACGTTATTGCATAGATAGAAACCAGTCTCAGAATTGTCACTGTTAATTTCAAAACTTCCCCATTATATGATACTGATACTCAAAACGAAACCATAGAAACACACAATTGGTAACACTTTAACAAATGATGACAAACATGTCTAGAGTTTTACATTTTTCAGTTATAAAAGTTGTCAAAGCAATTAATTTATTTTTATGACACTCTGTTTTAATTTCTTTGAAATGTCAAAGCAATTTATATATTTCTAAAAGCGTTCTGAAACATAATGACGGGCAAATAGGAAGATAATATGAGTGCTATACTCGTAAAATAACTAATTTGTGGTAAACTATCAACCGTTGCCATTTAAAGATTGAATGGACGTCCTTCGTCAAGAAGAGGAAAATACCAACAACATCATAATTATCTTTATGCTTTTGATGAATTATTCAGAAATGCTCAACATGTAATGTTTTAAAAATGATTTAAATGCTCCATATCATTCATACTTGGCGTCTTTTCTCTTAATATTATTATTATGTGTTTAAAACAGCAATCAATTATTATTATAGATAAAATAATCATTTACAAACCGGTGCATGTTAATATTAACATGTGAGCCCTAAAATCACCCATTTTTTTATTTTGTGTTAGAATATTTGTTTCAAAAGAAAATGAAGAGGTAATTATAATTTTCATTAAATGCTAGTCATATTACTTGTTGATGTGTGAAAAGGCTTCCTTTTGAGAAAAATTATTTAAAAACTTTACCTCATCAAAAAGAGTTTAATCATTTTTATTCAGCTTTTCGTGAAGCAAAACTCCTGGGGGTTTTGTTGTTGTTGTTGTTGTTTTTGTCGTTTTTTTGTTGACAAATGTTGTTTTTTATAGCTTTTTTATTTTTTTATTATTTTTTTCTATATTTTTGTTTTTACTGATAAAAAATAAATAACATACTTTCACTATATTGTATTTTATACTTCTCCGGGTCAAAAAAATAACATACAGAAAACTTAAATTCGCTGCAATTTAAATATTGTTATTTAAGCTGCAAATTTACGAACATATGTAAGAAAACAATATTTAAAGTTTAAACATGATTATAAAAGTTAACCGATCTACGAGGCGAGTTTCATTTTATATTATTTATTATGTTTGAACAACTTTAATTCGTAAACCGGTTTTGTTCTTTACAATTTCTAGGTATAAGTCCTGAACATCTTTCAATGAGATGAAAATCTGAGCAACAAAATGTATATCAATAGATTGAATGCATTTTATCAAAAGGTATTTATTTTGAAATGGAGATAGCCTTTGCATGCATCTTGCAAGGCTTTCTCAAACATGCATATGCCACACCCCTCCTTCTTTCCCCAATCTCGGATTAGATATGTAATAGAGTTCATGTTGCGCAACCACCAATTTTATCATCGTTCCAATATTTTAATACTTGCATGCAAATATGTCCTGCAATGATATATTCGTCAAACGTGTAAGCAACAGATGTTTTACATTAAGATGTAGCCGATGTATGAAATCAAGATTTCTATTGAAACGAGTACTGATTGTTATCAACTAATTTACAAGGACAATATAACTAGTGATTCCAAGCACATTAAAAGAACGATTACGATTTTTAAAGAATGCATATATTTATCAAGTTATACCAATTATGTTTTGTTTTGTTTGCCAGAGATATAAAGTAAAACTTTGTGCAGTTGTTTTTGAGACAAAATATATTTCACTTAACACAGCCTTCTACCACTGATATGCACTTTACATGTTCTAAAACATTATAAACTACAATGTTATCCTTTCTTACGAACACATTAATTTCTGAAGCTGAATGTGCTTTTTATGTTTTTATTACTTCTTTTGCAAAACAGAATAACATAATAATAACCACTGTCAGCGACAAAGTACTTTAAAGAGATACAAAGATAAAAAAAAATTACATCAATGTTTTAGTATATGTTATTGCAAACTTAAAATATCTCCTGTAAACAATTAACTGACTTTTTCTTTGTAGTTTAATTGCACTTGATCACTTAGTCAAATTACCTTTCCTTAGGTTATAGCTTAGATATTGTTGATACGTGATATAAAAAAACTTGCATACGTGCTAACCTCATGCTGAACATTTTCATTACATTGTAAAAAGTAAAAACTTTAGAAGTTCAGCTTTTAAGAAGGCAAATGAAGCCCTTTAACAATTCTGTTTTGAAGCCAAACATAGATGAAAAGCTTTTATTTCATTTGTTTTTATGGTCTAGACAGCAATTTATTATGAACTGCCATAGTTTATTTACAAACCTTTTAAGGGCTATATATCAACTAGTTTCCGTGTAAAAATAAATCTCGGAGAAAGTTTAAATTTTGAAAACAAGCATGATACATGCCTCTGCTGTTCAAACTTCGAAAGTTTTCTGATCATTTATTTCTATTTACGAGATGTTCTGCGTGAAAAATTGTATTTCATGATAAAAAAAGTTTAATACATTTGTGTACACTTTAAGTCAGATTCATTTATTTCTCCACTTTATTCATGGAAGTTTGCACTGATAATGTATCTCATGTGAAGATATCTGAAAAAATTAAAAACATTTGCATTATTAAATGAAATAATATCAAATGTGCACAGTTGCATACGAAAGTACATACACTTTTAACGCCAAAAAATGAATGGTCATAAACACGACAGAAAACACAGCATGAAATATTCTTGGAAACTACTTACATTTTGAAAAACTGAACTTCAAACATGAAAAGGACACATGATAGTGTTTAGAAAACACTAATAGTTAATTTAATCCATTGAAGTTTATTAATGAATCATAATATGAGAAATCGATATATATAAGTTCATTCATTTCATAGTTAAATGTTTAAGGTGATAATTCACATGCTTCCGCCAAGTTTTCATTGTACATTCAAAAGAAGGAAAAAAACGATCAACAATTCAAAAATATACAGTACGAAAATACGGAGGAATAAAGGCATTGATATTGTCCAAGCGTGAAAGTTACTAAATGTATAGTCCTTAACAACAAATTAAAATTTCAATTTTTTGTAGAATACTAGTAGAAAACATCAAAAAAGAACTTACTGTCCTACACTCAAACTACACTACAAATAATCATTGAAACTCCGATTAATTGGATAAATGTATGGTTTACAGAATCCATTATGATCTATAAAAGGCGAGTGTTCCCAATTAAACTAGTTAACACATTAAACGAAATGCATGAAAAATAATCGTGCTTAAAGATTTCTTAATGTTTCTCAGTAAAAGTTTGAGAAGCTGCAATTATAATAAAATTGATGAAAATCGAGTTGGGTCAGTTGCTTCAAATGAATAGCATGTCTTGAAAGTAAAGAATTCTTAGTAATATAACTGTTTTATTACCATCTTCTATTAAGTAAATGATTAATTATACTTTTGTGAAAAACAAGTGGGTCTTCGATTTTAAAACTTACTGTCGCAAATACAATTAGTTTAGAGAAATAAAGAGAAATTGTCACGTATTTGTCTCCTTAAAAGTAAACAACAATCCTCTTTGAACATGTAAATGTACTACAATTCCCAACCTTTCAAACAAAATTATTTTAAATGCAAGATGCAAGAAAATACTTATGTATGACACTTCAAGCAATTTGTCTAGTTGACCAAATATTGTGTTTGTTTGTCTGTGTTTTAGTTTTGAAAAATAATTTTTGTATTTTCTTTCTTTTTTTCTATTGTGTGTAATTGCTTCTTTCTTTCCTTTATTCTGGACAGGCTTAAATAATAATTGTTTGTTCCAGCTATATAATTGTTTAGAGGATAGTTTCTAAATAGACTACGACGTGACAGATGAAGAATTTCTATTATTTTATTACAACAAAAACAAGCTTCATGGAAGTGTAACTTTATTTCCTTTTTATAGTTCATTTCTTTCCTTGTCATCTATTCTTGTTATCGTCCAGACAGTAATTTATTTTAAAAAACTGCCATCGCTGCCATTTTTTAAATGATACTTTACATATTCCAATGAGAACTATAAGATAACAAGTGCCAGAGTATGTTATATTTTTGAAATGGTGACAATATCGTTCGAAATTTGTCTATGGCCGCGTTTAAGATATTCCTGTTTTCAATTCAAGTTGAACCTAAAAATTAATTGAATGACTATGTTAATTAAAAAAGGTCATAATTGGATATGTTGAAGATATTGCTATTTGCTGTTGCAGTGTGCAAGTTTTCTTCATCCTACTTCTGATGCAGATATCTAATGTATAAGTAAACTACTACGGTTGAAGTATGAACCCATTTTTATAACAAAAAAAACAAACAGATTAGCATTTTATCGACTTTTATCAAGTTATGTTATTAACTAGTTCTCTAGTTGGAATTATTTCCCATATATTATAAGCTAATTAAGACCTTCATGACATAATGAACTGTAACACACTAGTTTTTACAACAATTATAACAGATTTCTTCTTGTGGAAAAGCTTAATGGGATATTTCTATTTGAACAGATATGACGATATCTATTTACCTTTGGTCTTTAAGGGTAAAGAAATTCGATGGATGGAATGCTTCCAATTGATTTCTGTATCAATAGCGATGAATTCTTTAATCTGTCACATTTGCATGAAAAATGGGAAATATACAAATACCTCGGCGATTCTAGAAAATCCGACTAATTGGTCAGACGGAATCTTAGGACACAAGGGATTCATAGGGCAATAAATATCGTAAAAAGAAAGAGACATTTCCTTGAATTATAATAGAAAGACGACTATGATAATGAAAATTTCTTCAATGAAAGTTGAGTTACCTACATAATAGTCAGTTCAATTATTCGTTCAATTAATATTGAACTTGATATTTCATTAAATATTGTTTCACTCTATTGGAGGTATTGAAGGAGCGCGTCTTATATTAAATCTGGATGCCTCCGGAAGACCAAAATATTTTAAGAAAATCAAACTTGAGAATAATGTACTAAGATGTCAAAGAAAAATAAATGGATTCAAGTTTTCATGATAATGTGTTAAGTAATATCTGATCTGTTTTGTAGTATTTTTTCGTCATAATTCTACTGCGTTTAATCGCAGAAAAGGCTATTTTTGAATATTTAAGTGCCGTTTGTAATGTGTAAATTACTTTCTTAATTAAGTTCACAATATATTTATTTTAAATACATTTTCAAAATACATAAACGTTTGACAATATACTATAACATTATTAAAGTGATTAAGAGCATTTTATACTATATTGATAAACTAAAGAATTCGAAACTATTATTGTACAAAGAAAATCATTTTTAATACACATGTTATGATACTCATTTATTTGTTTTATTCATGGTATTAGCAAGATCTTTTGCCTAATCTTAAGTTTATGATATATTTGGTATAACCCTCAAAACAGTGAGCAACAGGAGAAGTAAAATATGTAGATATAAAAACATTGTACCAATTTAGCTTACTTCGTAACATCACTGTCTTCTCCACTCTGTATAACTTAAAAGTGTTAAGGCTTTGAGAAAATTTTGTAAGATAGTGAGAAATCTTGAGTACCGAGTAAGTTTAACAAGTAATAAGATTTGCCGATAAGGAGGGACATACGTGACAATTTCTCTTCAAATCTCTGGAAAACATTATGTTTAAGTTTAGATGAACTTCTTTGAGTGTATTAACTGTGATGATCTGATAAAAAAATCATTTTAAAAAATGCCATCTTACTAACTTGGCATATCTCTATTCGGTCGTGGAGTACCATTTGCATGGAATGTTCGGACATACTTTCTTATTTGAATCTAGTTGAGACGAAATTTTTTGCTCGAAGAAATTAGTTAAAATTTAATTACCCTTCTCTTTAGCCTTGAGATCTGCCTTTGGGAAAGTAATTGGTTTAGGGCATATGTGGCTTTGTTGTGTCAATGTAACTATTAGTAGATAACAAGAGGTGAATGACATGACTAGCAAAAAGTATCATTATGTTTATGAAAATTAAGATGTTAATGAAATGAAACATTTATTTATTATTAAATATGGTTTGAAAGCACAATTTTAACAAGCATTTTTATGTATATATTATAATTTTTTTGCCGATAGGGTTTCACAACAAAGATAGCATGTCCTTGGTTTAAATTTAATCAGAAAAGTACTAGACAAGATCAATGATGAATTATGCATTGTCTTTCGAGCTTAGAACAAAATACACAAAGATAACATTATAACATAAAGACTGGGAACGGAACCAAGTCATTTCAGACATTTAAACAGATGAGCTTGACAGGAATACAAACCTGAAAATCAATACGCATTCAACGGGAAATACATGATCATAATAAACAACACTGATGTTTGCAAAATCCAGCGTTTGAGAAATATGACAAATGATTCCTTATAAAGTGGCACACTATCATTATGTACAGTTCGTATATTTTGTAAAATGCCATTAATTTAAAGCGAATTACAACTCTTCGTTCCTTTACATGATTTTTTCTGAAATAATTATAGAGCAAATATATCATTTCAAAACTTTAACAATATTGTTACCGAAACCACGTTAACTAAATGAAAGTAATCAAATCACTTATTTACAAATAACAATTACAATTTCACATGATTATAGAGAAATCATTTATATGTATAATCTTGCATAGAATTGAATATAGGATAGGAAAAGTCAATATACGTTTTCTGAAAGCATAAAATTCGATCTTCAATATGGGTTGATTTACAACTCGTTGTTTTTATTACCGTTTTGCATTCAGCACAGACATTCTATTATGTGACCATTACTTGAAAATAAATTTAAAAATTTAGATCCCCCATATCAATGAAATCACCTTTGGTCCAGCCATTTTAGTATATTGTTTAGAATCCAATGAATATTTGACGTCTTTAACATGCTTCAATTTTATAACAGTTCAAAACGTGTTAATGCTTTGATACTGGTTAATTTATTTTACATGTCATTTTATATGGTATGATTATTAATCATTTTGATACCTTTTTACAAGAGTTATCAATTTATAATTATTTCCTTGACACATAAATTTATTTTAAACTATTATTGACGACTTTTTTTAATTACTCCCTTAAATGACATTTATATTCTTTCTAAGTTTAAAACAATAACACAAGGTGAAGCAAGTGGTGAGAATATATATCTAGTTTTGGAAAGGTCGGTACTTTGACCGATATCTTACATTTTGTTTCAAAATTCATATGTACAGATGATATACCAATAGAAAATACGGGGATTGTTCAATAAGTTATGTCACTAAAAGGTTTCCGTAGTTTTATTCTAACGCTTAATTGCACTTAAATAAGGCGTTCAATTGCAAATTATAACGCATATTTTCATTTCATGTGCGTGTACAATGACCGAAATATTTCGACACTAAATGCATGCAGTCATATACAGTGACCAATTTACTGACCATAACATACAAATATATAAAACGAACTGAAATTCAAAGCTACATTTAATGTTGTATTAGGCTTGAAATAGCTGCAACGCAGCTATATAATATCGATTTTGTTTAATTTTAGAGGACCAGTTGTTCAACTGTTTTTTTCTCCATCTAGTCAAACAGTCACTGAACAGTTCTACAATAATTCTAGATAAAAAGAGAAAAGGTTTTACGATAAGAAGCGTCCAAGCAAAGGATGATCATGTGCCCATCTTATATATGACAATGCCTCTAAGTCTTTCTTGGCGTCTGAAAATATTAAAGTTGTATACCATGCACCTGATTCTGCTGACTTCAATTCCAGCGATTTCTTTCTGTTTAATAGGCATGAGAAAATGCTTTCTGGTAAAAGATTTACGTACATGAGTTCTATAAGTGTATGTGACAATTTAAAAAGAAGATTATTTTTCAGCTTTAGAAACTTGACAGAGAGGTTACAAAAGTACATTTTGGTAGAAGGTGAATACTTTGAAGGGTTAAACTAGATAACATTTAATAAAACGAAACAGTTTCAAAATTTGAACCCAGTAACATAACTTATTGAATGACCCTCGTACAATGTGTTTTAACTTTATTAAAGAATAAAAATTCATAATCAAAAAATAAAAACCAATGATGAATCCCAATGTAGAGTTAGTTCATAGATGTTAAATGTGAAACTATGTCAATTTACCCTGCATTTCACAACAGACATCTTTTAATACTCCCTGACTGATTTCTTTTAGAAAGTTTGATCTCTTTTCTCCTAACAAAGTTATTGACGACATATTATCTTTTGCTCAAACACACATTTCATGGCATATAGATAAAGAAATGAAATATCACTATTTCTTGCTGTCTGTAAGTATTCTTCAACTTGTCTCATTTGCATGAATGTTGGGAAACTATCCAAATTCTTGTTGATTTGAGAGATTCCTGGAAAGAGATCAATAATTGTCTAAATATGCAAGGACTTCAAATGCGAAAAAATAGTATAACAAGACCGACACATAAGTTTGGGTGTTACAATAGGGTCTTTGACCGTTTTGTCTCAGTATCAGTTCCCTATCCTAAGCTGAGTTGAATGATTTAAACCATTGTGTTATTAGCGTTGATGGGTATATAGTGAAATTAATATACACGAGTACACTATTAGAGTTGTCGTATTGAATATTTTTATCGTAAGCATACTGAAATTTTGTATATATTTAATTTCGTTCTTAATGCTGTTGAAGAGTCTCCCTTTTCCAGACTTTTTACAATGTTAAAAGCAATCAACAATAATTACTTTTTATAAATGTTCAAAAAATGCGCCTTATTAAGATTTGTATGCACACGTTATGCGAATGTTTCAAATTCAGAATAATTGCATCATTGTAGTAAGTTTAAAACAGATGTAAATGATTTAATATGATGCAAATCATGTGTTCACATAGCAGCCAAGGAAAGAAGGTGCGTTCCACACTATACTTGTTTACACACAAAGCATGTTTTGATTGTTTTTATTCCTCTGTAGGATAGATTATTAAGAATTTGTCAAAAGCAAAAATTGCAATGATTGATAAAATTGATGAAAATCAAGTGCGGTCACTCAATAGAAATTATGACATTTAAATAAATATAAATAACCATGCTCGTTACTTTACCCTGAAGAAACATAATTTCTATTAGACTGTAGTAATTTGATATTTACAACATATACAATGTTAAATAAAATGTTAATTCCTGCCCAGCGGAATTATTTCTGCTTTCTCATAAAAATAACCATAATATAAATAAGAAATATGGGTAATATGATGCAGACATCACGTTTATATCAAAAGCATTAAAAAGAACACGTGATATACCTACTTTTTAATTGAAGTTTACGAAAGGTATTACATGACTTAATATATTCAATTCCCTGACAGGATTTAAATCCACACAACCAGCAATCCTAAGATTACTAGTCCGACACGTAATCCGTTTGTTTTTCTTTCTTATTGTTTTTTTCTTGGTTTCAGCATGGATGTTCTTCGTGGTGAAATGTATTTCATTGTTTGCTTTTTCATTTTCAAGAGACATTTTTTACCATATATAGTACCACATTAATAATCATTTTTTATTGAATAAAATAAAACAAATTTTCGATGGAATTGTTATTTTCCATTATTTTCTTTCATTTTTCCTTAAAGAAATTCGATGAAATATTACTGTTTGTAGATTGTATCATAGTGGTATATTCTTTTATCTGTCACATTTGCATAAAAATGTGATATATTCAAATACCTCGATGATCCTAGAAACTCCAATTAATTGATCAGGCGGAATTTAGAGCATAAGGGATTTATATGGCAAAAGAATGAAAATGAAAATTTTCCTTGAATGGAAACAGAAAGACGACTATGGCAATGTAATTATAATTTCTTCAATGAAAGTTCAATAACTAACAAAAGGTCAATTTAACATATCGCACGATTTATATTAAAATTGACATTATTGTGTATTACTCTACGAGAGGGGTTTTTGTTACACGCGATATGTGTTGTGAAGAAAAAAACTTTAATTTGTTCAACGTTCATAAATGATTGAACCAGTCAATGTTATTTTCATAATTATACATAACATAGATGTTTCGGCATGAAATGAATAAATATATTATATATTGACATAAAATTGAAATTATACCGTTTTTTCTCTCTTCTTTTTACTAAACAGCTTTACAAAATCAATAATTATTTGCAGATAATCTCATAACATGCAGAGGTTTGAAAATATAAAAAAAAAAAACATAAAATAAATTGGCCAAGGGCATTTAAAGCCTTGTATTACAAATAATATATTTATTGATAAATCATTATTCGAAATCATTATTTTACAGAGAATGTTATATTTAAATACACATTGGTTATACTCATTCTATTATTGCATTCTTGTTTTGAGCGGGATTTTTTCCACATCTAAAATTAAAGTTAAAATATATGTAGTTTAAAACGGCGAGTATGAAGGAGAGCTTAATGCATGAAAAAATGAAGATGTTGCATGGTCGGTGATGATTTGACATGTTTTCTCAACTTTTCAAATGATCACATGATGAATTTCTCTAAATAAGTAGTATTGCAAACACGGAAAATTCACAATAATAAACAACCATTATGCAAAGCCAATTTACCACGTAATCCAGCAAGCAAATTAGAACACCAAATCATAATATAGTAAATGATTCTTGATAAAGTGACACACTATCATTATATACATTACGTATTTTTCATAAAAATGTCATTGACTTCTAGCGAATGAGAACTATTGATGTTCATTTATTTTATATATGGCATTTTTTTCAAGCTATACTTTATGTCACACTAAATATGATGATAATTATTGATCCAAAATATACAAAGTAAACTTAATTTTTAGGATATAAAAACACATTTGCAAGGGAAATCTGGACTGCAAAAAATACATTCCCGTTTTGATATGTAGTAATTCAATGTATGGTTTGATGATTCAAAACAGAATATTTTCTTTTCGCTGAGTATATACTGACTCGGTCTGTTGTTTAAATGTACGCTTTTGAAAAAACATGAAGTATTTGATTTTATTATTTTCATCAATTTTAATAGAAAATACTTGGCAGAATTTGTAATATTCATCTTCTTTCTGAGACAAATTGGAATAATTTAAATTCATGATTCACAATAAAAGCAGACGTTTCGAAGTTTCGTGATAAGGGGTATAAAGCTTATGAAATAATTATTTTTTATAAAATTTATTAACAGTAAAAATGTATTGGTTCCATAATATTATGGTCGATTCTCGGAAGAATTGCAACATAGAATACCTCAGTTATTTAACACACATGTTTATTGAATGAAAATATAAGAGAATGTTCCGGAATAAAATAGTATTCTGCTATTTAAGTAATGAGTATCATTTAGCAATGATTTCGTGCATGCGCAATGTGCTTTTAAGGCAATTGACTACCATATACATTTAATACAAGCGTTTTGAAAGTATCCACTTTTAAAATTCAATCAATGATTTTTGCAGCAGATATATAGGTTTATACACTTTAGAATTTAAGCATTGGGTTAATGCCAAAATTTCTTTCTTCTCTGATTTTATTACGGTTGGCAGCCAATGTTTGATCATAAAAGTCTAAATTTGATCATGTTGTTATCTAGAATTATTTTGACTGCATCTGTTAGTTTGCAAAAAAGACACAGATAAACTGTAGCATTTATACTAGAAATAATAACAGATAAATGACAATGCATGCCTTAAACATTTTTTGTAAATGAACCACACCCTGCTCTGCTTTAGATGTCATAAATAATTAAAAGGTCGAATCATGATGAATTGAGATAAAGTCAATGAAATAAATTGTATAATGGACTCGATACATATGTCTCATATTTCAGTGTTATTCGTTAATCCATCCATGATATGATTGTACAGCTCTTTTGACAAAGTGTCGTTCACCTTTTTGTCGATGCATGCTTTTTCTTCTTTCTTTTATTTCAATGTTTGTACAGAAAAAAATAACATTCCAAACATTTTTACAATATACTAGTAGTGTTACAGAACACATGATAACTAAATAGGTAATCATATGACATGTTGATAACTATCAACTGCAATTTCAATAGCTCCTAATTAAAAGAAACACGTCAATAATTTTGCATAGAAATGGATATACTAGAACATGTAAATATATTAATAAGTTAATATGTGTTTTATTGAAACATTCTATTACGTTATCAATATGCGTCATATTTACTACATATAATATTTACGATCGTTATGCCTTCAATACAGTCATTATATATTCTAATAACCTTCCAAGACAAAAGCATGTCCCAAATATTATTAAATAACATTTTGTCCATCAATTTTTGGATATTGTACAAAAATTCAAATGAATAGTTGACGTTTATAAAATGTTTTTTTAAAGCTTTGATACTTATTCATTTGTTGACATATCATTTTTATTTTGCATGATTTATTTGGTAGCAAATTGTCCAGACATTATCATTCCGTTGTTTCTTGACAATGTCTAGACATATACTCATATCTATTCAAAACTATCATTGTTGATTCAGAAACTACTCCCTTAAATGATACTTATATTTTTATAAGGTAAAACAATACCACAGGGAAAACAAATAGACAATACAGCTATATTTTAAAGCGTTCGTAAGTAGTACTTGAGTTTTTTTTATTGTTTGACCGATATTTTTACATTGTGTTTCTTATTCAAGATGTACTGATGATAAACTATTTTTCTCGACAACAAAATGTGTTCTTTTGGATATAAAATGAAACATTGACAAAACAGCGATAAGCATCAATTGAGATTTAATTAACAAAATGAAATGTGACGATATGTTAATCATGTTAATTCTGCTCTCAACAAGAAAAAACGATCATGTTATCCCAGATTGATTTTATTTTAGAGCTTTCATTTAACAATTTAGTCTAAACGAGTATTTATATAGACGACAATGTCGCCATTATATTTTGTACAAATAGGACTCTCACTGCATATAGATAAAGAAATGATATATTACTGTTTCTTGCTGTCCGTATTAATGGTGACGTATTCTTCGATTTGTCTCATTTGCATAATGCCAATACCTTGTTGATTTGAGAGATTTCCAGTAATTGATCAGACATTGTCTAAATATGCAAGGACTTCAAACTGCAATAAACAAGATAACAAGAACGGCATAGTGTTTGAGTGTTGATGAATCTTTGATCCGATCCTTCTGTTTCATTGAGAATGCAATAGCCAAGGTAAAACTGAATGAAAGAAGTTGTTAACATTGTACTGTATATACTGGAATTACTTGAGACGAGTACACAGCTGGAGTAATCGTATTGGACAAACCGCTTTCAATGCACTTTACAATTATATCATCCGGATAATTGTATCGTATAGACTCAATCAGACAAACTGATATTTCCGCGGTTTTATTTATGAAATTTCTTCTCGCTTTTTATTTCTTCAAATGTTCTTTAATATTCAAACTAAAATAACGTTAGCAAACTCTACCCGTTGTTTGATTTTTTCTTCTTTAAGACAAGTTCCTGTTTGAGCTTTTAGAGTTTGTCAGTTACAATGCACTTTTTTATATCATATAATTAGAAAACAAAGTTAAATGATTATCACATGTGTATAGCAAAATCTCGGAAGGAACAAATTATCGCAAGCAAGTATGAGAAATGAATACTACAAGGACGTATCATATTATTGTCTGGTCGTTTGTATGATAATATCGACTGTATATCAATTCATCATTTGCACTTATTCAAATATGACAGGGCATTTCAATGCATGACCACGAATCTTGATATGATGTTAGCAACATGAACTAGAAAACGAGGATTAAATGCACATTATGATTCGGAATCAATTTGATTTTTCTTCTACATAAGGACAAATATGTGTTTTATAACATTTAATTAATGGTTTTAGAGCATGTTGGATGTTTATCACCTGACAAAAGAAGTATTTCATGTGAAATTATTTGTCTTAAAAGTAGCAAACTATAAACACAAGTAAATAATAGTATTTTACTTCCAGATTATATATTAAATCACTATAACTATACTAAATGCCAAAATGCGTCTGAACCAAAAGATGTCCCATTTGCCAATTAGTCACTTTTTAGAAACATTAACAGGACAGCAAAATAAAAAGTTTTTGAGAAATAAAAACAAAAGCATTTCTTAGGCATAATTGGTCTTAAAACAGATAAATGAATAACCACGAAGATTTTTTATTTGTATTATCAACCAATGTCTTTTTTTGTTTTACATTTCAGAACATTCAAAATTTGTCTTTTATACATGTTTATATTAATTTAGCCGGTCTTGTTAATTTCTTCTGCAAATATTTATTCCAAATGAACTATAATTACATCAATAACTCTATATGAAACCAAACAGTTTATTTCATGTGGCAGTATGAGAGATTCTCTACATTATTAAATGATGATATTAAGAAAATTGAAAATAATGTTTTCTCAAGGTTAGTGTTTATGTGTGAAACGTAGATGACTAAATGTAAACTTTTAAGCAAACCTTGCTCAAGAAAAGACGCAGACCAATCCTGTTAAAACATTTCATTACTATCATGCCAACCATTAACTATATACTTTCTTGCTTATTTTTTCTTTCAGTTATATATTTGTTCAAGCATTTCATTACTATCATGCCAACCATTAACTATATACTTTCTTGCTTATTTTTTCTTTCAGTTATATATTTGTTCAAGCATTTCATTACTATCATGCCAACCATTTACTATATACTTTCTTGCTTATTTTTTCTTTCAGTTATATATTTGTTCAAGCATTTCATTACTATCATGCCAACCATTAACTATATACTCTCTTGCTTATTTTTCTTTCAGTCATATATTTGTTCAAGCATTTCATTACTATCATGCCAACCATTAACTATATACTTTCTTGCTTATTTTTTCTTTCAGTTATATATTTGTTCAAGCATTTCATTACTATCATGCCAACCATTAACTATAGACTCTCTTGCTTATTTTTTCTTTCAGTTATATATTTGTTCAAGCATTTCATTACTATCATGCCAACCATTAACTATATACTTTCTTGCTTATTTTTTCTTTCAGTTATATATTTGTTCAAGCATTTCATTACTATCATGCCAACCATTAACTATATACTTTCTTGCTTATTTTTTCTTTCAGTTATATATTTGTTCAAGCATTTCATTACTATCATGCCAACCATTAACTATATACTCTCTTGCTTATTTTTCTTTCAGTTATATATTTGTTCAAGCATTTCATTACTATCATGCCAACCATTAACTATATACTTTCTTGCTTATTTTTCTTTCAGTCATATATTTGTTCAAGCATTTCATTACTATTATGCCAACCATTTATTAATTACCTTCTTGCTATTTTTTTCTTTCAGTTATATATTTTTCAAGCCTGCGTGTGACCAATGTTTAAAGATATAATGAGTAACGAGTGCTGAATGAATGTCATCTATTGAGTGCAAAGAAATTTTTAATAGTTTGTTTTCCATCAGACTAAACATTATCTTTTATTTCTCATTTACTCGTATTATTATAATTCACATAAAAACAGTTTTTTGTTTTTTTCATGTTTGTTTGGTGTTTCTGTTTGTTTGTTTGTTTGTTTCTTTGTTTCTTTGTTTGTTTTGATTTTGTTTGTTTTGATTTTTTTCTTGTGTTTAGTTTCTATTATTTTATTGCCAACCTATGTCTTTTCTGAAAAAATAATTGGAATATGTTTTTGTTACTTAGATAAGACTTATTGGACGAGTAACCTTTCCATAGTGTATAGTTTAGAGACTTTAACAGATACGTTGATATGTGATGTTGATCTTGCATACGTGCCTGTTTGTGTTTAGCATAAAAAAGAAAAATGAGAGAATGAATAGTAAAGAGGAGAATAGAAGCCAATTAAAATTTTATTGTAAAGCCATATATGTGTAAAGCTTTTATTCTATTGATTCTATTTCTCTCAAGGTCTAGACTGCAATATATTCTAAACTGTCAAATTAATGAAGTGGAATAGACATAACGTTTATATATTTAACGTGAGAGTTAAAAAGAACACGTGAAAATGCCAATCATTCTAGTATAAGATCACAACTGGAGATTTCTTCAGTAATTATTTATTCGGTTTTATTGATATATTTAACCAAGAGGTTCTTAGATTTACACTGGTTGCCGCCAATAAAATGGTTTTATAGATGAAATTATCTCTAATGTGTCTCTTCAAAAGAAGACCTTATTACGTGCTGCGTTAAATACGTTCCCAACATTCCCCTGTTTTCAAACTAAATTATCTCAAATACCAAACAGCTTGTATTGCACATATAGAAGATGCTGTGTAAATATTTAGAAAATATCATGACTATACTCCAAATCATTTGTTACTTTTCCCTTTCGGAGTACTGATTGTAGAGTATTCGTTTGTTATGTTTGTCCATTATATTGTACAAAATGTACGATCTGTGTGCTGTATAGCCGTTACTATCTATCTTTTATTGAATAAATGTTCAAGAATGTTTTATTTTTACTCCATTCTTTTCTCCGTTACTTTTTCTATATGAAAATTAGCTCGTTCCTTCACATCGCTTCATATTATCGTCATTTTAAACTACCTTTGTGAATTTCTAAACTCAATTTAATGATGTTCATAATAAAAGTAGATCTAGATAAAAATTTAGCTTTGATAGCATTTAGGACATTCTTTATGACCCCTTAGATTACAATAATAATACTATTTTATACATAAAAATGTAAATATAAGAGTTTTATATTATGACTTTACATTTGAAGAAACTTTACCTAGCTATAGTTACAATCCTATATTGGTCATAAGATAATAGAACCGTCATGTAAGAAAGTTAATTTTCAAGATTTAAAAAATAAAGAGTAAGTAATAGGGGAAATGTCCGCCTTCACGTGATTACGTGACAGCCAGTTAAACAATTAATATCCTTATTCCTTAAGATTAGCACTTGTATCGAATCTACATTAAAATTTATATGTCAAATCAAATTAGTTGGCCTTTGAAATTTGCATGTATTTTTTCTCGTTTTTAACACTTCAAGGCCCTTAAAATGAAAAAAAAAAACAGATTTTGCCTACTCTTCGATTGATAAACTTAGTTTTCATAAAGTACTCTTAGTTCAGAAATATATTTTTATACGCCGTTCTGTTTTTTGTTTGTTTTTGTTTTTTGTTTTTTTGTTGTTTTTTTTTGTTTTGTTTTTTTGTATTTTAATAAATAATTGATTTTTATTTTGACTTGACGTTTTATTTTGACGTTTAAATACATTTGCATCTGTTATTTATTGTTTTGAATGTGTGCCTCTAACTTGTTTTAATAAAATTTGATGTCATAATTTTCATTATTTTACAGAAGCGAGTACATAAATATGACATTTATCAATATATGATTTCAGAGACAAAATTTGAAATGCTAATATTCATGTAGAACTTTGAAAATTTTTTTGTTTAAACATGAACGTTTTGTTTTTCTTTCCTCACATTTTTTATTTAGAAATCTTATTATTATTTAGAATTAACTTTGCAACGTTTTTTATTTGGGAGAATACATACAAAAAGCAAGCAGACTTTGCTTCTTTCTTTAACAAATGAATAAAAACATCTTGTACATTGATTTAAGCATGTTCTGATATAAATGAAATGTCATATCTGAATTACTTCATATGATAAATTGATATATAGCCAATGTAATCATTTTAACCATCACATCGCCTAAATAATGTTTCTTGGTATAAATGAACTCGGAACACATGTCTCGTATTTCATTGTAATTCATTTATTCAACTATATGATTGTTAAGCTAATTTGATAAATTGTCGTTCACTTCTATTTTTTAGTTAAGCGGACATTTTGTTTTAAGTAGAGTAAAAGTATCTTGTTGATGTGAAAATATTTGTGTCAATTTCTTTATAACTTTAATCGTCCTTGTTATGCTATTACAAAATAATTGCGACCTTTACTACAAAACTGGTTCTTCATAGAATCCCACATTGATTCTTTTCAGAAATTTCATTCGATCATTTCATTTTCACTTATATGTCCATTATATTGAGGATATTTTAATTATATCATTTGCACACACAAGCCTTTCACGAGAGAGAAATGTAGAAATAAAACAATATTATTTCATGCGGTTTGAATTATTAGCGATGCATTCTTTATCCTATCAATTTTGCATGAATTCTGAGAAATAATTCGATACATTGGTGATTAAAAAGAATCCAATTAGTAGTTAAGATATTTCTATCTAGGTGAAGGTTAAGAAATGCAATACATAAGATAAGAAGAATGCAACATATATTTGAACGTGAATAGAAACATTATTATATTATCGTTTTGCATATATCATTCAGATACTAGTGTCGCTATAACAAAGACTCCATCAAACAGACACTGTTATATTCATCTTTTTTTTGTTTCCATTGTTCTCGAGAGGTTTGCGCTTTTCTAGACTTCTCAGGAATTAATATTTGAACAGTGAATGATCTTCTTATTACTGATTATTATCTTTTGTTTTCATAAAAAGCATTATATAATTTTGGCATATTCTACATCATATGAATATGTCACCAATAACATCTTTAAAAAAACCAGATGTACCATAATGGTCTTGATTCGCTCCTCAGAGTTTATTAAAAAAGTTTTTTTTATACAGATCTACATAAAGGGTAACACAATCCAACCCCGTAAGGGCCTTGCTCTTTGGCGAATCAAAATTAATGTTACAATATTTGTTGTCGGCATTTCTCTCTATTTAAAATCTGACAAATGATTTTCAGTGATTTCTGTATGAACATGTAAGGAAGTAAGGCCACACCCCGTCGCTTATCATTCACAGGTTATGGATGGTCATCGCTTAATCATGTCTGAACATGATGTTTTCCTTTAGTTTGGTATATAGTTTTGCATAAAATGGAATGAATTCTTAAATCAGCGTTGAAAAAACATCAGCCTAGGTAAGATTCCTTAGAAGATCTGTCCCAGCGGTTAAAGAGATACCCTTTACAATCAAAGTACTGAAAGTACTGGGGTATTCATTGTGTTTACAGATCTGACGGAACTGATAGTAAATGAAAACTATTTTAAGCTAATTGCGAGCTGGATCAACCTCAGTCAACCCTGGAAGTCTGTCGTTCAGCAATGTTTTCTAAACCTGATTGGCTTGTAGGTTCAAATTACAATAACAAATCATTCAATAAATAACTTTATTAACAAAAAACAAGAGAACTAAACTTTATAGAACTGAAACAAATAAATATATATACAACACTTTAAAAAAATGTTATCGATAAAATTATTAATGAAATGGTTTTAGAAAATGTCATCAGGCCTTTGGTTTTCATCAGGCCTTGTTTTTTATCAACTGATTCTTTTTATTATTTGACTTATTTAACAAAAGTATCTGCAGTTTTTGACATTTCAAAGCAGTAATTACTTAAAACTGTGTGTATATACAGAAAACAGGAATAAAATTGTATCATACGCATTTTAACAGCAACATAAATAGAATTCTTAAATTAAACAAAATTTACATCTTTATGACAGCTTATCTTGTTTACCCTAGGTCAGAGTGGTAATTATACAGTAAATACTTATTGCTGAATATTCATAAAGCATATCACTCTAAAACAAGCAATATTCTGTCTTTCCAATTATTATATAGACTGATTGGTAATCGGTTTAAACAAATCTTAAACAAGATAAACCAACAATAAAAACTACACTGTTATATTCAAAACAAAGCTAATTATTAAGACAAACAAATATGAAATCAATGCTATTATAATCATTACTTTAATTGTTTTGAAGATGAAATATATATACAAAATAAAGTACAAATGCATGTTAGAGGTATTATGCTTATTCCCTTGCAATAATAGTTGCATTACCTGTATATATGTCATTAAAAGATTGTATAATGAAATGACTAAGGATGAATAATAACAAATATATTGAGTGAAAGTCAAGAAATTTATTAAGTATGAAGCATTGTAAAACTTTTCCCACTTAATTGTTATCCAACCCTAGCCTTTGAAAAAGAATTTGATGAAAAATAATATTTGAATGTTCATCAAGTAACATTGGATAGGCATAATACCACTTTAATGCTTACATATTACAACAATCTTGAATTATGCTTTGTAAACAATAATTTTACCGGCATCAAATGAACTTTTCAATCATTTAAGAGGTCTGGTCCCACAAAAAATGATAAATTTCTAACACCTTGGGTAAAAAAAATATAAATTCACATTAGTATACATGTATATGTCCAAATATGTGCTTACATTAATTCTTGCAAATCTTAAATATCCCTTCCTAGAAGAGTTCTTTTTTTTTTTAAAATAGTGTTTTTTTTTTAAATAGAACTGAAACAAGTAAATTTATATACAACACTTTAAAAAAATGTTATCGATAAAATTATTAATGAAATGGTTTTAGAAAATGTCATCAGGCCTTTGGTTTTCATCAGGCCTTGTTTTTTATCAACTGATTCTTTTTATTATTTGACTTATTTAACAAAAGTATCTGCATTTTTTGACATTTCAAAGCATAAATTACTTAAAACTGTGTGTATATACAGAAAACAGGAATAAAATTGTATCATACGCATTTTAATAGCAACATAAATAGAATTCTTAAATTAAACAAAATTTACATCTTTATGACAGCTTATCTTGTTTACCCTAGGTCAGAGTGGGTAATTATACAGTAAATACTTATTGCTGAATATTCATTAAGCATATCACTCTAAAACAAGCAATATTCTGTCTTTCCAATTATTATATAGACTGATTGGTAATCGGTTTAAACAAATCTTAAACAAGATAAACCAACAATAAAAACTACACTGTTATATTTAAAACAAAGCTAATTATTAAGACAAACAAATATGAAATCAATGCTATTATAATCATTACTTTAATTGTTTTGAAGATGAAATATATATACAAAATAAAATACAATTTAAGTGAATTACATGTCACAAATGAGCCGTGTCATGACAAAACCAACATAATGGGTTTGCGACCAGCATGGATCCAGACCAGGTTAGTCTGATCAGGATCCATGCTGTTCGCTTACAAAACCTTATTACAAGTAGAGAAACTGATAGCGAACAGTATGGATCCTGATCAGACTGGGCGGATGCCCATTATGTTGGTTTCGTCATGACACGGCTAAAATGTTTTTGCTATCGACTTTTGTTCCTAAATTAACAACAGATTGCATAATGATAAATAAAGATATTGAAATAATTAATATACAATTGGCTCTAAGTGCCAAGCTTACAGATTTTAAATAAACCTTGAGCCCTGTGTTGGCCTTTAAACATGTCAAACATTTAGAAAGTATTTATTAAGGAAAAGTGTATACAAATAATCATGTACCTCTTCATTATATGCCCATGACATTGAAAAAACATTGTGTCATCTGTTTACTTCAAGGTTAGTCACATTGACAGTATCACATTTTAGACTTCATCTCTCTTGATTCCATTCATAAAAAGCACCCCCCCCCACCCTGCAGGGCCAGTTTTAACCCAAGGGCTTTTATTTGAACAAACTTGGAAGACATCCATAAGAAGATGATTCATGCTAAACATCAAAGCTCTAGTTTATTGGGTTTTTTTTAAAGAAGATTTTTTAAGTTTTTACTAACATATACTGTTAAAAACAATGACAACCCTGGAGCAGGGCCAGTTTTGACCCCAGGGCTTTTATTTGAACAAACTTTGTAGACACTCACTAGAAGATGTTTCAACTTATAATAAAAACTCAGCTTTTTGGGTTCTTTAAAAAAGATTTTTGAAGTTTTTACTATATGCATATAGGGAAAATCAATGATCCCCTGGGGCAGGGCCAATTTTGACCCCGGGGCTTTTATTTGAACAAAACTTGGTAGAACACTCATTAGAAGATGTTCATGCTAAATATCTTAGCTCTAGCTCTTTGGGTTCTTTAAAAGAAGATTTTTAAGTTTTTACTATTTGCATTTAAAGAAAATTAATGACTCCCTAGGGCAGGACCAATTTTGACCCCAGGGCTTTTATTTTAACAATCTTTGTAAACACTCACTAGAAGATATTTCATGCTAAATATCTTAACTCTAGCTCTTTTAGTTTCTTAAAGAAGATTTTTTTAAGTTTTTACTATATGCATTTAAAGAAAATTAATGACCCCCTGGGGCAGGACCAATTTTGACCCCGGGCCTTTATTTGAACAAACTTGGTAAACACTCATTAGATGATGTTTCATGCTTAATATCTTAGCTCTAGCTCTTTGGGTTCTTTAAAAGGAGATTTTATAAAGTTTTTACTATATGCACATAGGGAAAAACAAAGACCCCTGGGGCGGGGGCCAATTTTGACCCCAGGGCTTTTTATTTAAAAAACTTGGTAGACACTCACTAAAGGATGTTTCAAGCCAAATATCTAAGCTCTAGCTCTTAGGGTTTTTTTTAAAGATGATATTTAAAGTTTTTTTCTTTCGGTTCCCATTGCAACCAGAGTTCTGCATGGAATTAAATTCTTTGCACAATTTTTAAAGGTGACAGCCAAAGGAACATTCTTGTGAAGTTTGGATGAAATTAGCGTAGTGGTTTATGAGCAGATGTCATTTAAAGTAAAAGTTTACGGCCGGACGAAAAAGGGATCACAAAAGCTTGACCTGTCACTTTGTGACAGGTGAGCTAAAAACTAAGGAATGGAGTTATGGTTCTTTGACACATTGGAAAATTCGAGTCGTTCAAGTTGATGTAGATTCAGTGATAGTTTGGAATAAGCATTTTTAACTTAAGGAATATAATTAAAACATGAAGCAAGGTAGAGTTATGTTTCTTGAACATTGCACTTCCTCTTAAAAGTCTCTATCACTTTGTGAAGTTTACATAAAATCCCTTCAATACATATCTAGTTATATTCATATTTCGGACAAGAGTGTGAAGGACAAATGTCTTCCTAAGTACAGACTATGTTTTTTTTTCCTTTATCAACTAAAATCTCAAAAACACCATTAAAAACATATTTTCCTCCCATGAGCAACCTTTTTCCCCAAAAGTACAAGTCTGTATGGAATGAACACAGATATTTATCCAGAATCATAGGAGCATAAATTATAAAAACATGCTAAATCTCTGTATAGTTCTATATCAGATACCAGTATGATGAACCTTACTTTTGTACCATTTAAGTTATAGCAAAATTCAGCTTTCAGCTTTCATTGACATACAGAAATGGGTCAGCCTTTAGTCCCCTCTTAATGAAAATAGAAGGGGACTAATAACAACAATTTATTCTCATAGTTTCAATTCTCAGGTTTATTACTTATCATTACACCAGGCAAGCTAAGATACATGTTAAAACCACAGGCACTATATACCACATTTACCCATATATATGCTCATAATACTATATATAAAAGAATAAAGGTCCCTAACGAGAGAAAAAATATCATGCAAAACAAACAAGAACTGTTCGGTAAAAATACACCAGATCACTATTTTATCTTTATGGTTGTCTCTAGGAATAATGTATCCTATCATAAACACTTTTTACTTCATCGAAATCCTACAAAATGCTCCAAAATACGAGCAAGTTTCCAAATTTCACTGAAATGTCATTGCATGTCGTTTTCGACGTCCAAGCGATGCATGTTAACAAAGGTGAATTCTAGTCAATTTCTACAAAATCAACGAATAACTGTTAAGATTTCGACATACTTTCTTTAAGGCAACTTGTATACAGTCAAAACTATGATGTTTTTACTTCACAACTGTCTGACGATAACACTAACAAGCTAATAAATTAAAAATAATTGACAGCTCTGTTCCAGAAAGTAACCATTTCCTACATTACCGCACTGAATATAAGGTAAAGTAATGATTGGTTAAGCGGAAAATCCGAGTTTTAAACATTTTCCTTCAACACAATGTTCATGACTGGCCTTGACTATTGACAGGGGATTCAATTCAGACTAGCCCTCTAAAATACTCCAACTAGTCCAAAGTGTTAATGGTGCCTATACAGTTATGATCACTACATCTGGAAACTGGAGATTCCCACCGAGTGTGATGCTTATCTTCATTCGCTTGACAGTGACACATGTCCACCTTAAAAAAAAAGCAATAAAAATTATATGAAGTGCAATAATTTGCAAAAAAATGCTTATCTTATTTGTCTCTTCTTACATTTATAATGCAGAGCACTAGATTTGTGTGTCTGTCATACAAAATGACTTTCAATAATACTATTTAAATATATTTGAAATACAATTTCTTTAATAAATACTCATAGTAATACTAAATTCCTTTTTTGTGATATTTTTTCTGACACATATGTGCAGACAGTACATTGTGTACACCGGTCTTACTGACCTGTGTGAAACCATTCTAAGCATGATGCCAAGAAAATTTTGGACTTGTGAGAGGCTGTAAATGACCCCAGATTGATCATAAGGTAACGTGTAACCAACGCTGAAAAGCATTTGACTATATCTCAATCCATTGAGAAGTGGCATCACTTTGAAATCAATTTTGACTGAAAAAATCGAGGCAAAGTAGTGATTTTGGGCAATTTTGAGATGTCCCCTCGTTGCCATGGGAACAGAAAATTTAAGCCTGAGCATGTTGTTGCAAGGGCAATGGTCCAGTCAACATTTGTGCCAAGTTTGATTAGTGTTGAAGCAGTTTTTATAGTATTATAGCAATTTGAACTTGTAACGGGAGACTTTTCAATGGAAACAGCCATTTTCACAAAATGCTCATGAAGTAATGGGTTAAGAAATTTTGCATCTTGATTGGGAAAAATATTTAGTACCATGTACAAAGTTGTTAATCCAACAAATTGTATATCATTCAAAGCATAAAAAATACATAAAAAATTGACAATGGAATGTGTTTTTGAACATCATCTGTCTGGTACCATATTGGATTGAAATGGAATGAAGAAAAATTGTCACCTTTGATAACGGAATTTTGACTTATGATTTTTTTTCTAAACTTGGAAAAGAAAAAAAGCATATTTGGTATTATTTGCCACTGGGAATGGGTCTGTTAATCTGACCCGTGGTGACACTGGTAAAAATGCATGTTTTCATTCATTTTTTTTGGAAAACAGTTTGGTTTGTGAATATACATTAAATATTATATAAGTACCTGTTGTTTGTAATAATCTTCTAGTCTTTCTTTAATCTTATACTGTACTTTTTCTAGCTACATGTACCAGCCTTTCCAAGTGAATATTAAAGTAAATAATCTTTTATTTCCCTGAAAATATCAATTTAGAGATTTCATTTTCAAAACCATCCAAAACCATTTTACTTGTTTAAATAAGAAAATATATTTAAAGGGCGAATGCATACGATGATTATCTGCCATATTAATTTTATCAATAATTTCTGGTACAGGAGTTACCTCCCTTCTGTACATTTCTCACTTTCTGCTACTTTGACCACAGCAGTAGCTTCTATATTTGGATTCTTTTAGAGTTGCCCTAGGAAGTGAAGGATTATCACTCCCGAGATCCTGGATTTAATATAGGGTTACACCCTTGGGATTGTTTAGAGACACTTTTAGTGTTTCCAACCTACCTAGAGCTGTACTCAGAAATCCAGACATGTAAAAGAACAAAGGGGTCTATTCAATAAAAGCTAAATACTGGTTCCTGGATTCCCTTGTATTTCATAGCTGGCTCTTTAATGTATACTTAAAGTAATCGTTAACAATTTTAAAGCAGTATGATATAGATATTGGTAATCTAAACTTGTATGAATTTTGGCATACTTTCAATTTAGCAAGACCCAGTTAGTAAAAAACAAAGATGGCTGAATCACCTCTACTAATATAAACCACAGACGACTGTCCTAGCTTAGATACAACAATATACATGTTGATAAAACAAATTGAACTTAAACTTAGGCATCAAGCAAGTGGCAGATATCATGATCATTTTATGTATCAAAACCACACACCGACTGCCTCTGCAATTTTCATAATAAAAAATTATTGTTACCAGTATATAGATTTACTTACGTCACAAGGAATATCCGCTACAATACCCACTACAAAAAGGTTACAGTCAACCTGGAAATAAATATTATACAGCATTTACCACATCAATCTAACTTTAAATCCTTCATGTAATTTTGATTCTTATTTAATTTTTGAACATAAGCGACTTCCGGTCGTAAACAAACAAAGGAACTTCCGGTATGAGTCATGTTTATGGCGCGAACCTTACATAATGAAATTTGTTAATATTTCACAACCAAATACAAAACTCTAAAAAGCAGCTCATTAACCACATTTTCTAACGAAAAGAAAGTGATGAAATAGATAATAACAAACGCCTTTCACGCTATTGTCAACAATGGGCCAATTCTCAAAAGTGGGTCAACCTCGTGTTTGTGTTTATGTTATGACCAAGTTACGTGACACACGAGTAAACAACAAAAAAACATGACAATGATCAAAATCAGTGGATAAGTTGGTCTCAAATCGAAACATTCTAACACTTTCATTTCGAATTATAGGGAAAATTACGTAAATGACAAAATGACGAGCGGCCGAGTCAATCAAAGTGTTTTTGAACTTGGCCGTTTATTCAAATTTCCCGTAAAATACTCGTCAAGTTATGTAATGAATAAATATATAAAGTGATAATCAATGAAAAAAAAACAATAACTCAAATATATTTACTTACAATATGTGCGATGGTTGTTGATTCTTTCCTGAGCAATTTCTCTTACGTGTTGTTCTCTTCGATAAATTATTGTGAGTCTGCGCATGCGTTAATAATAATTTGTAGCGTAGAAATACAGGAAATTTTTATCGATGTTTTTAGATGTCAAACATGAATAAAGTGCATGATTTTCGGGTAGAAAAAACTTTAACATAATTTTTTGCAACATTGGGACGGATAAGTCATCGCTTAGCGTATGCTTAAAGCGATTTAAGTGCAAATCATGAACTACTTTATGTCACGGACGTATAAGCGGATGGATGCTGTTCAGCAAATCCACTCTGCCTACCTTTTTTTGAGATTGTACTTATAACTCTGTATTCATTCTGCTTCGCACAATGAATACAAAAAGCGGAGAGGAATTGGTGAACGAAGGACTATTAGTGCGCACAACAGCGTACATTAATTAAGCACTTTCTGCTTTGGTGAGCTAAACAACTTAATGTTGAAAGAAACATTTATAACGACAAGCGACAAATCAGTTAGGAAAATAAATGACAATGCCAGTATGTAGCTTAGATTCGATAAACGGTTGTGTGGATTTTGCTGCGTTTTTTTAATGTATGATTTCCTTGAAGGATCACTATAAATAGTTACAACTGTTGTTTGTGTTGCTTTTCCAGAATATGTTCTGGTATTAAAACAACAAATATTTGTGTGTTAATAAACTTACACCACCATCTTTATAAGAGATTGTTAAAAAATGAACAGCAAAGAGTTTTATCAATTTTTATGAAGTGAAAACAAAGATTTCCGTTCTCAATAAGTCTACTACAATATTATATGTATAGCGTATTAAATTGTTAAGATCTTGTGGGTTTTGGTGTTGTTGTTGCTTTTCTTTTTTTTCTTTTTTTTTGAAGTTGTAGTTAAAATACCATAGACGTTGTTGATTTGAAATTCCGCCTACATTCAGCATGAAAATAATTTAAGGGAAGTGAACAAGAATTTTAGATTAAAATGGTGTAAAGTTCGTGACCAATTTCTTCTAGAAAACCAAGATTCTGTGTATGTGTCTATCAGTAATTATAATATTTTTCTATATCACATACTGTGTATTCTAATATCGAACACAATTATTTAACTGCTGTTAATGATAACTTTATAGATTAAGCAACAAAATGATAAATCTACCATAAGCAAAAACATGATATTTGAAATGAATGTGTCAAGTTAGTGACTATAAAATCGTATTCTGCTGCAGTCTGATTTTTAACATGATAATATTGACCGTATATCAATAAATTCATTATTTCGCTTTATATAAAACGACTGTACATTTTAATTTGACACCGAAAAGCATAAGAAGATCATAGCTACATGCTATTTTTTAGAAAACTAGCTAGAATACAACAAACACGGAAATATGAATTACGCGTTAAATACAATTGTACTGTACTCATCAACCAAGACAATTATTTAATTGCTAATTTCCAAACTTCCGCTGGCGTTCATTGTAAATATTGATTCAGTCATTCAAATTCGTCAAATTCTTAAATTTCTCTGCAAATATTAATCCCAAATGAAATAAAATTGCATCACTGACTCTATGTATAACACAATATATATTTAAAATTGTGAGAGGCCGTCTGAATGATATTAAAATCTGGAAACAGGGAGATCCCTTGGAAGCAATAAAAGTAACAAAATTATATGGAAATTGCATCCTTTGAATAAAGTTTGTATATGAGAGATAATTTTAATAAAAACATCTCTCACACCCCTAGTACCGGCTTAAGTAGATATTAGATAAGATATTATTATTTATTGCGCCTATCTAGAGATGCTGAAACGCAAGAAATGTAACGTTGCTCTAGATCCAGGGGCTTTCAAGCATTACCATGTTTGTTCAAAATGCAAAAATATTATTGACTCTTTTATAAACCATTCCGTTCGGTAGAGTCGAAACCTTTATTTACATGTTGAATTATAGTTGTTCGTTGTTCGTATGTAATATGTTATCGTACCAATGATAATGTAAGCAAAATGTGATTAAAACATGAGATCACTGGCAAGACTAATCAAAGACATATACGTAATTTTTGCGTCATTTTGTGGATAAAAATAGAACAATCTTTGCCTTGGTCACATTGATGATCTATTAAGTCTGTTGGATTAATTGGTAGATTGTCTCTGTAAACCATGCCTATAAATTCCCGTTTTCGTGAAATAACTTGTGAAGATAGGTAAATCACTGAGTATAAAAGTAAAATAAAAAGAATAAGATAACAAACATCTGACTTCATTTGTAAAGTGTTTGTATTAGCTCTTACCACCTTGATATACTAAATAGACTTTTCAATCTTCCAATTTTTCAATCTTGACAAACTTATTCATCATCTGGGGGTGATAATAAATGCTGTGTAAATAGGTAAAAGTGCAAACCATGATCAGACAGCAACATATCATTTCAGTAATAATTTTCATCTCTTATTTACCGCGAGTTGCTATGCAAATGTTATATATACAATGTTAAAAAAGTTTATTTGTAAAGCAAATAATTATGAAATTATATGCACCAATGACTCAATATGGAGTGTGTAATGTTCAGTGCTGGTGTTCAGGGTGTGAGATTTGCTCCGTGAGCATAGTTCATGTTGTCAGAAGTGTTGTGTTGGTACTCGTAATCGGAGTGCAAAGTGCTCACATCAATAAAATAGAGAGAACAAGAATCCCAAAAGACAGTACTGGAAAGTGCAAGCTACTGCCCACGCCTCCTTGCACCGGCTTTTAACCGAGCCTGCAACAGAATACCATTTCATGCTAAATGTTCAAATTTGCTTAAGTCGGTGTTAGGGGTGTAAACGGAAGATTGCATTTTCCAGTTCCGTCCATGAACAGGCTGAATCAAACTGAGCCCGCAACATTTACAATTTTGCTATTTAAGACGTTCTAAAGCACGGTGCCTATACCATTTGTCATTTATGATCTAAAGGAGCGAGACATCAATAGACGATTCGTAACATTTTATAATAAATGCCCACTTATTCTAGTGCATAACAACATAGAATGTTTTTGGGGCAAGTTAGTATTTTAACGGACAGGGAAACATTCGTGTTAAATGTCTGGAAAAAGAGATCCCTCGGAAACATTAAATCAGCAAACTATTATTTGTTATTACAGACATATTTTTGCTTTTTGTAAAATAACAGAACAGTTTGTCCAAAAAATCATTCGAACATTATGCAATTCGCACCAACATTTAAATGGACACTCTCTGCGCAACGAAGATATTTTTCTTTACCTCTGTCTGTGTTTTGCTTTGAATCTTGAATTGTTGTGTAATATTTAACGCTTTCTTTATCAGACAAAAGTAATAGATCCCAATATTTATTCAAGATTTCACTTATATTAGGCAGAGATGTATTTAAACTTAAAGTAAAAGGTATTATTGAACTAGTACTTTTAAGGGCAGGACTCAAAGAATCATTTAGGGACATGTTTAGAATTTTAGAAAACGCTTGTTAAAAAAAAATGTCAGAAAATTAGCTATTCAATGCATCTTAAGACTGTTTAAAAGTGCTGGCTTCGAAAATGACACGTCTATAGTGCTACGGGATGATAAAAGAAAGTACGGCGTACGGTCACTTGTTAAAAGCCGTTGGTATTCTAGAGAATTCTCGTAATGTTCTCAATAAATTGCGTCAATCTTCCAATTAACAGTTACTATTTTTAGAATATCGGCGTAATACACACGTATGCTGGATTACTTGAGAAAATTAGCTTTCCAAACATCAACAGTTTATATTAACATTGGTTCAATTTCACGTGAAATTACAGCGTATTTTGGAAATCGAATGAAACAAGAAGGAAATGTAGCAAGAGGGGTTAAAACAGTTACTTTTTAATCTAGAAAGGAAACTGGATTCAGACGATACAATGACTTTATTACAAAGAAATCCAAAATATAAGAATAGAATAAGGTATTATACTAATGCCTGTCATGACTTAATGTGTTATTGGGCAGAACATATCTGCGGATGTTGTTTATTTCTAATTATTGCACAAAATGTGAAAAACAAGATCAACAAGGAAGGGCGGCGTTCAATAAACGCAACCCCCACACGACCCAGTAACACAGGACTACAGGCAAGGATCCAAGCAGGACCCAAATAAAAACCAGCACAGAGCGCAAGACAAAGCACGGACGGGGTGATTACTATAATAATATTTAATATGAATTAATAGAAACCGACAATGAAATTAAGTTTTATTTATGCTTGAGCCGGTGCCAGTTGGTTATATTGTCGTAAAACAGGCAAAATAAAACATCTGCTCTCTGGCAAATTTGTTAAAACGTCAGAACTTGTTACTTAAAACTTTCACAAATAATACAAAAATGTACTTTCAAGTGTATCCCACTGCGATTCATTAAGTGATGTTCTGCCGCTCAATAATTTATTTATCTTTTTTATTTATTATGCAAAATGACGATAAATGTGTCCTACAAATAGCTTCCAAAAACTCCATAGTATGAAATCCTATGCGCATGAACTACTTTAAAAAGTATTTAGAGGAGGCAAAACATATCTATATTTTAATACAATGCCAGGCTGAATGCACGATTTGTTGTGTTATTTTATCACTTATTTTACAAGATTTGAATTATCCATTACATTAATGCATATTTTGTGTAACTGTATGAAAATTTATGTGGAGGTCAAGCTATCTTAAAATTAGTTTGTCTTATAATCATTGAAAATTTAAACACTTTTACTGATGCCATTCTTTCAAATCTCTGCAATTAGTGGGTTTGACAAAAATATACAATATTAATTGAAAACAAATCATACGATACGATAATTCAAAATAGAAAAGTCTGTTGATTATTTCACATTTACACATTGTGTTTCTATATCAAGATTCACTTTAATCTAGATTCAAATATTAAAGGGATTGAAATAACTTCAAGAAGAATCCTTTGATTGCATTTTTAATTAGCAAATCTTTAATGGAGTTGAATACTTTAACACTTAACTAAAAGGGTTTTTTTATGATGGGATACTAAAAAACCAATTTAGCTCGTTTAGATTGACATAAATAGAATGGTGAGAACTAACCAGATTTCTCCTAGAACGTTCACATTTAAGTTTATCGTATTAGTGTTGCTTGTCTGATGGTGATGATGATGATGATGTTGTTGTTGTTGTTTTTTGCTTTATTTTAAAAATAATAATATTTCACTTGTATTATTTGCGTGCCAAAGATGATCTTCCATTTAAATAAATAACTTATCACATTGTCACTTTTTAAGGACTATTCTCTTTTCATGGATCATGCTCATCTCGGAGAAGGCATCAGGGGCACCCGCGGATGATTTGCAGCAACGAGGACGGAAACTCAAATCCTTTTATAATCTATTTGCTTATCAAGGTATATTTCCTAGATCAGTTTATTATTCATGGTCCAATGTTAATACAGCTATGCGAGCAATTAATAAAAGTCTTTCAATTTCTTCATTATTTGTTATTATATATGAACATACAAAAAATAACATCTATCTCTTACTGTACTATTGAAGCGACTAAACTAGACGGTTAAATGTGTTTGAAATGATAAGTAAATAAAGAAGTTTCAATATCCGTAGGATTTCAATTGTTCATTATACATTTAGATAATCCAGATCCAGAAAAAAATTATATTATGTTCCACTTTTTATATTGCATTGTAGACACTTTCTTCTTGTACTTTTATGTACTAAAGATACTCGATATGTCTAGCCACACTTAAGCAGTATCTCATTAAAACAAGTCGTCGCTAAAGGTTTGTTCAAAGTACTTACATAATGATAGAAAGTATTTTAACATAATATCTTGTCGTTATATTTCCTTTGTAAGTAGCCTGTACCTTATCCGAATAAAGGCTTGACATTTCAGGGTTATTCACCAAGTCTAGATCTGAAAAGAAAAAAAAAACATATTCAAAATATTCTTTAATAAACAGTTGGTATGTTTTGAGAAGTGTGTAGGCTGTAAGCATGAAGCGTATTTTATATGGACAAAACACCTTAATGGCTCATGATGTCAAACTTGTAATCTTTCAATAATTATTTTTCAGCAAAATAAAAAGCGTTTTTTTATATTTTAAACAATAATATTTTTTTATAATAAATATGCCATTTATTTCGAAATGATATGCAAAATTAATAATTATTAATTTATTACACACTCTACATTTATTTACTCTCATGCTATCATAAAATAAAACAAACCTTTTTTACAGATTAGAAAAAGTAAATTTAATGCAATTCATGAAAAATTGTTATAATCAAAGCATTACTTATTATCTAATAATAAGCTTAGAAAAAAATTCTAAAATCCAAAATCATATGTATTCACGTGTACTGCGTTTTTAAAACTATAAGTTTGGCACTAATTGTATTTTGGTACTTAAATACGACTAACCAGATCATCCTCGATAGACATATTTAGATATAGGCTCAGTAAATTCTACTCTTTACTTGGCATATATAGGTGTTTGAGTCTGAATATCTATAATGGTATGCATTAACTGAATCTCAAATGGTCTAAATTGACGAATTAAAAAACAAACAAGAGGTTGACATAACATATGTTTTACAAAAAGGCAAATGAACTAATGTCACCAACCGTGTTTACCACTGCTTCAGAAAAAAAAGAATAAAGATCAACAAGGCAAAGGCAACGTTCACAGAACGCAGCCCCTACACACCCAAGTATGGCACCCAGAAGACACCCAACAAAACCCTGGAGTGAAGTATCCCTTTGCAAGTCTAGATCTGCTGTATAGTCTGGATTGTTCTTTGTCAAAAGACAAAGGGAAGAAACTGTTGCATGATTATTGAAAAATGTACCGCATGGTTTATCAATTCATTTGTTATGTATAAAATGTTTCACAAAACGCAATTTTTCGGATAAATGTGATATTAATGGTAACAGTGTCCTTTTGAACTCATCAGCGCAATCAGTTACCAGGTCTGTCAGACACCAGTTTGCCCAGTTTCAGCCAAAAAAAAGGCGATGCGCAGTGAGCCCGTTCTTCAGTGTTAACTAAGATTTCAGGACGAAGATCAAGATCTTTAAAGTTCAAAATTCTGTATTGATTATTCTCGTATATTTGGTTTCAATGGTAACATTATTCATTCTTCTAGAACACGAATCAACCCAATTATTTCTTGTTCAGCCTATCTTGTCTACACAGCATAATGCTTAATTCAACGTCGTTGTTATTACTCAAATCTTTCTTCAGATAATATTTCGTCTCCTCTTTTTAACAGAGAGCTATTCATCAAATAACAAATTTCCTATTTGTGAAATTTAGACAAATGTGTCTAGAAATATTTACTTTAATCATTCTTTAAACATCCAAAGGTTGATATTTTTGTGTTTAAAATCGCTAACGAACGCAAAAAAGGAAAATATATATTTCAATACATACAAATGTAAGTGCGAACAAGTGAAAATGGAAGACATTTAAACTATAAATATAAAACACATACATGTATAAATAAACCTCATTAAAACAGACAGTCTATTTTGACAAACTTGGTTCAATTTGATTTCTCATTCAAAAAAAACCTCGAAAATACATTTACTAAACAAAAGTGGTTCTGGGAGGGTTTGACTATGAAACAGATTTTAAAAAATCAAACAACCTTACTTGGTTAAATATATTTTATCGTATGATGTTTTTGATGCAGTGTCGTAAAACAAAACTAGAGTGATAAACATCTTTAGGTTCATTTGAATTACAAATTTGGCAATAACGTTCGATTTTATCAATTTGATTTTTAATTTTGTAAGCCTTTCAGTTTATAAACGAAGATTATGTGCTGAATAACGTATTTTGTCGTAGCTATCCTAAGGTTTCTTGAATTGATTTTATCTAAGTAAGGTTCTGAAGCAAACATCTATTAATGCTTTATACAATCAAAAAAAACTATTTCTATCCATTTCTCCTATTCATCTTTGCATACGTTCTTCAATTAGTCTCTGCCTAAATAGTGAAAAGAAAAGATGAAATATTTATTTCACGCGAATTATCCAATACATTTTTTTAATAAATATATTTACTAGTAACTTATGGGCAACATCAAATTTCATCGATTCGTAGTGTATATCTATCTTAAGAACTTTCAGTTAATTGTTAAAACTATAATTTCGTTTCCAATACCATACTTTTGGAAATAACATTTAAGAAGAATTTGTTGACTGCGTTCTTAATTAGCGGATCTTTCACAGAAATCCTACGGTAAAATAAATGCTTAATTAGGGGGACTTTTATAATTGAATACTAAAACCCTTTTCTGTCTTGATTAAATTGAAATAAAAACTTTGTGAGAAATGCTTGAATTACAGAATAAATCAGGGAATTTCTTATTTCATTAAAATAGAGGTTGGTACTTGGTACTCTAAATCAATTCTGAGATAAGTGATGCCTTTTGTTGTGGTTGTTTTTTGTGTCTTGTTTATATATATATATATATATATATATATATATATATATATATATATATATATATATATATATATATATATATATATATATATATATATATATATATATATATATATATATATTTATTTATTTTTTTAATTTTGTATTAAACATGATAGCAAATTATACACAGTCATTTTTACTTGTATGGACCCTAGTATTGATTAATTATAGGATGGTGTTTTGAAAGTGATTTAATTAAGCTGAAGCTTTCTATGTGTACATTCGAGCTAGCGGCAACAATTTCTGCATATGCGAAATTTGCCATCTCAGCAATCTGAGCATTGTCTGCACTGTTCGATTTTCAGTCAGTACTTTTTGTTTATCTTCCCTGAAAATGATTTTTTCCAGACTGAAAGATGGGCAAGTTTATTTCAGATATTTGACATGGTAAATGTAAGACTAACTTACGTCAGATCCTATACATGTTATAACAGCAAGTGTAAGAGATCTATGCTAGTGTCTTTGACTAAAGCAAGGAAACAAAATTGGTACAATCCCAATAAAATATTGAATCACATACATTGAGATCAGTCTAAAAGTGCGTAAAACTACCTTATCCAAAAATTATTTTTTACTAGATTTTTTTCTTTATTTTTTTTTTTTTTTTTTTGGGGGGGGGTCATTTAAATTTTAATTGCCTATAAAGTTATCAAAATATTCATACTGAAAAAGGAGGTTCTTTAAACATGTAAAACACACACACATACACACACATACGCACAAACACACACATACGCTGGTTTCATAATTAAATAAATTATGAAGTGAGATTCTACAATCTCATTTTTCACCTACTTCAACGTCAAATGAGAATGCCTAAATTGGAACAAATCTGACATTTTTTTCCTTAATTTATTAAACTATTACTTTAATTTCTTGCGTGCCCATGTGGATAAACAGTTAGAAGCTGATAAGAACAAATTAAACGTCTGGCATTGGATTTAATTACGTAAGTAAACCTTTACTCATAAATAATTACTAAAATTCTAATTTAAAGTATTAAATGCTGTATTAAAAGTATCGTGTTGTTTTAATGTGTGTTTTGGTGGAAAAAAAGTTAGTAACTCCTAATTTTTACTTAACTTATAAATTGGTAAAACCTAATTAGGACTTGTAAAATCTAGACAATGAGTTTCTTAGTTTCTATTTATGAGTCAGTTCTTTATTGAAAATAAAAATTTTGCATCAAAATGTTGATATTTTGTTAGAGATATTCGATATCCGATCACATACACGTATCGAGGACATGTTGCATGGTAAGTGACCCTGTTGCCATATACACGCATCACAGGAATCCCTCTCACTCTTATCAGAAAATGACCAAAAGCCGTCTATCATTTTACAAAGGACAGACTTTAAAATATGCTTTTATTAATAAAATATGCCATTTCCTTATTGCTGTTGATAATAAGATTCTTTGTTGGTTCCAGCACAGTGAATGTGCAGCGTTGTTTACAGTTGTCATCTTTGAACAATTTCTTTTGATCAAACACGTCGAACTAGTATTCTAAAGATTGATGGCTGCGTTGGTTCAAATCCCGGTGACAAAGCAATTCACAGGGACATCATTGACATTTATAGGAATAAACATAAAAGTCTTACACTTTACTGGGTCGCATAAATAATTTGTCTAAGGAATTGCAAGTTGGTATTTTTTGGCATTTGACATTGCAAAGAGCGCCCGTGTTTCATTAACAATAATGCACAAGTTTGTTTTAATTTTTGCTGTATTCAAGAAAAAAATATAAAAGAAATATCTCATAAAAAATGCTACGAAATAGTTCAAGAAAGTACGGTCACTTGTTAAAAGCCGTTGTCATTCTAGCGAATTCACGTAATATTCTCAATAAATTGCGTCAATCTTCCAATGAACAGTTACTATTTTTAGGATATTGGTGCTATTCGTTCGTATGCTGGATTACTTGAGAAAATTAGCTTTCCAAACATCAACAGTTTATATTAACATTAGGGCTCAATTCCTCGTGAAATTACAACGAAATCTGGAAATCGACTGAAACAAAAAGGAAATGTAGCGAGAGGGATTAAAACAGTCGCTTTTTAATCACAAAGGGATTTAAACAGCCGCTTTTTAATCACAAAGGAAACTGGATTCAGACGAGACAATCACTATATTTTAAAAAAATCCAAAATATAAGAATAGACCTACGTTTTTATACTTATTTCTGTCATTACTAAATGTGTTATTAGGCGGATGATGCTTTTAATTCATTATTACACAATTTTTAGTTTGTCTTAAGCCGATGCTAGGGGATTACATTGTCCTTAAACATGCTAAATAAAACATCTGCTCTCTGGTAAAATTTTGTTATAACCACAACATTTTGGATAATCTTTGGAACATATTTCATACTAATCTCGTTGTTACTCAGAACTTTTCACAGATAATGCAACAATGTACTTTCAAATGTGTCTCCTCTACAATTCATTAAGTTATGTTCTGTCGCTTAGATAATCTATCGTTTTTATTATGCAAAATGGCCACAAAAGTGTCTACAAATAGCTTCCAAACATCGAAAGCATGAAAACCTTTGCGCATTAAGTCCTTTAAAAGTACTTGGAGGCGGCAAAACATATAAAAATATTCAATGCCAGTCTCTATATGAAAATCTAATTATTTTATCATCTATTTAACACGAAGTCATATAAACCCATTAATTGAACATACAATAAGGCAAATAGTGTGTAACTGAATGCAAATATGTATGTGGATGTCAAGCTTACTTATTTAATTATGAAAAGTTTAAACACTTTAGTGTATGTCATTATTTGAAATCTCTAAGTTTGAAAAACAAATTCTCTTTTTTTAATCACATGATACGAAATATCAAAATAAAAAGTATGTTTAATATTTCACCGTTACTCATTGTGTTTCTATATCAAGATTCACTTTAATCTTGATTCAAATGCTAAAGAGATTGAAATAACCTTTAAGAAGATCCCTGTGATTGTATTCTTAATTAGCAAATCTTTAATGAAGCTTTTTGTTTATCACTTAACTAAAAGGGTTTTTATGATGGGATTCTAAAACCAATGTAGCTCGTTTAGATTGACATAAAAAGAGTGGTGAGAACTATCAAGATTTTTCCTAGGACGTTCATATTAAATTTAATCTCATTAGTGTTACATGTTTGGTGTGTTTTTTATATATATATTTTAAATGAGACTGTTTGCCGATATGATTTGCGTGTCAAAGGAGGTCTTCAATATAAACATATAATTTACACACTGTCACTTTTAACGGACATTTCTCTTTTAACAAATGACGCTCATCTCGGAGAAGGCATCAGTGGCACCGGCGGATGATTTACAGCAGGAGTGATGCAGTTCAAAACATTTTTAGTATATTTTGTTTTATTTTCAGAGTATATTTCCTATATCAGCTTATTATTCAAGGTCCAAATGATATGTTATTATAGCTATGCAAGCAAAAAGTCATAAAGTTTCGTCATAATTCGTAATATATGAAATACAAATATATATCTTACTATAATATTGACACGATGATAAACTAGGCGGTAGAATGTATTTGAAATGATAAGTAAATAAAGAAGAAGTTTCAATATCCGATATATTTCGATTGTTCGATCATTATACATCAAGATAATCAAGATCCAGAAAAATCACATAATGTTCCACTTTTTATATTGCATTTGAGACACTTTCTTCTTGTACTTTTATTTACTAAAGATACTCGATATGTCTAGCCAGACTTAAGCAGGATCTCATTAAAACAAGTCGTCGCTAAAGATTTTTTAAGTGCTTACATAATGATAGAAAGTACTTAAACATAATTTCTTGTCGTTATATTTCCTTTGGAAGTAGCCGGTACCTTATCCGAATAAAGGCTTGACATTTCAGGGTTATTCACCAAGGTTAGATCTGAAAACAAAAACAAATATTCAAAATATTCTTTAATAAACAGTTGGTATGTTTTGAAAAGTGTGTAGGCTGTAAGCATGAAGCGTATTTTATATGGACAAAAGACCTTAATGCATCATGATGCCAAACTTGTAATCTTTCAATAATTATTTTTCAGCAAAATAAAATCGTTTTTCGTGTTTTTTTTATTTTAAACAATAACATTTTATTATAATAAATATGCCATTTATTTAAAAATTTCCAAAATTAATAACAATTTATTTATTATACACGCAACATTTATTTACTCTCATGCTATCATAAAATAAAACAAAACTTTTTTACAAATTAGAAAAAATAAATTTAATGCAATTCATGATCCATTGTTATAATCAAAGCATTACTTACTATCTAATAATTAGCTTAGAAAACAAAAGCTAAAATCCAAATTCCTATGTATTCACGTCTACTGCGTTTTTAAAACTATAAGTTTGGCACTAATTGAATGTTGATACTTGAATACGACTATCCAGATCCTCCTCGATAGACATATTTAGTTATAGGCTAAGTAAATTCTACTCTTTACTTGGCATATATAGGTGTTTGAATCTGAATATCTGTAATGGTATGCATTAACTGAATCTCAAATGGTCTTCAAGACGAACTAAAAAACAAACAAGAGGTTGACATAAGATATGTTTTACAAAAAGGCAACTGATCCAATGTCACCAATCGTGTTTATCACTGCTTCAGAAAAAAACAAGAATAAAGATCAACAAGGCAAAGGCAACGTTCACAGGACGCAGCCCCCGACACACCCAAGTAGGGCACCCAGAAAACATCCAACAAATCCCTGGAGTGAAGTCTAGATCTGATGTATAGTCTGGATTGTTCTATTTCAGAAGACAAAGGGAAGAAACTGTTGCATGATTATTGAAAAATGTACCGCATGGTTTATCAATTCATTTGTTATGTATAAAATGTTTCACAAAACGCAATTTTTCGGATAAATTTGATATTAATGGTAACAGTGTCCTTTTGAAGTAATCAGCGCAATCATTTACCAGGTCTGTCAGACACCAGTTTGCCCAGGTTCAGCCAACCAAAGGCGATGCGCAGTGAGCCCGTTCTTCAGTGTTAACTAAGATTTCAGGACGAAGATCAAAATCTTTAAAGTTCAAAATTCTGTATTGTTTATTCTCGTACATTTTGTATTCAATGGTAACATTATTCATTCTTCTAGAACACGAAACAACTCAATCATTTCTTGTTGTGCCTATCTTGTCTACACAGCATAATGCATAATTCAAAGTCGTTGTTATTACTCAAATCTTTCTTCAGATAATATTTTGTTTCCTCTTTAAACAGAGAGCTATTCATCAAATAACTAATTTCCTTTCTGTGAAATTTAGACAAATGTGTCTAGAAATATTTACTTTAGTCATTCTTTAAACATCCAAAGATTGATATTTTGTGTTTAAAATCGCTAACGAACGCATAAAAGGATTATTTATATTTCAATACATACAAAATGTAAATGGAAACAAGTGAAAATGGCAGACATTTAAACTATAAATATAAAACACATACATGTATAAATAAACCACATTAAAACTAACAGTATATTTTGACAAATTTGGTTCAATTTGATTTCTCATTCAAAAAACCTCGAAAATACATTTACTTAACGGGAGGGTTTGGCTATGAAACAGATTTTTTTAAAAAAATCAAACATCCTTACTTGGTTAAATATATTTTGTCGTACGATGTTTTTTGATGCAGTGTCGTAAAACAAAATCAGAGTGATATACATCTTCAGTTTCATTTCAATTACAAATCTGGCAATAACGTTCGATTTTATCACTTTGATTATTAATTTTGTAAGCTTTTCAGTTTGAATACGAAGATTATGTGCTGAATTACTTGATTTTGTCGAAGTTATCCTTAGGTTTCTTGAAGTGATTTTATCTTAATAAGGTTCTGAAACAAACCTCGTTTAATGCTTTATACCATAAAAACTATTTCTATCCATTTCTTCTTTACATACTTGCATACATTCTTCAATAAATCTCGGCCTAAATACTGAAAAGAGAAATAAGATATTTTTAATTCACGCGAATTACCCCAAACACGTTTTTTCAATAAACATATTTACTAGTAACTTATGGGCAACATCAAATTTCATCATTCGTACCGTGTATCTCTCTTAAGAACTTTCAGTTAATTGTTAAAACTATAATTAAGTTTCCAATGCCATACTGTTTGAAATAACATTTAAGTACAATTTGTTGACTGCGTTCTTAATTAGCGGATCTTTCACACAAAATTCCTACGGTAAAATCAATGCTTAATTAGGGGGACTTTTATAGTTGAATATTAAAAGCCTTTTCTGTCTTGATTAAAATGAAATAAAAACTTTGTGAGAAATGCTTCAATTACAGAATAAATCAAGGAATTTCTTATTTTTTTTAAATAGATGTTGGTACTTGGTACTCTAAATCAATTCTGAGACAAGTGATGCCTTTTGTTGTTGTTGTTGTTGTTGTTGTTGTTGTTGTTGTTGTTGTTGTTTTTGTGTCTTGATTTTGTTTATATTTTTGTATTAAACATGATAGAAAATCAAATATAGTTATTGTGATCAGGTGGTCTTGTGTATAAGATATAGTAAATATATTGATAAGGCGGTCAGAACCAAAACTCTCTGAACCAAATGATCAAAGGTTCGACCTCTACTGGGGTTACTGTCATTGTTCCTTGTATGACACCAGTACTGATTAGTCATAGGATGGTGTTTTGAAAGTGATTTTATTAAGGTGAAGCTTTCATTATGTACATTCGAGCTAGCGGCAACAATTTCTACATATGCGAAACTTGCCATCTCTACAATCTGAGCATGGTCTGCACTTTTCGATTTTCAGTCAGATCTTTTTAGTGCCTTTGCCCAAAGAAAGGAAACAAATCTGGTACAATCCCAATAAAATACTGAATCACATACATTGAGATAAGTCTTAAAATGCGTAAAACGTCCTTATCCAAAAATTATTTTTTGAAAACGTGTGTATGACATATTTTCTTTGAATATGTCAAGCCAGACCTCCTGAAGTAGAAGACTTATTAAAGAATTTCTTGTTATGGATTTACTGAACGCACTGAGACATCTAATGTTTTATCCGTCATTTTCATTATGTTCCGATGTTAATTTTTCGTGAGCGAGTGTAATGGACAAAATTCTTAATTTACTTGAACAGGTTTTTTACTAGAGATTTTTTCTCTATTTCTTTTTCTTTTTTTTCTTTTTTTTTTTTTTTGGGGAGCGGTCATTTTAATTGTTGCTGTTGTTGATGTTGTTTCTGTTTGTTAAAAATATCTGTTTTGTTTTTGTTTTCATTGTTTGTACGTCTGTATGGGGTTTTTATTTGAAGGAGGTGGGGTATTGAAGATGTTTGACAATAGTTAGGTCACTAAAGCCCAAACACATTTTTACTTTCAACAGTTTCCAAGGTGTGTACATATTTGAAAAAAAAATTGATTAGGGGATTTATTTTTTCACCAAACGCTAATTAAAACAACATTAAATTTTAATTGCCTATAAAGTTATTGAAATGTTCATACTGAAATTGGAAGTGCTCTCAACATGTAAAACACACACACATACGTGTTGTTTTAATGTGCGTTTTGGTGGGGGAAAAGTAAGTTATTCCTAATTTTTACTTAACTTATAAATTGGTAAAACCTAATTAGGGCTTGTAAAACCTAGAAAATTAGTTTCTTTGTCAAATTTATGAGTAAGTTCTTTATTGAACATAAAACTTTGGCATCAAAATGTTGATATTTTGTTAGAGATTTTCGACCGTCCGATCACATACACGCATCGAGGACATGTTGCATGGTAAGTGACCCTGCGGTCACATACACGCATCATAGGAATCCCTCTCAGTCTTATCAGAAAAATGACCAAAAGCCGTCTATCCTTTTACAAAGGACAGACTTTAAAATATCCTTTTATTAATCAAATATGCCATTTCCTTATTGCTATTGATAATGAGATTCTTTTTGGTTCCAGCACAGTGAATGTGCAGCGTTGTTTACAGTTGTCATCTTTGAACAATTACTTTGATCAGACACGTCGGACTAGTATTCTAATGACTGATGGCTGCGTTGGTTCAAATCCCGATGACAAAGCAATTCACAGGGACATCATTGACATTTATAGGAATAAACATAAAAGTCTTACACTTTACTGCGTCGCATAAATAAGTTGACTAAGGAATTGCAAGTTGATATCTTTTG